>NC_142176.1:24552697-24864428 GCF_026936395.1 Plectropomus leopardus | reverse complement strand
GACAGGTGATTATTATTTAGAATTACAGTTGAATTCTGGGACATTTTTATCTCTGTAGTTCATCTTCATTTAATCATATTTTGCTGTTCTTGTATATTTTATTTCCACTGTGGTCATCCTTTTCTTTTTTTCACCTCATTTTCTCTCTCCCCACCCTTCTGTCCTCATTCTTTACATAAACTGTTGAGCAGATCACAGGAAACACGTGTGTGTGTGTGTGTGTGTGTGTGTGTGTGCACGTGTGTGCGTATGAGTGTATGTGTCTGTCTCGGCCCAGTCAAGCACTATTAATGTTATGATTGCCCCACTGGGCTTCAGCTCTCCGTGTGTGTGACGTGGGTGAGGAATAATATGACCCTTACACTAATGCAATCACATACACTAAACAAATTATAGCTCCCTCCCTCTCCGTCTCTCTCCCCTCATTTCTCTCGCTCTCAATTCAACCATGGCGATGTTACATGTGGCGTACGTGGTTTCCAGCGTGTACGGCCTATGTGTGTTTTGATAGGCCCTGCCTCGCTCCATTTTTCTTTCTGATACAATCAGTATGACTGCGTTTGGGGCAGTTGGAGCCATGGAGCCTGGCGTGGCAGGCTGCAGCAGCGCTGAGGTCTGGCCATGCTCAGGCAGGCTCAGGGGGGATTGGGAGTGACGTGTCCAGGGTAAGACACCCCATAGTTGGGACTCCCCACCAGCCTCTCTGGCTCCAGCCTGGCTGATAGAGTCCAGCTGGGCATAGAGGGGAGGTGCTCTCTCTCTCTCCTCTCCTCTCTTGAGCATCTGTCTGTCACATCAAAGTGCTCATCTCATGTCTGCATTGCTTTTTTTGAAAAGTTGTTTTCTACTGTTCTCACCGATTCTTATTAGCTACATTACAGCCGCTCCTCCTTCTCTTCTCTCCTTCTCTCTCCTGCTGCCTTTTTCTTCCTCTCCACTGGATATCACACATATACGTTTCCTCCTCCTCCTCCTCTTCCTCCTCCCTCTCCTCCTCCTCCTCCTCCTCCTCCTCCTTCTCCTCCTCCTCCTCCTCCATCTCTCCATCTCGCACTCCCACAAACATATCCAGAACCCTTGAAGTGGGGTCATGATTGAGGCGTGCCGTTAATTAGCCAGCAGTGGTTGTTGTAGCAAAGCGTTGGTAGGGTGTAATTAATTAGGTGGCATGTGCACAGTGGGAGAAAAAGAGGGAGAGGAGAGATGGAGTGAGAGAGAGAAATACCGGCTATCAGTCCTCCTTTTATCCTCTGAGCTCAGATGAGTTCCCCTAATGAGAAAAAATGAGATGCTCCCAACCAGGGAAGAAAGCATTTTGTCCTTTACATGTTCTCTCTGCCTCTCCTCTGCTTGTCGTTCTGTCACTGCCTTGTTCTCTTTTCATCTGCCTATCACATCCTTGCTATTGCTAGTGGGGTGCCAGTGAGTTGGAGTCGCCAGCCATAGATCTCCCACAAGAGAATGAACACTGCCTCTGGGACACGTCCAGACACACTCGTACGGTGCTGACAGCTATACCACACAGCAGAGATGGCATATTGCAAACGAGTGCTCGCATTTCTGTGCATTTGTGGGAGTTTATGGGCTTTTAGAGATACCCTGTTGTAATGGCTGCTGCTCTTTGCGCGGTGGTTTTGTTTATGAGGAGAACGAGGGAGGACGAGAGAGAAAGATGATAGAAGGAGAGATCTCAAAAAGGCATAGGAAATGTGGGAGGGAGGCAAGAGGTGCACAAACACTCACAGCTCTATTGATCCTCTCCTCAGTTCAACACTGACTCCTTGACCTCATTCAGAAGCACCTCTGTGTGTGTGTGTGTGTGCGTGTGTGCGTGTGTGTGTGTGTCTGTACAGCTGCATGTGAGTGTGTTTATATATGTGTGTGTTAAAGGCCTAACCATAGTGCGATGTATCTGTTTACAATAACCACAGAGAATCTCAACCTGTGTCAACCTGTACCCTTTAACAGCATCATAAATATTTAAACGCACACAACGTCCCTCCCTCGTACAACGCTCTGCATAACATTTAAATCCTCCAGGAGACACACAAACGCATGCAGCTCACCACCTCTAGCATTCACATTTACACACACAGACACACACACACACACACACACACACACACACACACACACAGACACACACAGACACACACAGACACACCCATAGTGTAAACTGATAGTTTAATGGCTGCTTGGCCTGTCCTGTCCTGCTTGACTGAAACTGTCCTAGGTGACAGGTTTATGGACAGTTTGGCAATGTCAGCAGAGACGGACAGCTATTTACAGCCCAGCGTTAGACACCTCGGACACTAGCAGTTAGCATAAATCCTCTGTTAGGATCACCTCAGTGAATGATACACATTGTCAGCCGTGCTCTAAATCGTCAAACACAGTATACAGCAGGTGATCACTCGGCCAACCACTCAGTCCTTTTTAACCTTCTTAATACCATCGACATACCCCACATGTAAGCATCACACACACGCTATGGATCTGTATCTCAGTTATTTACAGCCCCCTGCCATCACGTTAACAACCAGCACTCGCTTTCTCCCTGCGTCTGTCTCTCTCCCCGCCTTTCCCTCCGTCTCTCATCCCCTTCAACTATCATTTAGCTTTACGAGGTGTCCTAAAAGAAGCCCGAGGTGTGCGCCCCCTCCCTTCTCCCCCTTTAAGTCAGAGATATTGATATCCACCATAAGTCAGACGTGCCTCTCTCTGTTACCGAGGAGAAATTGATGACAGACGGGTGTGACAGGAGGGGAGCAGACCTGGCAGGGAGTCACAAGAGTTTGTCTGTGTGTATGTATTGGAGTCTGTGTTTGTGTGAGGCCTCCACAAGTGTGCGCTGCATACAAACAGACTTATTAAGAGAAAGAGGGGAGTTGGTTTGGCGAGGCAGCAGGTTAAGCGAAGGAGAGGACCGCTAATCGAGAAAAAAGGCTGAGACAGATCTGGGCAGATAGAGAGGAGGAGGAGGGAGGCAGATCTGTTTCTTTCTTTATGAGCTTTCCCTCTGTGTATGATACTGTTGCTATAAACAAGAGGTCAGCTGAAGAGTGGCTGTTTATAAGGTCCATCTCTCGGAGTGAGCATATCAAAAAGCCTATGAAATCCTGATCAGCCTGCTGCGGTTTGTGTGTGTTCACTGTGTGTATTTGTGTGGTTGTGTTCACCATCAGAATCATTAGCAACCATCTGTCTCCCAATCTAACAGGAGAATTAGAGCGTTATTTTATTTGCATTGTGTACCATGCTGTATGACTTAGCCTGTGCATGCTTGTGTGTTGCAGCAGAAGGTGCAGTGCAATCTGTACCTTCATGTTGAGACGTAACATACTGTTCTTACGATCAGAGCAACACACCTGGTCATCATCAGTTTAGAGCTTATACTCACATCGCTCCCTGTTTTGCGCAAACTGCATTAGCATACAGTGGGTGTAGCTACTAGAGGAGATTAGAGTAATCTCACTTTAAGTGATACTAAGTCACCTTCACCATGTGGTTGGTCCAAGGTTGAGTCATGCTAACTCGCTCCATACACCGAATTTTGTTTCTTCAGATGTGGTTAAATGGTGTGATTAGTAAACTTATTTACTGTGTGGGTTTTCTTTTTTGTATGTCTGCTTGTGTGTGTGTGCGTGTGTGTGTGTGTGTGTGTGTGTTTGCGTGCTCCGACTGCTGGTTTATCTATTCCACTGGGGATAAAGAAAAGGTTTGTTTGATTAATTAATTCTGTTAGACATGAATGTAAATGATCAAAGGAGCACATTTGCATTTTGCGTTTAATTATTCATGAGCTGCGATTGCTCATGAATTAGGACACCTGTGAGGGCTTTCTCCTCATAAGCTCAGACACTCACTCTTGCACATATGCACACACACACTCGCACATCCTGGGATGTGACCCGGTGTGTTTAACCAGACCTGCTCGTCACCCCTGTCTGTGTGCGCTGCTGTGCGCAGGGATGCAGGTCACCGTAGGTTCATGTTGGTATTATTAGGTTATGTTGCCGCTCTGGCTCGGGTTCAAACGCTCTGATTAGGTTACCACGTAGCGCTAAAGCTCAGACTGTCACCCTGACTGTATGATTCATCTCCATGGAGACAAGAGAAAAGCTCTGATCTAATTACCCATACTGCTGCCATCTCAGACTTGAGGAGAGGGCTGGGTGGCGTGAGTAAGGCGAGAGGAGCAACCAAGGATGTTGCAAGGGATGGCACCTAGAGGTTGTAAAAAGAGGGATTACAGTAAAGGAGGAAGAAAAAAAAAATCAGTACAAAGAGAGGGGCATGAGGTGATGCTAACAATAGAGAGCTTGATAAAAGCAGGTATTATTTGTCTTCTTTCTTCCTCCTCTTCCTCATCTCCCCCTTCATCATCAGCAGCATCCAACTGCTGCACAAATAGGCCCTTGTTGCCATGGATATGAGCAATGGTTCTCCCGTTCTGCTCGATGGGGCTCAGTGATAAATGGCGGGATGTGGAGGAAGTTAATAATTTATCCCGGGGAGGGAGCGACCGTTCTGGGGAGCGTTACCTAGCATAATGGGTTAAGTGCAGCGATTGCTGCGTGCCGAGCAATAGACTCACAGGAGGTGATATATAAAAAATGAATAAAGGCTGAGTGGAGCCTGCTGGGAAGGAATTGTCAAGGGATTGTGTGTGTGTGTGTGTGTGTGTGTGTGTGTGTGTGTGTGTGTGTGTGTGTGAGAGAGAGAGAGAGAGAGAGACGGGGGGTTGTGTTTTGGGAAGAAGGGCTTTGTCATTTCTTGAAGTTATAGGATTGTCAGGTAAAGAACAGTTGAGACTTAATAGAGCTTCCTCCAGGCTCTCAGTAAAGATCTCCTCCCACTCTGCTTTTACTAGAAATGAAAAACAGCTCAATATGCTTTGGGCTTTGAAGTGTGACAGCAGCAGTGACAGATGAAGCTGCCGCAGAACAGAGGTGCAGGCCGTAGCTGTGTACACGGTGCTGTCATTAACAATGACTCATTGACACTTATGCATAGAGATATACATGCGTAGACCTCCTCCGTTCCTCATTATCCGACATTACGTGTTTATTCTTGTATAACTTCTTTTTATCTCTGTGGAGGAGCCGACAATACATCATATGATTTGTGCTATACTGTGATTATGTGAAAAAGAGTTCAAGAGTGAGAAAGGGAACATGGGGTCGGCCCGCATCTCCTCAAGCATTAACACAGCACCTGCTTCACGTCTTCTTAGCTATTTATGAGGTGCTACACTCTTAACGCTGCCTCCCTTCCCGTCCCTCCATCGTACGCTCCCCTCCTTTCTCTCTCTTTTAGCCCGGCTATCTCTCAGATCTTGCAGTTTGAGGCTGATGGCGTGCGCTCGGGTTTATGTAGGGGTCACCGTATTGTGTTAATCCCAGAATACGCATCAGTTCAGCTTGATTTCATTATTGTCCTGATGCCCCATATGCAGGGGCTCAAAGCAGAATGATCCTCTCCAAGTGATGGGAGAAAAGAAGCTGTGCTTGTGGGTTATCTGCGGCGGAGCTGAAGTCTATTGTGTTGGACACTCAGCTGCGTTCCTTGAGTGGATTTTGAGCATAACAAGCTTGTGTTAAAACATAGCAGAGCCTTGCATCTTTTCCCGTATCACCTCCCACTGATTATTTGATGGGTTTTTCAGCGCTCACGTCTGCTTTGAGTAGTTTGTGTCTTTTCTCCTAAGGTGTGTGTTGGTGAGCGCATGCATTGTCGCATGTGTGTACCCGGTAGAAAATATGACTTGTGGCTTCTTTTCATTTCTTCTCCATTTTGTTTTGAGTGTCTGTGTGTTTCAGGAGCCTTTTTCTCTCTGCCTCCTTGTGGCTGATAAGCGATGCAGATAGCTGTGATGGATAATATCGCAGCACACAACCAACACACACACACACGCTCACACACACATGCACATTAAACCTCTCTCTGATTCAGCTGAACAGTTGTGGATAATGTCTTTGTGTGTTTGTGGGCGTCTGTATGCTTTATTCCCCTGAACATGGGGTGTATTCTCAGTGAACTGTTGTGTGGATTCTGGAAACACAAGGCCCAGCAGTGACGACAGACATCTGAAGGAGGGATGGAAGGATGCAGGGAGAAAGAAAGACGATGGACAGGAAAAAGAAAGATAGGAGTAAAAGAAAGAAACTGATAATTCTCTGCAGGTGGAATTAAATAACACCACCTGGAGTTCAGTAATCACCATGTTCAAGTACGAGAAGGAAGAAACATGTTGAATTGTAATTTTCTAGTGTTTGTTTGTCTCATAATAATACTGCTGCTTGTAGTTTCTGTCTTTTCCTCACTCAGAAAAGACAGATGAGTGTCACAAGGGTGCAACGGAAGTTAGACTATTAATAAGGGACAATGTACATTAATCCACATTTAAACAAATGTAAATGCACCTGAGTTAGCTGGGAAGCTAGTTTTCACCTGTAGTCCCTTGCCTGATGGCAACCCTTTGAAACCTGGCAACATCCCTTTTCTTGTGCTGCTCTCAGATGCCTTTCACAAGTATTTAAAACTTTGAACCCTGAGCAAACTGGTGCAAATTCTTTCAGAACCATGGGGCAAGGGGTTGTGAGCAACTTGGTAAGAAATGTTCAACAATTTGCAAGACATTAGTAGATCTGGAAACAATATTTTTAAAAAGCTAGGAAAAATTACATATTTACAGAATTACATATTTGAAATTACTATACAAAATTATTCAAATTTTTAAG
Organism: Plectropomus leopardus; assembly: GCF_026936395.1. Classification (NCBI taxonomy): domain Eukaryota; kingdom Metazoa; phylum Chordata; class Actinopteri; order Perciformes; family Serranidae; genus Plectropomus; species Plectropomus leopardus. The sequence goes on along the minus strand of NC_142176.1, from coordinate 24,857,685 downwards.
GAAATTTCCAGTTCAATTCCCTGTTTTTTGTTTTGTTTTGTTGTCAAACAACTTTGATTTTAAACCTCATTTTCAGGTAATATTTTTGTACTTCGGGTCATATTGTCTTGAAAAGTTTTGGGCCACTTCTGCTTTCATTGCTTGTTGCCTTCTTTTCATGTTTTCGAAAGAAAACAAGCGAATTTGCTCAGGTTCAAAGGGTTAATAGGTATCCTAAAATAATAATACTTATAAAAAAACAATATAAAGAAACAATATGTACAATGGTTAAGACAAACAACATTAAGATAAAAAAGGGCACACAAAACATGTACAAGTTAATAATATACAGCACATTTTGACAATGTGAGTGAATAAAATCCTGATAGCAGATGATGCAGGTACAGTGTGAGTGCAGGAATTTTAAAATTAGTAAAATTAGCATCTATGTTGACATTGCTGGTTCTCAATAAACAATTTCTACTGAAGAGCAGCCATGAGGGGATCTTGTTAAAGCTGTTGCTCTTTTTACCTCTTCGCTCTCCTGTTGTCTGTTTACTCATGTCTTTATCTATTTTATGAGCTCTGATTGTCGTTGCCACACAGTTGGGTTAGTCAGATGCTACGATGAGCTGTGACAGGGTCAGCCACGTACTGTATGACACGCAAAAATCACCAACGTTTAAGCGTACATGCACACTCCTACTGACACCCCCTCACACACAGCCCAGGGTTGTATGTCAGAGCCCTGCAGGCACCCAACTTTTGTGTGGCACCCTGACTGACAGCTTCATCAAACCCCCACCCTGTCGCACACACATGTGGACACAAACAGTACATGCACACTGACACCCACACACATACACATGTAGAGACTCATGGCTCCCCCAGGTTGCCTTTGTTCCCAGCATCTGTTTCCCTCGGTGATTAATTGCAATTAGCGAGAGGTTTGAAGGCCTGTGGAAGAACACAGCAAGAGGAAAAACATCAAGATTAATGAGGGGAGGCATTCATCAGAGAGAGAGAGAGGACACAGAGAGAGAGGAAGGGAGGAAAGACAGAGGGGGGAGGGGAGGATGGAGGGATGACACAGTAAAGAAGGGAGGGGCTGGAAGAGGAGGAGGTGGAGAAGGGAGGGATGCTCAGATGTTAATGACGTAGGAGACGGGAAGAGCAGAGGAGCGTGACATAAAGCAAAAAGAGAGAGAGCGAGAGCCGCAGTTAGAGAGAGAAAAAGAAAGAGAAAGAGCCAATTGTCAAAGCTCAGGCCACAGAGCAACACCACAGGGGACTGATTAAATATGGAAATTATAATTGCTAATTGACCTTTATTAATCAGAGCAGTGGGGGGGGGGTGTACTGCATTTTTGTGTCTCCTCGCGCATATGTGAGTGTGTGAGATTTTGTGTGTATAAGCTTGCTAAAGCGTGTGTTTATGAGTGTGTATCCTTGACTGTGTTCGTGTATGTGTGGTTGTTTGATCCCCTCATGCAGCTCTCTCTTGTCTCAAAGAGCTCTCTCATGTTTAAACACAGCATAATGGGAGAAATAGCTGAAATAACACACACACACACACACACACACACACACACACACACACACACACACACTCAAACTGGGTGGTAATGAGAGTGTGAGTATATTATGGAGAGCTAAATAGGGTCACAGTGGAACCTCACTCTTTGGGCTGCCAGATGTGCAATCATGAATGCATGCATGCACTCTCATACACATGCATACAAGCAAGTCCTCTCATTTCTCTCCCTTGCTCTCCTTTTCTCTCCTCCCAACACTTTGATGTCTTCATGCTTATTATTACATTTTAGAAAAACCTCGACACCCTGTTTCATTCTGCTTCAGAAGCATGTAGACAGAATTTCTCTGCCTCAGACTCACATCCATAATCACTCACTCACACACACACACACACACACACACACACACACACACACACACACACACACGGATGTCAGTCATGTAGCCAGATCACACAGATTTGATTAGAGACTCCCTAAATTCATTAGCCCAATGTGATTTAGCCAGCCGTCATTAGAGCCATATGTAAACTGGTCTGTAGTGGTTTGATTTGGTTTCAGCTCGTTGACTGCATCAGATTTATTCTCTATGAGCTCTGCAGGTCTTAATCACTTTTAACCAATCGCTACCCGAGAGATCCATTAATCACCTACCTAACTATTCATTTAAAGGCACATTTTTCACTTTTTTCAGTAAACACAGTCTTGGCCAATGAGAGGAGTTAAAGGGCCAGTGTATAAGATTTAGTGATATCTAGTGGTGAGGTTGTAGAACTGAAACTTGTCCCATGTGCCAAGCATATGGGAGAACTACATTGACCAACACAAAAATGGAAATGGCCCTATCTAGAGCCAGTGTCTGTTTTTTTTTTTTTATCTGGGCTACTGTATAACAACATGGCTGACTCATGAAAGAGGCCTGCTCTTTATATTGATGTAAACGGCTCAGTCTAAGGTAACAGCAATTTTTTTCCAGGTGATTCCAAACTAATGAAAACCTATTTCTGAATATTATATACCATTTCTACCGATAGATACCCCTAAATCCTAAACACTGGACCTTTAAAGCTAAGGAAAATTCCTTCCTAAAGGGTGCATTAACAGTAGAAAAAAAGGAGTTAATGTGCTTTTTTTTTCACTTTAAAATTTTTTTACAGCTTTTTTGAGGGTTCAAAGTGGCAACTGTCTAGGTATGTCTACTGGTTCTCTCTCGCTCCCACCTTTTGAATCCATATTGCAAGTTAGCTATCTGCAGCTCTAAGGGCATCTGCTGAGGCTGTGTGTCATTTCTGATCCCCGAGAGACAGTCGGGGGACTCTACCCCTCTTAGCCCTGGCTCTTCTAATCCTGTTAGCTCAGCTCAGGATCAGACTGCCATGACTAGTCTTCTACCACAACTACACACACAGCCCCCACCCCAACCCCCACCCACCCCCAGAGGGGCCCCAGGGCCTCAAAGGGACAATTGTTGCAGGGTCTAGAGGTGGTGGTGAGGTGAAGGGTCAGCCATCAGAGGGGAAAAGATGGGACACACACATGCCTGGACACACACATTTAAAATATACCCACCTCCTCATCACTCACTTTCTCTCACACATACACACACACACACACACACAGACACGCACACGCACACACAGACACACACACACACACACACACACACACACACACACACACATACACACAGTCACACACACTGCTGTTATCTTTACATACAGTCTTTTCTATCCCATTTCCCCTATTCATCTGATTTCTCACTTGGCCGCAAAAAAGCTGGGCTGTCCTCACATCACTACACACACACACACACACACACACACACACACACACACACACACACAAACACACACACACACACACACACACACACACACACACACACACACACTACATGCTATACACTCAATACACAGTGGACTGGCTCAGCCCTTTTTCCTGCATTATTCCTCTTTTGTGTAGTTAGTGAGGAGCCCACCTCTCCTTAGGGAGGATTGGATGTCTTAGGAGGGCAGCAGAGCCTATCAGCTTTGACTTTGACCATTGCCAATTTCCTCACCAGTAACCAATTGCTGAGGCACACTCAGCAATGGAGCATGAACTGGTGTTATGCCTTATCTGTCCAGCAGAGGTCGCTTGGCACAGCAGAGCTTAGGGTTCCCTCCTTTTGTCATGACTGCTGACTTTACTGCTCATCTATGCAGGAATAATGGCTGAAATCAACCAGTGTACAATGTTAATGGCATTTGAATTAGAACACTTCTAAATTAATTAGGTAAGTAAAGTATGCAACAATCAAAATGTCACTGTTGATAAAGCTATGTTCCTGTAAGCAGCGAGGGGAATCGACAGACTGATTTGTTTGGTGTTATCAATCTGGGTTAGGCTCTGCTGGCTCTAGGCTTGTTTCATCTGTGTGTGTGTGTTTGTGCGCATATACGTGTGTGTGTGGTTTGCTTGTATGTGTGTTTGTGTGTGTGTGTTTACCGTTGGGTACGGAGACAGTTTGATTGAGCTCTGCGCCGTAAAGCTGTCTGTTTGCCAGACGGTTTGTCTCCTAGCCAAGACTCTGCAGCAGAGAAGAATACAATGATTATCTGTCACACAGCAGCAACGTTCTTCATCAGTCTGGCTAGCAACAGCCCAGACTGCCCTGTGCAAGCCTCAGACCACACACTGAATCAGCCCTGGGACCTTTTCAACTCTGAATCTCCACATATGCTTTATTGGTTCTTTTGTCCGTGTGGTAAAATGTTCGCTCACATGTTTACTTTAGGCTTGATACAACTATTTGGCTTTCTCTGTTTGACGCTGAAGGGCCAAAAGGAGCACATCTACAGCTTTTCACCTTACCACAGTGCACTGTGAGCAACTGTCTCTTTTGTTGTAGTTTCTGTTTGTGTGTGTGTGTGTGTGTGTGTGTGCGTGTGTGTGTGTGTGTGTGTGTTTGTGTGTGTGTGTGTGGGCCATGTAATAGTGTTCAGACAGGAGCGTGAGAGGAATGTCAACAACCTTTAACCTCTGTGCTCATTAATGTGAGGGGTGTGGGGTGATGATGTGGCAGCGGGGATAACTGGTGCGTGTGTGTGCATGTGTGTGCGTGTATCCAGAACAGTGTCAGAGCAGACATGATTTATCACGTATTAGTAGGCAGAAGGGAGGAGGACAGAGCTTTCAAAAGTCTGGGGTCAGGAGGTCAGGTCAAAGGTCATGAAAGGTCAGAGTACTGAGTGAATATCAAAGAGCACCCTGGGAGCTAGATATGGCTGACCAGGGCCTGATAGGCTTCCAGGGACTGACTGGCCAGACAGTAGCATGTAAACATACGCACATACACACACCTTACTTGGAGGTGGAGTATATAGAGGCTAAGGTCAGTGTGGTCGTTCAGAGGTCAGAGGTCAATGGAATGGAAATAGCCATTAGATCAGACCGTGGATTTAGTTGGCTCCTTAACTCTCTTACGTACACAAACACGCACACACACATTAGCACTCCAACGTGCTTTACCTCTTGACAGACTGACAGCAAATATGTTCTAAAATACGCATCTAAACCAAGCGTGCTGGTACACCCAAACAGACATGTACAAGCAGACAAAGCCCCACAAAGGCAGCTAATTTCACACTGACTCTGCTGGGGCCCTGTTTGGGCACGGCCGTGAAGCACAGACAGAGAGACAGATGGTGCAGGGCTGGCAGGAGGAGTTTCTGCTGTCCTCTGTGTGTGTATGTGTGTGTGAGTATGCGTTTGACTGGTTGTTTATGTGAATCTGTGCTCACGTGCGTGCACTCTCCTGTGTCTCCATGTATTTTCAAACATCACTTTGTACTCCACACACCAGCGCAGTCGAGGCTTTAGGCTATGCTAGCAGTGCCTCTCCTAACTGCTTCCTGTATGCCAAGCTAGGTGTCAGGAAATGTTACCCCCAGCATAACCTCTATGTCTTCATAGACGTTTTTCAATCCAGTCACAGTGCTTTGTAAGAGTCGCTTCCATTCGAAGAGACCGCAGAGTAGAGACTGTGCATATTAAGCGTGAGGAGGACCTGTTTGAAGTTGAATGTAGCTGGCAGTGAATGAAACAAGCTCTTGTATCTTTGTGTTTAGCTGGAGGTATTGTTTTCTGTTGCACTGTGTACATGTATTTGTGTGTGTGTGTGTGTGTGTGTGTGTGTGTGTGTGTGTGTGCGTGTGCTTGCGTGCGTGCGTGTGTGCGTGTGTTTGTGTTTGTGTGTGCACGTGCGGTTGCTGTAACTGAAATGACTGGTTGCCATGATAGCTTGTGCATAGTTAAAGCTCGTTAGTGTGCTTGGCTTGGCTGAACTGGGGCCAGGGGGTGAGGAAGGAAAGGAAAAGAAGAGAAGCAAAGGAATAGGGGTGAAAAAAGGAGAGATGGGTTTATAAGGCAGTGAGGGAGGTCGAAAAAAAGATGGCAATAAACCAAAAGGATAATGAGAAGATAGAAATAACTGTAAATGGATGGGTAGAGGTAAACATTAAAGTGGTGGAGATGTGATGAATACAGGTAGTGCTAGCAAGCTGTTTTAGCATGCAGCCGCCGGAGGCAAGACTAATGGGCTAACAGACAGGCTGACAAATAGGGAAGGCTGACTGACTTACTAACGGACTAGTAGTGAGGCTGACAGACGGCCAGACGGATAGATGGACAGGCTGACAGCCAGTGAGCCAGCCCGGCAGACAGGGAGCCAGTGTCATCCCACACTGGGAGAACAGGAGGAGCGAGAAGGGTTCATATTCTCCAGGACAGGTGGCAGAGACATGCCACTGCTGCCACCTGGCACCCACCACCCTGTGTCCTTTTCTCCCTTGTTCATTCTCCGAGCCATAATATTGCTATCAGCTCTTGACCTGGTCTTCCTCCAGAGCTCATGCTGTGGTAGTATAGCAGAGCCCTGTTTTTCCCAGTTTGACTTACTTCTAAGGCAGAGAATCCCCTCTGCTAACGGCTTCACCCTCCCCATTGTGGGGCGAATAGGCCAGGCAGGCAAGAGGCAGCATGGTAGCGGTTAGTGATTACCATCCTCCAGGCTTCCTCAGGCTCATGGAGGCATGCAGGTAAACCCTCTGTCCCCATCAGTCAAGGCCAGGGCTGTGTGAGCAGGTGGGGGTGGTGGGAGGTGGGGGTGGCACTCTTGAGGCTGGACCCTGACTCCCCCAAGTAGCAGAGGCCACCTGCTCCCATTCACTGCTCCACAGCTCTGTCTGCCCCGCAAGCGCCACGCAGGCTAATTAAACTCAGTGTGGCATATACACTCTTACTCCCACTCACACTGAGAGACACACACACGCCAGCTCACATCAACTGTGTGAATTTAATAACACAAATAGACACACACACACACACACACAAAGAATAATCCACCCACACTCTCTGGACGGGAAGAAGAAGTGAGGAATGCAAACATTTTATAACACAGAACAGAAACAGTTGTGTTAAACGCTTACACACACACACACACACACACACACACACACACACACACACACACACACACACACACACACACACACACACACACACACACACACAAACACACACACACAGACTACATGCTGCCAACAGACTGTCCCATTTTAGAGTAGGAGTGTTCTATTTGGCGTCCACAGCTCTCCTCCTCTCTCTGATCTCACTGCAGCATTTTTCGTGGTCCCTCGACGTACCGGGGAGGACAAAGCTGTCACTGACGTTATGAAGACAAAGCCTTCGGTGACTTCAAATTTATACCTGTTTTAGCCCAGACAAAGCTTTTCCCCTTACCTCTAATTCATCTGCTGTTGTTTCCATATCATGGCAGAACTGGGCAAGAAACAAATCCCATGACAGCAGGGCAACACACACTCGTTCCCCTGGTAGATTCTCGTGAAAGACAAATCATTTTTAATCCTATTTTAACTATTTTTAATTTTTTTTTGTACCGACTGATTTACCTTGAATGTGTTTGGCTGCAATTATTAATAACTTTGTAAGGTAAAGAAACACCACAACTAAATGCAAACCTATTTGCAGAAAGTAGTTAAGGTATTTTCTACATGTTTACACTTTATAGATTTCAAAATTGCAACTTGAGTGATTGTTTTTTTTTTAAATTTGGTGAAAAAAAGCAAAATGAATAACTTCTGCAGGGAGAAAATGAAATAGCGTCTGTTGGATTAAGTTTGGAAAGCTAAGTGCGACTTAAGCCTTTTGCAAAAAAGGGAATGGAGAGGGGACAAATATTTTGGGGGTGATGAAGAGTGTGTGTGGGTGTCTGTGTGTGTGTCTGTGCATGAGAAAGGCATACACACAGAGAAAGAGGAGACAGTGGCGATGAGGGACTTTGAGAGGTGTGACTGTTCCCTAAAATGATTTCAGACCCAGCCCACCTAGAACCCCACAGCTTCCAACATGCCACAGGGAGTTGTCCCATAATCCTCTGTTCCAGGTAAACAGCTTTCTTCCACCAGAAGCCTGGACCCATCTCCTGCGCACACACCATCAAAAAGCTCTCCTTTGCATATGCCTTTAAACCTCCTCCTTTCTTAAAGCTCGGGGCCCCTTATCTGTAATGGAACTCACTGATGCACAAACGCGGCTCTGTAATTGGTGCAAATTAGCCCGATGTTTGTTGATTTGTGGCTGATGAGGTGCTTAAACAAACATCAGAGTATCAGTGTTTGTCTAGTCTGTTGCTGCCTTTTATTTGCGCTCGAGTAAAGGTCACATGTGAGGTGAGGAATTTCTGTGCGGCTTCGTATCTCCATCACAACAAAGTCTCGTGGTGCATTCACATGGAATCAAGCAGATGGACAACACTTTCGCTGGGAAAAAGCAAACAATGAAAAGGCAGGATGGCTGTGAAAATGTTGTATTGTTAACAAAGAATAAGAAAAAAATATATCAAAGGTGCTGTATGTAACTCTGAAAAAAGATGGTTGATTGTTGAGTCTCATTTGATGCTTTGGGTTGGTGGTTCGGTACAACGTCCAACTCAAAGAATCGGTAGCTGAAAATTTGGGAATGAGAATCAACAATCAACTGTCTTTCTCCAGAGTTACTGCAGCACCCTTAAATATAATTGTTTTGTGTCTATTACTATATTTAATTATTTTAATAACACATAACTTCAGATCTCCCATGTTTCCTCCTTGTGTGTGGGAGGTGTGTAACATCTGGATGTACATTCTATGGTGGAGAAAGCAAAAAGTTGAAATATTTTAGTTAATTTTACTTTTATGAATAAAAAAATGTAGTATACCTGTTGCATTCTCTGCTAAAGAGCATGTGATTAATTATAAGGAACAGCTGATTGCAATTAAGCACAGAACGAATCTGGGGTGCAATATGAGAACGGTGTAGTTGGCTTGTTGTTTTTAATGTAAGCTGTTAAGAACAGTAGTGTGAACCTAAGCATCCTGGTGTTCAATGGAACATTAATTTCTTTGATTCATGTGGATTATCCTGCACAGGCTAGCATCTAGGAGAGAAGCACCGCTATGCTCTGGGTTTCTTCGATTTTCAAGAACATTTATGAAGTGCATATCAGCAAAGGTAAATGCTGTTGCTGATGTTCTCTGCTGGCTTCACCAGACGGCAGCCTCTGAGGCTGAGAAATTCACTGGAACAAGTGCCAAAACTGCAGTTCCTTCATAGTCACTTGAGGCCAGCTCCAGAACAGAGTCAATCCCCATAGACCCTCATGTAAAAATGGCCAACTTTATAGCAGAAATAAACATGTTTAGAACCAAGTACTAAAGCAGTTTTGGTCTCTATAGCTAGTTTCAACATCCAACTGTACAGACTATACATTTTTATGTAACTCACCAGTTGAAATGTTATTAAGGCTAAAAGTTCTGCATATTTAAGTGCAATGCCACGAGTGGCAGGCGTCGCTACAGTCTACCAGTCAGATCCACCCCTCACTCCTCCACAGCGCCAACTTCTTGTCCAAATATGGTCACTTCTCGCTCCAAAAATCTGAGATGGTAACAGCTGAAATGCTGAACTTGAGGCTTCAAAACAGCAGTCCACAAACCAATGGGTGACATCATGGTAGCGATGTCCACAGTCTATGGACCTCAAATAATTTTACTGCTCTCATCCACTTAAATGATATTCAGTTTGCCATCTACTGTCTGCCTGATTCCATGTGAATGCAGCAGTTGTATACAAGAAGATATCAGATATTACCATGGAAACAATATTTAGCCAGAACGCACTTCACATGTTAAGATGTCGTCTCTTGATGAAGGCCATCCATGCTCTTGCCTCGCTATGTTGGCCTTGATGGTCTGGTGTTAACCTGCACAGCTGCATGATGGGCAGAGCTGTGTTCTCCTCAGTTCTCCTCCTTCTCTGTGTTTAACAAAGTCTCTCTCTACACAGCAGAGAAACTCCTCTGTTTACACTCCATCACAGACACTTAAACACTGCTCCCTTGCCTCTGCCTTCCATTCCCTCTTTAATCTCTCCCTCCTCTCTTTTCTTTTCTTTATCCACTCCATTTAGTCATTAGGTCGGCTCTCATCTGCATAAGCTTTGCGTTGTAGCACTCGATTGCACTGGGCTCCAGCTCATGTTTATTAAATAAGCCTTCTTGTTGTGTCAGCCCCACAGCTTGCCCTGCTCCCTGCCTTGTCCTACTGTTTTCTTGCTTTGCTCCTTCTCTCCTTGCCGTCTCTCCCTCTCTTCATCCCTCTCTCTGTGGTTGGCGTGCTAGCCCGCCCTCTCCCTTCCCCCCTTTCTTCTTATTCCTCTGTGGGGGTATTAAAGGCTGTTTCTGTTGGCCGTCACTCTTCATAAGTGGTGTCTTGCTCAATGTGTTCGCCCTGTTCCCTGTGCGAGTGCACCTCAATGCCCTGGTGCGCGCTCTCTCTACAGGCCCCACTCAGAATGGAAATGAAGGGAGTCTGTAATGAGTTCCACTCAGCCAGGGTCCCCGACCCCACCGCCATCAGCCAGCTTAGAGGAGAGAATCAGAGAGACAGAGAGAGGGGAGAGAGACGGGGGTCAGAGATGGAGAGAAGAAGAGGCTCAAGGGAAAACACAGGGCTTTTTAATTTTTTTTTTTACACCCCCCTCTTTTAGTGCCCGGTTGCCAAGCTGCTACAATGTTAAGCTGGCCTTTCTTTCAGTCTATAGGGAACAGTGTGGGACCGTGACATGGAGCAGGAGACGAGAGAGGAATGATTTTAAAGGGGGGGGGGGGTTGAAAGACGGAGGAAAGAGGTGGAGGAGAAGGATGACAGAGCAAAGCAGAGGACAGGAGAGATGAAAGGATTAAACAGGGAACAAATGGATTGACTATATTTTCAACAGAACATACGGGTGATGAGAATACATTATGACGACAACGATGATGATGACAATGACGACAACCGCAGCCTCCATAATTGATATCATTCCTCCTACCGCCACCTCAACCTATACAGTACAACATGGCCTCAGCTCCGCTCTGATCAGGGCAGGACACGGCTTTGAGCTTTATGTAGGGTAAACCTCTGAGGAAAACTGAAGTTGAGTTAATTGGTTGTAAGTCTAGCAGATATAATAGTCATGCATTAATTTTTAGGCCACAGCTGTTTACCCTGAAACCTAAGCAGCCATGTCGGCATAATTGTCAAGATGTTGACATTTGCACAGTGGAATGGGACTGGACAAACTGGGGTAAAAATTGGGGGAAAAAAGGTATTCCCATTTTTATAGACCAAGTCTCTCCAAGCCCATTTCCACAGCAGCCTGTTTTCCCCAAAACATCCTGTTGCTCTGTTCTCTGAAAACTGCACACTCCCTGTAGTTAGTTTCAGTTTCCCAGCAGCGTTTGATCCACCGAATTTGGGTGTTTTTTTACCGGCCCATCCCTGCTCTCCCTGTGACTTTTGTGACATCAAGCATGTCCTTTTTCCTAACCAGGACCAAGTGTTTTTTCTACCTGAACCTCAACATACATCCACAATGGCATTGTTGACAAATGTAACATATCCATATCCTACAGAAACAAACAATAGGAACATTTTTCTGGTGTTTGGGTTGTCTAACTGCAGGGAGTGTGTATTTTTGGAGAAACTGGACTTCGGAGCAATTGCCATTTGTTTTGGGGATACGGGATTTTGGGGAAATAGACTTTCCATCCAATGGGACATTTTTCGGACTAACTAGGCTTTGGAATTCTTGGCTGTTGGAACAATGGGCAGCCCCAGTAACGCTGTACCTTTTTTCACTGGAGTATTTTGACTTGTCAAAGTAGGAAAATCAAAGGTGTTACTAATAATATAAAAGATGCATCGTCCCAGTGAGCCATGACAGTGTGACAAGCAGCCAACATACACAACAGGACCCTAAAACTGGAGCAGCTTAAATAGCCATCATTCATTTCATGATTAACACCTGTGATGATTAACACCTGTGCTTCTCCTCCTGTGACATATCAAAATTATTAATGGTAATTAATAAATTACACTGTAATATAGCTTAATTTTTTTGCAGTTAACTCTGTTTCCATACATACATTTCTCCCAAAGATGTGAGGTGTGTATACACCTATTGTGGATGTTTCATTACACGTTGAGGAGTCACATTAGATTTTATTTACTTAACGTCCTTACCCTGTACACCAAAGCAGTCAGCTGGAGAAGCTAGAGCTGTACCTACACAAACTGAAATGGCCTCGACAGAGGTGTGTGTGTGTGTGTGTGTGTGTGTGTGTGTGTGTGTCTGTGTGTGTGTGTGTGTGTGTGTGTGTGTGTGTGTGTGTGTGTGTGTGTGTGTGTGTGTGTGTGTGTGTGTGTGTGTGTGTAAAGAGTGAGAGTTGTGTCTGTGATAGATGAGAGACAGCTGATAAGGAGACCTGGGGTTGGAGCAGTCAAACAGTGCACAGATACAGAGTGGCTCGGTCTCCCCTATCTATTCCCGTGTGTGTTTGTGTGTGTGTGTGTGTATTTCTAGCGGGGCTGTTGTACACAGGACTGTCTGTTCAGAGGCAGATGCCTCACTGGGCGTGAAGCCCAGGAATTGTGTGTGTGTGTCTCGGTGAAAGAGGGTAATGGCTGACTCTACACGGCCTCTGACCCTGCTGGGCAGCACAAGTCCTCCTCTGTTTCTCCTCACACTGATTAGAGGGTCAGAGCTGCATCACACACACACTTACAAACCTACACACATACACACACAGTGTGCCTCTTTTGGCTCTGCCGTCAGCACAATAGAGAAGGAGAAAGAGGACATTCAGTTACGCTGAGAGAGAGAGGTGGGGTCAAATGGAGAGAGAGTGGTGAGATGTGAAGCGAAGCACATAAAGAGAACAGCAGCACAACATGGATTCTCACAGATAAGAGAGAAAAAAATGGATAGCACAGGATATAGGCTTGGAGAAGACAGATATGCTCAAACAAAGATAAAAGAGAAGCGGGTGGGAGCGATATACCTGGTTATTAGAGGCAGAGGGAGCAAAGGATAAAAAGCGAGGATGGGTGGAGTTAGAGTAATAGAGATTTTTTTTCTTGCTTTGTCCTTTCCTTTCTTTCTTCTCGCTCTTTAACGATGAATCATTCAGCAATCATTTACTTTTCTGTTGAAGCACGACTTTACCCTCTCTACCTCCATGCCACCTCTCCGTCTTTATATCTCACACTCTCCCCCTCCCTCATATATCTCTCCATCTGAAATGAAAAGGAGAAGGAGCAGGGTGTTTGCACAGCCACCGATGCCACAATGCTGAAGGAAACGCAATGTCTGAGAGCAAGGTGTGTGTGTGTGTATGTGTGTGTGTGTGTGTGCGTGTGTGCGTGTGTGTGTGTGTGTGTGCATGCGAGACACAGTTTTAGCCCTTGAGGCAGCTTCCCTGGCATTTGACTAAAGGCTCTGGTGTCTGTGGGCCACTTTGTGAATGCATGCATGTATCCCAGTTTGCATTTGTCTGCGTGTGCACAAGTATATATGTGTGCGTGTGCGTGCATGTGGCACTGACCCATGTAAAGAGACAGTGTGTGTGGGGCATACATAATGGATGCTCTTCCTGCCGCACACAAGAGTGCACAGCGCCGTGAGGGATTCCCAGCTTAACAAGCCTGCCTGAGTGTGTGTGACAGAGAGAGGCAGAGAGAAAAAGAGAGAAAGAGAAAGGGAGTGTGCATCATCCATAACTGATCCTAAAGAACGTAGCCATGAGGGAAACTCACTGCCATCCTGATCATCCTTCTCCACCAGTATTAACCTCTGCTAATTTTTCTACTTCCATATACTGTATCTCTATCTCTTTAGTTCCTCTTTTGATTTCTGTGGTTTGGTTTTTCTGCCCCTGTCTTCTCCGCCATCCCGGCATACTCATCACCTCTCCTTTTCTGTATAATTGTGTCTTCAGCTCTTCAAACAGGCTGTGGTATATCTGCTTCCCCGGTCCCTTTGGAGTGGAAATGTCATTTGTTTCCCGAACTGTTCCAGAGAAGAGCAGCCAGAGTCTTCCACCTGTTAGACACTGATAGCACGTGCACGCGCACACACACAAAAACACACATGCTTGATCCAGTTTCTCTCAAACCCGGGAACATTGTGCTACTGTGATACACACTTCCTCTGCGTGTAGGTGCTCTCACAACACAGAGAGAGTGAAAATGACACAGAAGGTCACTTGGACCAATTAAGACAAATGAAGGCATGCCACCGAGAACTTGAGCTTTTCAGAGCTTTTTATTTCCTTTTTAACCCCGTGGTCATGATGACAGAGCCCGTTGTTGCACTCTGCAGGTGGATCCAGTTCAAAGTTCAAAGTTCAGACTGCAGTATAACCAGAGAGGAATGCACGATTTTCTGTCCTGGGCTCTTTATCCTCTTTCCATAATGCATCTTAAACTGTAAATGTTGTAGCAGACATGTGGGAACAAGAGTTGATTTTCTTTCGAAGAAACTGGCAGTTTGATGACTGAGGCTTTGGTAGGATTTACAGAAATCTTCCACTGTGGCTCTAGTGGGAACAAACTAGCAGCATGACATCATAAAGAATCCAAATGTTTATAATAGTCTTAAAAATGACCAAGTGCAAAAACTTTACCCAGACAGTGTGGATTGACAGAGTTTCTATCAGTACACGATATGAAACAAATAAATTTGTTAACTAGGAATAATTGCTGCCTGCTTGCTGATTCCAAACCACAACTTCATTGAAAAGACAGTTTCTCAGCTGAATAGGTTCAAAATGTTACAAGATATTAACAAAAGACCCAATTTTCAGTTGCAGGTGATGAAGTAAGTGAAACCAGATGACACTAGACTAACAAATGTGTAAACTCTGAAAAAGATCACCTTTTTGTATGAAAATGGTCAAAAATTAGCTAGGCTGTTTTCCAGTCTATACAACAGCACATGAATGACTCAACTGTCAGAGTTTTCCAGCTCAGTTCACATTTTCATCTGTGTTTCCAATCGCCAGGTCTTATAAGCACCCTGATCTATGTGGATGTGAAGTCATGAGCGAGCAGACTCAACAGGAATATTTCATAGAGGACTGTTTGTGATGTTGACCTTACAGTATTTTTTATTACAAGAAAAAAAAGTGGCTTTAAACACACACGTGGAGGAGGGCTGAGGGCAGAGTCCTGCGGTATCAAGGTGCCTTGTCCCCACCGCCGCAGTGGGACACAATGGGCAGAGAGCAGAGGAAGGGCTGTTGTAATGGCAGAAAGAGAGTTTTAAAGAATTCCCCTTTCTGCTTTCTGTAAACAAGAATGAGAGGAAATTTGGTGAGAGAAGTAGAGGGGGGCTAGGTGGTTGAGTGGGAGTGATGCAGAGGACGAGAGGGAGGTGGTGGCGGTGGGGGGTTCTCTATTGTAATAGCTGGGTCAGCGGGATCCCTGCCATTCAGGATTGAAAAGAGGCCCCAATTAAATGACTTTGTAGAGCAAGCGAGCTGGAGCAGTGTGTGTTAGTATGTGTGTCTGTAGGTGCAAGCGAATGTTCTCTGCATGTGTGTGTGTGTTCTCACACTTAAGTATGTGTGTTGTTGCTGATGCATTTTGGAATGCAGGCCTGACAAGTGTGTGTGTGTTTCTTTGTGTGTGCACACGCGCTCACTTTTGTGGTACCAGGGGTGACTCGGTACTTGAAGTGTCGCCATGGTGCTGTAATTAGCGAGCAGGGGTGAAAGGTCGGCCACAATTCTGCTGGCCCGGGACAGGACCTCTTTCAAGAGGCGGAGGGAGCGGGGGGCCGGGGGGAGAAAGGAGAAGGGAGTGTTATACGGAGCAAAGACTAAGCACACAGCTAAAGGAGGCTCCTGACTGAAACTGGAGAGAATAGAAAGCCATTAAACAGTGTTAGTTTTGTAACGGTTATCCTCCCCGCTCTCCCCCTGCTGGCATATGTCGACATGTTTATAGCCGAATAGTGTGTGTGCGTGCGTGTGCGTGCGGGGGAAAAGCAGGTTGGACACTTTGAGTGTGTGGCTATGAATTTAAGCGTCTGCTTCAGTTGGTTAGCTTGCGACGCTCCTTAATCTTGAAGTAGCTTTAATCTTTGGAAAAAAAGAAAATAGATTGATTGTGAGGGTAAAATGAAGGCGAAAGCAAGCAGTGCTAAAGTAAATGTATGCAGGGGGAGATGAACAACAGAAAAGATTAAAGGAGAGAGGAGAGAAACAAGAGGAGAAGATAGTGGGAGACAGAAAGAGAGAGAAAAGTTCAGGACAGCTGCAGTTGTGAGAGATAAAGGCTTTAAAAAGCCTGTTAAACACCCCAGTAATGTAGAAACTTCCTATCTGCTTGTTTGAATGCCTGTCTCTGTGTATGTTCGGCTGTCTGCCTGTCTGTTGGAGTATATCATCATAACTCTGTGCGAACATCGTCCGTTGCCGCCATGTTTCACTAAGCATGGCACGCTGGGCTCCTCTCCGCCATGCCGCAGTGTCTCAGTGTGAAAGTGGCGTATAAATTAGTAAAGCGACAAAACAAGTTCCCTGCATCTCATAAAACCTCCTGTAGATGTCCTGTCAGTTCTGTTGAGGAATGGTATTATGACACTTTTCTGTTCTGCTCTCACACAGGAAAAGCACTCTCTTTATCAAAGTATAATGTCTCCAGGGGGAGGGGAAGACAATTGTTCTTGTCAGTTTTGTCAGTTTGAGATGAATAGAAAAGTAGGCCTGTTTATAATTAGAGACTCCTTGCACAGTCAATAGATTTTTTATTCTTTATCCCATTCAGGCTCACATGCAACTACATGCTTTCTCACACAAGCGAATAAATGCAAAGTACCGTGTTTTGTATTTAGAGGTGCCACCTTAAACGCCGGCAAAGCACAAATACAGAGGTGGTGACAAATTCAGTGTATTTTCTTGATGAGAGTCTGTTTTTTTTTAGAGCTGCATAGACATGAATACCAATAAAAAGAGGTTTGTAATGTGCAGCAAAAGATATTTGCGCTCTCTGGGATGGCATGATGTGTGGGTGTCTAATGCAGAGACAGTCTGTTGTTGAAGACACGAGGCCTCTCTTTTAGTTGGCATATGGTGATCAACTACACATGCTGCAAAATCTGCCAATGACATGTGTGAGAGGGGATGCACGTCTCCGTATGGGGTGAGATTTGTGCCACGAGAACACTGAATTTGAATGATGTGTTTTGTGAAATTGTCATCAGGGGAAATTAAATTTTGGACCTCAAGTGTATGTTTTAACAATATTTGTAAGACTGAAGAACTGTTTCATGATTACAGTTACAAGAAGTGTTGTTAAAACAAGGAACCTTCGAAAATTACAACTCTTTAAAAAGCTTTGAGATGCATTGCATTTAAGAACTTATTGCAAGTCTTTAGTTGTAATAAAACTGTGAACAGAATTCTACAGTGCTGCATGATGATCTACCAATTAAAGTTTTATGAAATCCTTTTTTTTCTGTAGCACTTTAAATATGCCAGTGAATTTAGCAACAAGAGGACATGAGTGTACCATGGCAATGTGTTCTAAAGAAATATGAATGCATTTTTGCTACAGGGAAAAACATTCACGATCAATTCTTGAATTCCACATCTTGTTCTGAAGTTTGTTTACTTTCAATCTGGCCTTGCTTTGCATTCACTTTGAGTCAGATACTCACAAAAGTGATTTAGAGCCGTAATTCTCACCGTGGCTTAGCATGCAGTGCATTACATCAATATGAATGCCTGTTGCCTTTTGTAAGTAGTGAATGTTAATTGATTCATATTTTATTGAAAATAGAAGGTATGGCGGGTATGTTACAAGAAGGAACTCAAATATTCTTGTGTCTTTGGCAATGTTCTAATTTAAATTTTGCTATATTCACATTTTAAATATTTTGAATTATCCTGAAATAAAATCATTGCTTCAAGGTGTATAGCCTCACACCTACAGCTTTGGCCTTAGTAACTGATTCGACAAGGATTAAGTATCTCATACAAAACGTACCACTGGTGCAGAATTAATATGCTGATTTATAGTAAAATTGATTGTAAAATCAAAACATTGACAATACTCGTACAATAATGCAGTGTAACTTGAACTCAACTGGTGAAATGTTATATGTCTTTTTATGGCAGCGTATTTACATTAGCAGGGGATAAAAATAATGTGATTTTTGGATATACAAATATATTATGGATATATTTGTGAGATAGTTAGAGACAGGAGAATCTCTAAAAAATGAATTGTCCATCTCTGGATAACAGGAGCTCGTTTAAACAGAGCTACTCTTTTTGAAGAACATAGATGCGTTGTGGACACAGAATTCAAATTTGGTTGTTTGGTAACACAAATCTTGCTGCATATCAGTGTCTGTGTATGTGTATGTATGTACTCTATGTCAGTTGTGGGATGCTTGACTTGTCTTCCCCCTGTTTCTAGTTTCATCCGTCCATTCCAAGTGGTTTGTTTATGATAAGAAGTTACGTTTAGGTAAGGGTTTAGCGATGGTGAAAGGTCCTCACAAGTGTATTAAGACAAGCATGTGTGTAGGCCTGTTATCTTCATGAGTGCACTGTGCTCTACATTGAGGGAGTGCGCCTGTTAACTGTGTGCCAACTGGCACCGAGCCCTTGGCAGTGGGCTGGTGTTCGCGTGCCCGCTCAGCTCCCACCACCTGTCTGGTCCCTGGAAGAGTCACCGGGCTCCTGCAGGGAGGGCCTCCTCGGTGGGCGGGGGGTGTCGTGTGTGCATGTGTGGGTTGTGTGTTGTGTGTGTATAATACATGGGGTTGGGGGGCAGTTGCAGCCTGGGAGGAGGGGAAGCCAGTGGGAGCAGGGAGCAAGTTCGTCCCTTGGACCTCCACAGGAAGGGGTTGTGCTGCGGAGACTGTCAGACTGGTATGGCCGTGGCCTAGTCTGGGCGCTGCTACCGTACCGCCAAGAGCCAATGAAATCTGCCTCTCCTTCCCTCAGTCCATCTGTCTGTCTGCCTGTCCATCTGCATCCTGAATTAGTGTCTCTGTCTTTTTGACTGTGTGTTTTCCTTTATGAGCCCGGAGGATGCCAGGAGGAGAGAGAAACACGCTGCTCCTCCCTCTCTCTTCTTTTGAACAAATCAGTTGTGGAAATATGCAACGCGTCAGTTAGCTAACCCACCGCCTCCTAATTTCTCCAGTCGTGTTTGTAAAAGTATTACTCAAGAGATCAGGAGGAGACTGAAAGACAGCAGAGAAAGTGAACCGTTAAAGGCTCGGCGCAGTGTGTTTCATCGCTGCTGTGTGGGAGTAGTGGGTTTTCAGAAAACCCTTGTACTACCTTTCAGCGAGGGATTGTGTGAACATACACTTGCTCAATAATTTAGCCACTGCAAAGAGTGGTTCTGATTAAATAATGAAGGAGCTTGGCACTGATGATCAAGATTGTGTGTGCGAGTGAGAGTGTGTGTATCAGTGTGTGTTTGTGCATTGGGGACAGGGTTTTTCCATCCCTACGCTCACGCGCTTGTAGATGGCACCAAGGCCCATAATAACTACAATCAGGGCCAAGCTCACGCATCCTCCTGACAGGAAAAGTGTTAAAAATCATTTTCAGAGCTAACAGTACAGTGGTCTACAGCTACAAAGCCTCTATGTCCGTAGACACTCCCTGGGAGCATCAAGATGTAATCAGCATGAACAATCAGAGGAGCGAGAAACAACCTCATTTTCTTTAAGTGTTTATCATTTCTGGCTCCAAAATAACATTTGATTCAACATAAAAAGACCTGTTGACAGCTCAGATTGACGTGCCTCGTGCAGCATTCAAGCTTGCGTCATATTCTGGCCTTGTGCCTCTGCTGTCACTTCTTTTCAGCTTTGGAGTTTCTCAGCCTTGATGCTCTCTGTAGCTCCTCAAAGCACAAATCTTCACATAAACCATTCAAAAAAATCCCAAAAGGAAGAGCACTTTTCGCAGGTTTTAGTGAACTCTGGCTTCGTCTCTTTTCAGAGTGCCATTGGCAGCCGCGAATTGTGTTCATGTTGCTCGTGGTTCAGGTGCAGGGCAGAGTTTCCATGCCATTCGGGTGAAGGGTCAGAGGCTATTTAAGCCTGTTGCTGTCTCAGGGTTGGAGATCGTAATGAATGGCTTCATGTCCAGTGGCTTTAGAGGCTGCAGCTTGACCTTTTAGCTCTTTTGACCTGAGGGGTCCATGCAGGATGCCACAGGCAGTCACCAGAGCAAGACCTCTGACCACAGATCAGCGTGGGGCAAAGGTCGAAGTTAATGTTTATTGGATGATGGCTGTGTGGTCATGTTGGTGCGCTGTTTTTTTTGTTTTTTTTTTTAGGTTTTTTTTTTTTTTACACCCAAGACCAATTTAGTTGCCTTTTATTTTGTCTGAAGATGTTGCTCCCAGTTTTGATCCAACTCTTTTACTGAGCATTGAACACTAAATGTCTGCTGATTGGTCTACTCAACCAATATCTACATTTTGTCACAACTGCATACCTTAGATATGTGTTACAGCTGAATGCCTTAACATTAATAAAATACAGCGCATCCAGCAGGACACCACCATTGTTGGATGCAGGTATTTATTTTATTTTAAGTCATTTCTGAGAGATTGTGAAAATGTCACTTTGGGTCAATGTTAGTGATACTGAAATTACCACTAAAATATTTTTAAAAACTTTTACTTGTGTAAGTATTTAAGTGTTTTTTTTGTGTTGCATTTTAACTGGTGTGGTGTGTGACAGTTGTACTTGTGTGCTTGTTGTTGCAAAAAGAATATATAGATATAGATATAGATATAGATATAGATATAGATATAGATATAGATACAGATACATAGATAGATAGATATGATATTTGACATCCAATTATCAGAATTCAAGGTCAGGACAATATCTAATGCCACTGTCAATTTGACAAAGAATGCTGATGATGGATAACGTTTACATTATGTTTGTTTTAAGTGTGTTTTGAAGTAACCAAAATCCAATGACTTCTAAATGTCTCATGCTTACGCCATCTTTGACATGGAATATCAGTGTTTAATCATAATATATGGAGAACAAAACCCCACATCTGCAAAATGTCAATGTTAACGTCCACACAAAATGAAATTGTAACATCGTTAAACATTTAAGGTACCATCCACATTATTCCATTCCAACCAAGAGTCTTTCTGAAGTCATATTTACATCCAGTGTCTGCTGTGCACAAATTACAGAAAATAAAGATCTAAAATGGATGGGAATTTTCATAGTTGATAACGACATTTACAATCATTTTCAGCCCCAATCCTGATCCTGCAGATCATTTCAAGGCATCCTAATTTTGACCATAATGTACATTAGCAAATGGAAATGGATACAGTTTCTTCCTTCCTCTCCCATCCTTTCCTTTCTGCCAGTGCCCTGACTGTACTCTCATTTCTTGCATCTGATCTCAAACCTACACAAACAAGCACACAAAGCCAGTGGTGCACAATTTCCTTTGCAACACCACATAAAACAAACTCACGCGACAGCAACACGCACATTTGGGCACAAAATTACTTCTATATCTGGATCTTGGACAAACTGAGTTTGTGTGTACATGTGAATGTGTGTTGTGTGTTGATGTCAGTGAGGAGGGTTTGTGGGGGGGGGCACGTAATGCAGTGAAGCTGTTTTTCCTATAATGCAGGCTATTCTTCATGTCTTATCTGAGGCTGCTAATGTCTGGGGCCAGTAGAGGCTGGAGTTTGCGATTCATGGCCTAGACCTTGGCTTTGTGAGAGCACACATCAATAACCCCCCCGGTTCTCCCTGCAGCACCACCAGCATTCATATGGCTGCTGGATGTTTGTGTGTGTGTGTGTGTGTGAGAGAGAGAGAGAGCGAAAGAGAGAGAGAGAGAGAGAACAAAGATCAAAGGTTCAACTACACTAGGTGACAGTGATTCAATAAGGATAAAGGAAAGGAGAGGAGGGAGGCTGGGAATAAATGACACACAGCAGTGATCTTTAACCCTGACCTGCTCTGACTTGTCACCTCTACACTGATGTGACATTAATGAACACAAACTGTCTCTGTCTCAGACGCACTTTGCTCTTGAATACAGTTGATTTTTATTACGCAAAAAATCCCGGCAAGACAAAACATGAATCTGTTTTGTATATTACAATATTTATTTGTATTATGATTCAGTTCAGCTTGATGGATTTATAACAAAGGTTTCCCCTGGCCACGAGCGCAGAAGATGACATAAATGACAAAGAATAATGGTGGTGACGTGTGCCGAGGTACATGCCAATATAAAAGCTGTGAATAAAACCTTCAAAAGCAAACCTAAGCTACAGTCAACTACCTCCCAAACACTATAACTCAACTTTTCTTGCAGCTGTTTCTCTGTGAAAGACATAATACATTTCCTTTCAAATAATGCTTTTGTCTGAAGCACTAGCATTAACAGTGTGCGCATTTTCCCTAAATTGTCTTGAATTTATGACAGGTATTGACCAAATAAACTAAATGTGGTCAATCCTGGCAACATGAGAGTTCTTAGTTTAGTTTTGAAGAATATATTGAACATGCAATGGTTCATATTACTATTATATGAATTATAAATGCATAACAGGTTCTGTCATATACACTCTGCATGAATATCAGATTTCTATTGATATTGTGGAGCCTGTTAGTATAGGATATATGTTGTTTAGCAGACTCACAATTAGTATAGTTTGGTCTGTGGATCTACTGCAATTGAATACAAACAAACATATCGAAAGACACAATGACGCCCAGGCTCAGCTGGTGGAGTGGTATTCTACAAACAGAATTTGTCATGTCGAGTTCTTCATTATTCTCTGCGTCTGGTTCGACCAGTCAAATAAGTGCACAACTAGAACCATAACAAAAACACGACACCTTGTAGTTTGGACATATGTGTGTTCATGTCCAAACTGAGTACAAATGAAAAGGTAGAGCAAAGAGAGAGCAGGAAGAGTTTAAGCGTGACACATGGTAAATACAGTGTTTCATATAAGAAGAAGAAGAAGAAGAAGAAGAAGAGAAGAAGATAGTTTTAAGAAGCAGAAAATGAGATGGATTAAGTAGAAGTGAAAATCAACTCGGGATGAGAAACTTGGCATCTGTAGCTAATGATTGTTTATGAAAAAAATTTCTTGGTTTCTCAGCTTGCTTTCTCCATTGTCTGTAATCTAACATTAGGTAGATATGAAACATTACATATTCTTGCATGTTATTGCCTACATTTTCCATTTCTTGGAGAACGGGGATAAAAACATGAGAAATGGTAGGCTTGGGGATGAAAACATAGAATATGTGGCATTAGTAGTTTTGTACTGAACACAATCACTATGATGAATGCAGAGAATGTGTAGCTGAATGTCTGAAGCTCAGGTGGTGTGTGTACACCTGTCTTTTTATACCACAATGCATTCACCAGCCACTTTAAAATACTGAAATTCTTCCTTTTCTGACTTGACCTTGGTGTTAATTCACTTAAGAAATTTCTTAATGTGCTATCTGCACTTCTCTAAAGTGTATTTGAAAGTAGGACGGCCTCTAATTTTTACTTATAGATATTTCATTGAAAGTGTTAACATGACTGTTTCTCTTGGCTTTCTCAGATGGTTCAAGGACCACTGGTGCCTCTTTAATGGATTTTTTTGTACCACAAAATGGTCAAAGAAACTTCAAAACAACCTCACAGAATTAACAAATACCTTCTTTCACACTGAGTTGACAGAGCGACTTGCTATCCCACAAGAGTTTTCTGCCTTGATGCTTGTCAGTAGTTAAACCAAAATTCTAAGCAGAGAACTGTGCCATTTGAATTATTTTATGAACCACATAAGAGATATTAATGGATCATCATAATGTACTCAGAGTTAATTAGGATGAGAAATGATTCTTTTTGTCAAAACTAGGACTGCACAATATGCCGAAAATATGCAATATGCAGTATGCAATAACATTGAATGTTTAACTATATATATATATATATATATATATATATATATATATATATATATATATACACACACATAAAGGTGCACCCAGTTCTGCCTTTCTGATGCATTTGGTTTAATTCTAAAATACAACAAATTGCTTGTTGAATTTTTTAGCAGTTAAAAAAAATATTTCAGACATTCTTTTATTGAACAAATGAAACATTAAACTAAACACAAAATGCACCAATTTAATAAGTGTGCAATACTGCATATTTTAAAAATGTGTTTATCATGCAAGCTGACATTGATGATGTGATGATGACAAAATAAACTATATAGCCTCAGTCAAAATGCCTTTGTGCTGACTGACCTACACATCTTGTGCTCTCTGAGTGCAAATACATCGGGTATCATGTTTCTCCAGTGGCGGAGGGAAAGTGAGGCTGGCCTTTCTGCTCAGATAATAAGGTGACATTTTACTCAGCATAGTCTCTGGGTAAGAGCCTCCCTTTTTGCTCTCCTACAACTGCGGTACATCTGTTTTACTCCTGGCCTTTCTCTGACTCGCTCTCTTTCTCTCTCTCTTTATTTCTCCTTTCTGCAATTTGCTGTCATCAACTGAAAGCTTGCTCTCACCTTTTTTTATCTGAATGCTATTGACTGAATGAACACAGCAATGAGAGGGACACGTAACTTGGCAACTTGCACTCTCTGAGCCAGTAGAGAGGTAAAAACAGAGCAACTTTACTTACTGTATTAGCCTCACATGGCTTTCCAAACTAGTACACCAATTCATCTATAGATAGAGATGACTTTTGTGGAGATTTATATGTTTTTTTTGTGACTTGGTAGACAACAGGATCTTCCACGTGCTGCTAGCAACTTTATTGTGTAAATGTAGGTATCTGGCATTTCACAGTAATTAGGCAGTAATTAGTTACTGAAAGGGACAGTTCACCCAAAAATCAAAATACATGTTTTTCCTCTTGCCTGTGGGGCTTTTTATCAATCTAGTAGGTAAGTGTAGTTCAGTAGAAAACAAATGTTCCTAAGTCTGTGGATTATCTTTAGTGAATGTCTCTGAACAGAGACATTGCTGTTGAGTTTTTTGGGGTTCTAAGCGCTGCAAGCTGAGTGCCATAGTTATGTTATATTCGAGAGACGACAGACATCTCTCCATCTGATTTCTTAAACACTCGGCTGCTCACACAGAAACAATCTGGACTGATAAGTAGCACTACAGGTAATAGGAAAAAATATAAATTTTTGATCTTGGGTGGAGCGTTCCCTTTAAAGTTATTTCACAGTTTTTAGATGTGTAGGACCTTAGGGATCTGTGTTCATTCACTTTGGACTCATTCAGTCACTGATTTATTCACTTAGGGTTTGTTTATCTGCGTCTATTGCCTGGCAGCATGGCAGTGTCTGTAATACTGCTGAATAAACCACAAAATTTAATCGGAAAAAAAAGAAGAATATGCTCCTTGATCACTCATGCATTACATTTTATATTTTTTCTATCTGTCATGTTAAAACAAATATAATACTTAATATCATACAATTGTAAGAATATTGTGTAAAAGTCTGAGATAAATGAATTTGCTGCCATTAGTAAAATGTGTCATATTTAAGCAGAAAATGTATTCAGCCTTGGTTAAGATAAGTGTCAAGTTGATATTTTATTAACGTACTCATTAATTTGTGTCTTTTCTCATCTTTTTCCTCTAGTGTTAAACAGAAAAAGGCGCGTTTATCCTTCTTCTACTTTCACCCTGCTGCCCCTTCTTACTCTGCTTCTTCCCTTTCTCTGTGTGCAAGACACAAAGAGAAGGAGTTGTCTCAGTTGAGCACTACTCAACCCTCTGCCCCATTAATTAGCTCAGTAAATGCTGTTGAGATTACAGCAGAGGAAGTGAAGCATGTAAGTCAGTGAGGGATGAAGCAGGAAAAAGGGAGTGAGAGATATGGAGAGAAATCTGAGGACATGTCCATGTTCACAGTAGTCTGTGTAAACCACTGACACTGATTTTTTTTCTTTTACATTTCAATGACATAACCCAGCAGATACCTTCTGATTAGAGGATTTTGTGCCAGAGAGGGCAGTTAGAGGAAGAGCTGATCAGAAGGGAGAGGAAGGAGGAAAATTGGAGTCCCAGAAAATTGAGAGTTGAGTGCAGAAAACACAAACATTGTGTTTCTTCACCGCCTCTCTGTCTTTTCATCTCTCTTTTTCTATTTACCCATCTCTCTGTCTCTTTTTCTTCAGATTCTTTTCTCTTCTGCCTGCAACTGTGCCACTTACTTACAAGAGACAATGAAAAAAATACAAGTGAGGCAGGCACTAAGACCACATGGTGATAAAGGATTATTATTCTTCTTCTGTAGACTAGACTTTTTTTCTAAAGAGGAATATAGCAGGAGCTGCCTGGTGTAAAATTCAAAACTGTGAATATGAGTATTATTATATGATATTGAGATAAAACAGAAGTCATTGGGGATTTTTGTAAAGCTGTGTTTTAGTTTTTGCATTGTAAGAGCATGCATTAAATCTAAGTGACACAATTTTTGCAGCTTTTAAAGTCCATCATAGCTGAGTGAAATGAGCAGTGTGTGAAACTTGTTATCACCATGGATGGATTACTGAATGGTCCTACTGGACACAGGCCAAAGGACCTAAGGTGTCAGCCCCCCTGGCCTTTAACTACAAAATGTCACTCAAATTGACAGACCATGTACAGATCATGAAGAGACTCAAAATGATCATAAAAAGACTACAAAGATATTCAAAGGAACTGCAAAGAGACACAAAATACCAACAAAAATGGGCAAACGAACCACAAGAAGATTAAAAACGACTACAAGGAGACATAAATGACTACAAAGTGACATAGAAATACCAGAAAAAGTCTATATGACCTCAATAAAACACAAAATTAGCTCTAGGTGACACAAAATGACTTATAATAAAAAACAATGACAAAAAACACACACACAAAAATGACTAAAGAAGACACATAATTACCCCAAAGAGACATAAAAGCCACAGGGAGACACAAAATGACTATAAAGTGATATAGAAAGACTAAAAAAGATGCAGTAAGAGACTCAATAACAAAAAAAAATAGCTTAAATAGACACAAAAAGACTACAAAGAGACACAAAACAACTAAAACAAGACATAAAATTACTTCAGAGAGACACAAAATTACCTGAAAGAGACCCAAATGACTACAAAAAATAGCAAAACAAGCCATGGTGACACAAAATGACTCAATGACAAATAAAAGAACTACAAAGAACAGTTACCTTAAACTGACTACAAAGTCACACAAAGGGACTAAAAAAAGACCTAAGTGTGTTCAAAATGACACAAAACAACCACAAGGAAACAGAAAATGTCTATAAAGACACACAAAAGTACTAAAACAGACACAGAATAATATCAGAGACACAACAAAACCACAAGGAGATGTTTAACAACTAAAAAGAGATGTAAAACCACTACAAATTGTTTTTGTCTTGCTCCTATGTAGGAGAGGTGGTGTGGCCCTTTCTATATCTTTGCACAGGGGCCCATTGTCTCATGATCCGCCCATGGTCATCACAATCTCATTATTAAAGAATTCCTTTTTAAGAACCATCTAATGTGTTAATGTCCTCTGAAAGCACCAACAGCAATCACCAAAAATAGTCATACCATCTGATAGTCAGATAGATGTGGTGAAAATGTCATGGACATATGTGTAATGTTACTTTAACTCCTGTTGGCTTTGGCACAGGGCATGTTTTACCCCTGCTCCCTCTTTACTTCACTTGGCTACCTGCATCCGTCTCTCCACTACCTGCCATTATGTGTAGCTGAGGTGTCTCTAATGGCCCGTGGCTCTCCTTTCCTCCACCTCTCCCCTTTCATTTTCTCATAACAAGCCCCCTGCTCTCTCACACTGGAGCTCAGACAAGATTATCCCTCCGTTATTCCACCTTCCGCACCGTCCCACACTTCCTGGCGGCGCTCAGGCATGACCCTGCGGCAGCAGGAAATGGGCATTTGCAACAGTCATTTCTCTCTCTTGCCTGACCACTCTCTATGGCTCTCGCCCCTCCCTTTAAGCGCACACACTTGGAACAGGTCACAGATCATTTCAAGCACCTTGAGTGCAGCGAGGCAATTACTCTCCCTTCTGGTCACCTCCAATGCCCCTGCCACCTCTCCCTGCTCGACTTTGAGTGGGCCCTCCTCTATTATCCCCATTCTTCACACAGCGGGAGTCATTGCTCTGCTTAGTAGTGTCGGTCCATGACTCACATCTCTACCATTGTTGGTGTGCGACAGTCATCCTATCAGCCTGGAAATCATCTTTTTTGCTGTTGGTCTGCAGTGGAGCTATCAGCACATCAAGGTGCCATACTGTTAGTTATCTGTCGCAGCAGAGGAGACAAGAAGACGGAGGCCGAGACCGGGGGAACATATTGCCTAAGTGTATGTTCATCTCAGACTGGCTCGTTGAATGAGAGGAGCCATCCGTCATCCGTCTCCACGCTCTGTTTGTTTCCCCCTCATCACAGTCCCTCTCCGCTCTGCTCCCCATCATAAGCCTGACACGAACAGAGAGTGACGTGTGTGTCTCTGAGTGTGTGTGTGTGTGTGTGTGTGTGTGTGTGTTTGTGTGTTTGTGTGTCTGATTTATGTTGAGTATGGTCTTCAGAAAGAGCTAGCAATAAATTCAGTGACATCACAGCATGAGGGGAAATCGAAGCGTTGCATCGCTTACTCATAACCCCTTCTGTACAGCGGTTATTATCACACACACATACACACATACACACACACTCACACACGGACGCTATTCTGCAGGTCTAATTGAGGGTGTGATCGTTAAGAGTGTTGTAAATCCTACAGCAGTGGTCACTACTAAAAGTACCTGTCTCCTTTTGACCGATTCAGCCTGTTTGTTTACTTTGACAGGAAATCAATCACACACACACACACACACACACACACACACACACACACACACACACACACACACACACACGAGTACACCTTATGCTCTATCCATGCAAACAAATATCATCTAAATCTCACAGCGTCCGCTCACTGCGGGACCATATTGGAGATGGTATTATTGGTTACTGTTGGGACAGCAGGGACGGACACACACATGCAGCTCAGGTCTGAGAATAGAGATCGGCCTTGCCAATGAGGTCAGCAAGATTGATGAAGCTAATTTTGCAACAACAATGTCCCAAAACAGAAGAGTCTTTGTTTCATCACGGTCTCCCTCTCCAAAAATCTTTGGAAAACTCTGCTCATCATCTGTATCTAATAGGAGAGGTGCCTGCAAGCAGACACAAGCTGTTTCCATCCAACTGTCGAGCAGGATTTACACACACTTTGGAGATGCTGCCAACAAAAGTAAAATAGATGCATTTCCATCTTGCGGGTTGAAGTGTTAATCAGTCTCTGGAAGAGAATATAGTAAGAAATGATTAATAAGTGTTTTGACTAATTTTAGGTGATGTGAACACATCTCATTAATCCAAAGAGCGCACAAAAAGGTTAACTATAGTTCTGAAGCAGTTGTATTAACCAGGTTAGTAAAAATACATTTTTTCACTTCGCCTTTTGTCTTACGCTTAAATGTATTTAATAGAAATGTAAAAAGATGATTAGGCCATCTTTCATGATCTTTTGCATTTTTTTCAACCAAATGATAACTTGATTATATGAGAAGTAATCACTGGAATAATGAACAGATGAAGTTAATACTATTACTGTTACTACCTAGCAGAAATTTGCTCTATCCTGAGTGCCATGTCTAGTTATAACAGATCTGATTATTAGCTCTCACAGTGATTAAACACCAAGTTTGTGTAAACATTGGATTTTGACAGAAAGGGACTCCAGGACAATAACCCACCTTCCCTCCATTACCAAAATGCCTCCTCCCATCCTCAACATTGCAAAAGGTCTGTTCCCACGGTGACCAAGCTCAGCAGCACCATGGTTACAGCAGGACACTTGAAAGCCATCTCAACCCACCCCCCTCCAATGTTTTTTTTTCTCTGTCTAGTTCTCCTGCCCTTAGCCCCTCCTCCCCTCCTCCCATCTTTTCATAATGGAGAGAGTTGTTTTGACCTCAACCATAAATGATCACGACACCTTAACAAGCAGCACAAATCAGGAAAAACACACACTAACAAATTCTTTCTGGGTAATGTAAATCTGCAGTTCAACATTATCTCATTTCTCACACACAAAAAGCACACATTGTTCATGCTACAGCTAAACGTAGCGTGTGCAGCTTGAGGTCAGTTCAGGCTGTTTTAAAGTGAGGTTTACCAAGGTTTATCTCCGTTTTCTGTCATACATAAACGATCCACACAGAGCATTTCTCCACAGTGAGCGCAGAGATTTATACGGCTGCTGGACAGATTAATCTGTGGAAAAAGACAGAGAGGAGAGAGAGAGGAGGGATTCTTGGAAGGCCTTTCCTCTTCATGCTGGTGGAGGACCAAACAGCTCTCTGCAGGATGAATAGCTGTGATGTCAGGTGATTGCCTCTCTCCGTTTTTAGCTGGTTGCCATTTTTTTTTCTTCCTACTGTGATTTTCAACAGAGAAAACATCCCTAAATAACCATAGCTGTGACAATTGGTTTGTTCAAAAACAAAAACAAAAGTAGTGTCAGATCTTGTGTGTGTGTGTGTGTGTGCTTGTGCATGCTCATGTGTGGAGTCTGTGAGTGTGTGTGTGTGTGTGTGTGTGTGTGTGTGTGTGTGCATTTGTGTGCGGCGTATGTGTGTGTGTGTGTGTCTGCATATTTAAACAGTGAAGCTCTCATATGAAAGCTAAGAAAATGGCAATGGGACAAGTAGGGGAGGAGAAGAAAAAACGAGGAATAAGGGAGACAGTGAAGTGGTCAGATTAGACCGGTGATGTGATTGGAGGATTATAGAGAGAAAGACAACCATTTTCGGACATGGATGGAGGAAATAACAGAGGAGTGAGGAAGAGATAAGACTTACAGGGGAAAAAAGAGAAAATTTGAGCAAGGAGAAAGTGCATGTGTGGTCATTATTATTGCAAATATAAAGATGTGTTTCAGCCAAGAGGTTTCTGCCTAAGGTCAGGGAAAAAATGATGTCCCAGCGATCTCATCACACCACCTCTGCCTTGCTTTTCCCTTATCTACCTCACCTTACCCCTCATCACTCTGACTCGCCCCTGTTCTCAACCCAATTTTTGCATTCCAAACACTGGAGCATCACACAGAGGTGCCACCGTCTAAATAGCTTCGACCCTAACAACACGGGCATGAGACAGTAAATTGCTTTTATCTTTGCAGCAGCAGAAAAGACACGGTGGGAGCGAAACAGAGGGAGAGAGAGAGGCAGACATAAGGAGGGGATGAGGCATTTAAAATCTAACCACAGATAACTCCACCCAAACAGCCCCTTGTGTGTGTGTGTGTGTGTGTGTGTGTGTGTGTGTGTGTGTGTGTGTGTGTGTGTGTGTGTCTGTGGATATGTACTTGTTTGCGTATGTGCGCGTGCATGTGTGTGTTTGAATGTATAAAGGAGCATCCTTCTGCTTTGGCAGAGGATCACAGAGTGTTAATTCAGTTGTTTTCCATGTTTGAAAATGGAGTTGGCTGCAGTGTTTGTATGAGCTGTGGTTTCCCGTGTGTGTGTGTGTGTGTGTGTGTGTGTGTGTGAGAGCACGGGTGTTTGGCACCAGGCTGGAGGGTTGCTGTGGGTCCACGCTGGCGTAGTTAGGGCTGGAATGTGATTGGTGGGGACATCGGGCCAAAGGCCGCCCAGGCTAGCGACTGCCACTTGGTAGATTGCCCCAACTAAACACAGGCCAAATCTGCCGAGATTCACCCCTATTTCTCTCTGCTCTCGCTCACATGTTGGCAGCAGTCACTCATGTGTTTCGTAGAAAGAAAAGCTTTCCTCTGTGTGTCTCTTCTCACAGTTTTCCCCTCAACCTTCTGCATATGATTCTGCATTGTTATCGCTCTCATCAAGGAGGGGCCTGCCACTTATGTGCTGTAATGTAAAATGTATTACCGCACAGAAGCACTTAAAAGCTGTTTGATTCTCCTTTTAATTAGATGTTTACTTTTTACCTTGAAGTGCCCTCGCAAACCGGCAGCCTGTTATGTGTTCGTTATCCAACGAGGGGGCGTTAACAGCGCCATCTCGTCACTGGGGAGAAACAACGAAATCGGTGTGTTATTGAGCTTTGCGGGGAAGTGGGGAAAGGCAGAAGGACAGAAGAGAAACAGAAGGGGAACGGAAACAAAGAGGGACAGCTAGAGAAGGAAAAAAAAGGAGAGGGAGAGATGATTAATCCAATCAAGCCTCTTAGTGTTTCATCAATAGGCATTGTTCTAAGATGGCTGCCTCTCCCCAGCTCAGGCTGTGGGCTGTGGCTAGGCTAACACACGAGCTAATCCCAGAATAATACAGAGACGAGGGCAATGCTGAGGACGGGGGGGCTGCGCCAGCAGATTAGCAATAGCAAAGCATTCACTCAGACAAACACACACACTGGGCATGGGATAGAGACAGTCCCAGATTGAGTGTGGTTCCTATTGGATTGCGCGGCTTATAGTTTTATCCCGTGTGAATGTGTGTTGCTGGGACTGTTGTGAAGTGTGGTAGAGCTGAACTGAGCCGCTCAGGGTTCACAGGCTGAAGCTGGAGAGGTCATGTTTGTCTGTGTTGTTCTTTGACACATGTGTTTGTGTGCGAGTTTGATGTGCGTACATGAGCTGCTCTTTGTCATTTAAACAAGGGCTCATTGTGCAGAAGTAGTTTACAAACAGGGTGTGTCGACTCCAACTGTATGAAGGTGTTGAAACGTGAAGCCCGTTTAAGACATGTGGCCGTTTAAATGCTATTTTCAAACTGCTAACTTGCTCAGGAATGGCACAGCTTGTGTTTATTTAACACACATGAAGAGCAAAACATTCCCTCTGCCTCCTTTTTCTATCCCCTTTCCTCAGCATTTCTCTTTTTATTCCACTTCCCGTGTTATCTAGCTCCCTCTGTCCCCCTGTCGATCTCCCTCCCTGCCCCCCCACCTCCCTGCAGCATTTTCTGAGATGACAGGAGGGTGTTTTTCCTTTGTTGGGGAGCTGCTCGCACATTCTCTCCTCTGTTGACAGGTAAAAGACATTAAAGATACTAAAAGACTGAGCATGATGGAATCCTCTAGGGAGTAAGGAGGAGGGAGGGGGAGAGGCAGAGGGAAGGGAGGACTGATAGCAAAAGTGGGAGGGGGGGCAAAAGGAAACTGAAAGATAGAGTGCTGAAGCTTGGCTAAAGGTAAAGTATTTAGCGGGAGGAAAGGAAGGATTGAGTCACAGAGGGGAGGAGGAGGTAGGGGTGAGGATGAGAAAGGGAGTAGGGTTTGACAGTCGGTGACCTCGGGTAAGTCTCTTCGACTGTTTGCTGATGCGTGAAACCTAAGCACACGCAGTATTAGCACGCCTCACTTACTGAACACAGCAGAGGCCTGACACAGGGCAAGCCAGCCTCCTTACACACACACACACACACACACACACACACACACACACACACACACACAGCTTTCCAACATACATACATTTCAGGCACACATGTTGGTATGTCTAATAATGCACGTACCCACAGTTACAATACACACACACACAAAGCTTGAGTCGTGTTGTAGCGATGTTAACTCCAGAAGCACAATGGTGAGTGGAGAAGGTCAGCTCAGGCCCTCCAACAGACCCCAAGGTGCTGGTGCTCCGCTGCCCCCTCAGCTGCTCTCTGCTGCCCGTGTGTGTGTGCACAACTTGTGTGTTTGCTTGGCGCCTGGCCCGGCCAGCCCGTGTTTGTGGCCTCGTACAGTTGTGTGATTCACAACACGCCTAAGGCATGCAGAACTGTAATCCAGCTCTCCCGCACACTCGCTGTTTCTCTCTTTCTCTCCTTTCGTCTGCCCCGTGTGTAAGCTAATGGGTTAACCATCTCTGTCCAATAAGCAGGGATAATTGAGACAAACAAGCCAATGAGGAAATGTCACAGGAGAGCACAAGTCAAGTGAACAACACACTGCCAGCAGCTCTTTGTGTGTGCTTGCAGCGTGTGTGCTTGCAGCGTGTGCGCATGCAGCATGTGCGCATGCAACGTTGTGTGTATGGATACACACAATTAAATATTAAACCAAGTGCATGGGATTGTGTGTGCTACTCTTATTTGTGAACATGTGCATAAACATGTTTGTGTGTGTGTGTGTGTGAGATCCCACCCTGTCAGCGTGTTTGTGGCACATTGCTGTAAAGCAGGATTCTCCTGCTGTGTCTGCTCTCTAGGTTCCCTCAGCTGCGTTTGCATACCATACACCTGGCCCCTGGGCAATTTCACAGATGCACACCCACATACGCCCTGTCTACACACACACACCACACAGAGGAACACACAGCACACATGTACACACATATTTGTTAATCAAATGAGCAGCGCTTTTAAAGATTCCCTCCCTCCTCCTTCTCTTCATCGTGGTTCTCTGCTCTTCCGTCTAATAACAACGGGACTTGCTGAGAGGCAGCAGATCTGATGTGTTTGATATGGAGACAGATGAAGGGTTGGAGGATGCAGGTAAGAGAGCTGAGTGACTATAAAAAGCCTCATCAGAGCAGAGACGTGTGGCGCGATGCATTCCCTCGGCTGAGAACAGGGATGCTTTTGTTGTCTCTGCTAGAAAGCAGGTGTGCCACAAGGCATTGTGGGAGGGATATGATATGACGGCACATCAGGTTGTCAGCTCTGGCCAGCTTCCCCCCGCCTGGCTCCCCCGAGTGTGCGACTGCGTGTGTGAGCGTCGGCCACAATAAGGGCGAGCAGCTATTTAAAAGGGAAATCCACTTTAAATCAGGAGTGACAGCATTCTGGTGAACATGAGGAGTGCAGGCTTGATTTGTGAATATTAAAATGTGACTCTCAAAGCAAAAAAAAAAAAAAATGCAAGAAGCGCCTGAAGATGTCATCAAGAGAAATTCTGGAGAATGTTTATAGGGCTATCCACACTGCACAAATCATCAATCTTAATGGGAAACTTAATCTAGAATCGTCTCTAAGTGTTACAATGTTATTTTTTTCTCAAAGTAAGAGCATAATTTCACCTGTTTCCGATTCAAATCACTTAAGTTCCTCAGTAAAGTACCTTTTCTTAGTGAAGTGTCTGAATTATTTTCACATAGACATACACTAGTTAAAACAACAGGCATGTAGTGAATTTTAAACATCAGTTCCAGAAAATGGAAGCAGACCAACCAGTCGATTTTTCTCAGGCAGAGCATGACACCTCCTGATAACTGTCATAACAGTAACCAGGAAGTCACGGCAGCTAGATAAGCTGTAAAACAAACCCATAGGATTGTGTGTATGATGGCTGTGATAATGTAAAAGCATCTCTGCCTTCTAAACGGAGTGTAACTAACGCTTAATTAAACCCTGTGTGGACAGTTTTTTTTGCAAATAACTGAATCAAAACTCGCATTTATCTGGCATTAAGAGCTTTGTAGCTAGCTATGGTGTTAATGCAAATTTTGTTCTTCTGAGCAGAAATCAAACCAGATGTGCTGTGTGTAAAAGCAAGTCAATGCTGCCTTTGGCTCCGGGAGCTCGTATTATCCCACACTTTGACAAGAATTTCTCCAGACCTCTGTTGTCCTCGCTGGAAGTGTTAGGTTACTCATGCAGCGATCTGCTTTGTGTTGCCAAAGTAAATTGTCAAAATAGACTCTCTCTTTCAATGTTGCCAGCAGGGTCTCCAAGTACATGAATCTGTTAACTTGAGACTCAAGTGTTTATCTTCACTGTCTTTTACAAACGGAGTCAGGCAGGATTAGCAACGCTGAAGTCTCATCAGTAGTTAGGTGGTGGCCTGAGATTATAAAACTTCCTTTTTACCCTCAGTTCCTCATTCTTGGTTTCGGTTCTGTTGTCATGTCACGTCTTATCATGTCAGGTTATTTATCTGTTTATCTGCCAGCAGTGCGTGATAATAGGGAAAACATGAGTCTTTTTAAGGAATTTAAATTTTAGTGTTTGACATTCTCTCTCTGTTCAAAGAAAGTACTCAGTTTTAGCCTTTTGTCTACTGTTCATCAGCTGTCCGTTGTTTGACAGTTCTTTCAAGGTCGAGCCAGTTAAGCTCCAACTGAAGGAAAAGGCAGACACATTATGCATGTGCATGTACACACCTTTGCCGTCACCCCAAGGTGTGACTGCAACGGGCGACAAGGCCAGCGTCAGAGAGGAGTGTGTCTGAAGTGTGGAGGAGTATGTGTGACAGGTGTGTGACATGCTTTGGATGAGTGTGTGTCACTGTGGGTTAGTTTCTTGTAGCGGACACAGAGAAGTGTGAATGAGCTGTAACCATATTAGGTGATGTGATGATAAGTGGATTTTGAGAGCAGGTGGTTTACATCCAGTGACCGAGCATTTATTTTGACCATTTCTTGACCTCAATTTTGAAATACAGTTAACCTTTTTTTTTTTTTTTTTTCAAAACGAGCTAATGACCTAAAAAAAATCACCAAAACTCAGTTTGTAGCTGTTACTGTTTCTCTGTTTTCACACCCAAACGGTGTTAGTCATTCCTCAACCTCCTAGGTCAACGTTGCTAGTTTTTGTGGTGTGTCCAGCACCATTGTGACAACAACAGCCCTTGTTGCTTTGTTTTGGTTGATTCGACATGTTGAATCGGCATCAGAGATGGCGGAGCACATGGCTGAGAAAAATCACTCTGATTGGTAGTTCGGCTCACTGCACAAGAAGAGAAAAGGAAGTGAGGAACGCAAACAAACAGCTATAGTCAAGAGATTTTGAGATCAGAACAAATGTGTTATTCTTATCAGAAAAGATTATTTTATAGCCATTGAGCTCTTTGGCAGAAATGGTTCCTATTTTTTTGTGTTATAGTGCACTAGCACACAGTAAATATCCTTTGTTCTTTCAACATCGGGTTGTGTCGTTGATGTGCTAACTGGTTAACTAGTGTCGAGTCGTATTTCCCTTCTTTCATGATGAATACAGCTGACCGATCATCTGCTGATGTGGAGAGTTACTTCCTGTCTTGTAGGTGCAGGACATATGTGCTAGTTGGCTGTTGGTTGCAGTCTTTGTGGTGTGTTCAGATGCAACTTTTTTGGCTGAGACAACGTCAGGTGATGCAACATTTGGTCTTCATTGCCACTGGTTCTTCGATGCCAGTTTGCTGTGTCTTGGCCTTTCAGAAAGATTGTGTACCAACGTAAGCCTTGAGAATACCTACAGTGCTCCTTTGCAAAACTTCTCCATGTCTCTAAAAGTCTACTGAAACCTTTAAAAAGCTGTTGCTTTATTTAGTAATTTTATGATAGTGTTGGAGAGAACACATTGCTCCAAAATCTACCAAAGGTATTGGATTAATTGAAGTAAGATCTAATGAATGCATGAGCTGTTGCACCTGGTTCACATAGTTTTTACTGTAACCTAACTATTCAGTGACCCGTGGAGCCCCGTATAGAAGCATTTGTTACGTTTCTCCTCTTCTCATTCACGATTTTTATTTTATTTTCCACCTGTCTGTGTATGCGGCATGTCTTTTAGAACACAAAATGATTAAATTTTTTAATCAAGTGTCGACAGATATGTCAAGTAGAGATACTAAAAGTGTGCTAACTTGAAATATAACTCACAGCTTTTTCGTTTGCTCTTTTCCATGTCAACCATCCTCCTCCTCATGGCCGTTGCACACTTCTCCTCTGATCCTGACCTCTCACTTCACAGGTAAGTGTTTGAACTCATGAACACACACACACACACACAAACACACACACACATACACACACACACACACACACACACACATTGCTCAGTTACTGTTTCTGATATATATGGCATTGTGTGATGCTGTTGAACCTCCACTCTCCTGGCTAATGTTGCTAAGAAACAGGAGTGTGTGAAAATGCGCAACTGACCTTGGTTGCTGTTCTGTTGACACTAAGGTGAGGAGCTATGATAACACTGTAAACACGCTGAACATCACTTGGATACAAAGTATTGCATGTTTTTCTCTTGAGAATGTAGCATATCAGAGCTTTTCTGTCCAGTACTGTAGAAGCAGCATTTGTATGTGTGGCTGTGTGTGTGCATACATTTGCGCGTGTGGTGCTCAGCTGGCCAGGCGAGAGTTGTGTAATTGCAGGGTTATTGCTGCTGAGCCTGATGGGTAATGACACATTTGCAAATTAATTCTCAGTGCTAGGCTGTGATTAGCATACGGAGAGAAGCATCTCACACACAAAGACCGATACACACAGGCACACATGCTCACACACACTGCACAGGCCTCTAATCACCAGCGAGAGGTCAGGTTAAATGGGTGTGTGTAATGGTGGAGTGGGTGCGGGTCTCTGCAAATAGGGGTGAGTGAAGGGTGACGAGATATCATTTCTCGTCAGATTTGATGTGAGAAGACGTGCTGAAGTCCAGATTTTTAAAAATAATTTTTTTTTCATCAAATCTCTTTAAAATATGCATATGCTACAAAGCAATGTACCAACTAGTAAGTAAGTTTAAAATAAAGAACATAAATGAGTGTGCAAAGCTACAGTAACAACATTATATACATAAGAAAAATAGACAGACAGACAGGTTGTCGGTCAATCACAGGGCTTATTTACACACACAATTTTATTCAGAAATGTCCTTATTTATAGTGATAGAGATTTCATCCATATCACACAGCCCTACTGTCTGCATATATGTATATGTGGTTACATAAAGACAAAGTCTTAACTTTGTTTCAAATTAATACTCAAAACCTTTTTATCCGTTACACAATTATATGACGTTTATTTTGATGTTATGAAAAAAAGGTGTTACACCCAGTTCCAATTTTAAGAGTAAATTGCCTGAATAATACTCAAAACAGGATGTTGTGGGACTTATCCACTCTTGTAGTGTTATATGCAACACACACCCTATTTCCCGCTCTCTTACACTTATCATCATGTTCTCCTTCCCAGCTTTTCAAATACACATATGATGAGTGGCCCTATGTTTCACACTATGATGCTTTACATACCCCACTCGCATCAGTTTTGGACATGACCGTTTTGACTTGTTACATGCATACAGTGTCTTTTCATAATAAACGTCCAGTTAGGTCTAGGAACCAAACTACTTGGTTTTGTTTAGAAAATGATCATGGTTTTGAGTTAAAATAATTACAGTTGTTATGTAACTTAACTTTTGTACATGAGTTGACTACATAACATAGTAATCATTTGACTTAGGTAGTTTAAATGAGTCAACGTTGACTGTTGGTTACACATGGGACAAAAACAGTGGTCTCCTGGCCGAAAGTCCTGTGTTTGTTTGACCTATCCATCCACACTACCTTGCTCTTTACTATGTCAATTGCTCTGTGCGTCCAATATCGCAACAGTCAGGTCTACATTGGTGTTAGCTGAAAGCCTGATGAGTCCCATATGGATGCTAAGGGATGCCTTGTGCAGTGATATCAGACACCGAGGGACATGACTAAGTGTGGGTATTTGATGACCGGGGAGAAAGGGTGGCTGCACAGCAACTGACCTTTTTTTTTTTCCCAATCATGTCAGAGTGCAGCAGTTTACAATATGTGTGTGTATCAATGTGTCTGTGTGAGTCTATGTACACCTCCAGAGGCTGTGTGTGGCAGGGAAAGATTATAGTGGTGCCTTATCTTTGCTTTCCCTGCTGTGGAAGAAACATGCGTATACATACACACACACACACACACACACACACACACACACACACACACACACACACAAACAAAGGCAGAACGATTGAGAAAGTGATTATTTTTTTCTGTCGGGGGGGTTGAAGACAATTACATAGTTGGTTGACAGGAAGTGGGCATGGTAGGGTTGTGTGTGTATGTGTGTCTGTGAGGGAGATCATTCTTGCTCTCTCTCTCTCTCTCTCTCTCTCGCTCTCGCTCTCTCTGGCTTCATCCCCGTCTTTGTCAGCTGACTGCTGTGCCCTCCTCCCATCCTCTTTTCATCTTTTTTCCTTTTTTTGTAACACCCTCTTTTCACTTGTTTTGTTCTTCCCCTCTTCCCTTCTCCTCTCCCTGTTACTCCTTGATCACAGTGTTTTCAGTCACACACACTGCCTCGGTCCCCGGGGAGCTTTTATAGCCTTTCAGAGAATGTGTGTGCCTGTGCGTGCCTTCTTCTGCAGTGCACTTGTCAAATGTGACTCATTACACTACCTTAAATAACAGAGGACAATAGCTAGTTTCTAGCATTGCCTGTCCCTTAATGAGCAGCAAACTAAAAAAAGAAGCAAACAGATGATTCTTTTCCATTCCCTGTCAATGTACGCTCATTTTCATTATACCGTGTTTGATCTCCACTAATAAACTGTTGAAATGTTGCAAAAATGCTATAAATCAGTAGCAAGGTGTTCCATGAATCCTTAAGAAGTTATTTAAATCATTAATTAAAAAATGTCTTAATGGTATTGAATTGTATTAAATTCATCTTTCAAAATTTTTACAAATGCTAAGACATGGATCGTAGGATTCTATGAATCGTGTTGTTTTATGTTGCATTTTAAAATGTCAAAATTTGTTATTTTATGAAAGTAATTTACTGAATGCCTCTCACATTTGCAAATTCTGTGCAAATTAGCTATTTAACCAAGATTTTGCAGCATGACTGTAACTCGTACAAGGCAATGCATATGAGTCTCCATATGAGTCTTGGAGTATTTTACACCAAAAGTGTTTCAAACTCATCATGATAGTAATTAAGGCAGTGGAATCCACACATGCAGATTAAGAAACAAAAAAATCATTGAGAAAACCTGCCCACAAACTATAGGTGTTTCGCAGTTCTTTTCTACCCTCCTTTACAAACCATTTTGGCAAATGTCACTAACCTTAAGTCACATCAGTCAGTTCATGTTTTGTTTTTTTTTTTCTTTTCTTTTTTTCATTTTGGTTATTGTAAAGTGGTCTTAAATGTCCTTCTGATTGGCGTTAAAACAGTTGTGAAAAGTATAAAATCTAACTTGCCCAAAAAGCAATCATGTGTAGGTGGACTATCCAAATAAAGTGCTGCTCAAAATAAAACAAAAAAATGTTGAGGATCTGGAATATTCTGTTACTTTTAAAGGTGCATTATGTAAATTCCAGCTACTTAATCCCGCCCGAATAGGGGACAGTGTTTCAACCTTTAAATGTTGGTGTACTACTGTGTCTGTACAACTGCAATTTACAGTCATCAGTCATAAATAAAGGCAACTAATAACTGACAGCAGAGCATGAATACATCCAGTCAGCTGCTATCTTATGATCTTCACATGTGGCATTTGTATTTGGTTTACTTTATAATTTACTTAGCTCAGTTTTAGCAACACCACAGTAACAAGAAAACAGTCACATCATGCCATTTCAAAAGTTAAACCTAAAGTTTGTGTTTTCATTATTTACACGAAAGATATGTTTCAGTAAATAGCCAACGTTAGATGTTAGGCTAAAAGAAATGTTGCGAGTTCAGCATCAAACCCCGTGTTTTTACTCTCCAAGAGCTGTCTCAAGCAGTGGAAAGCCACACAGATATTTACCCTAGTTTGCTTCTTCTTACATCTCTTGTTTTCTGTGCCGCGTAACATTGCTTCTTTCGGGGGAGCTGCTTCTGATGGGGATGACTGTCATTTTCCTGGAGCTCCATCACTGTCTTTCTTACACACTAACTAATTCACTGGGACTGTAACTTCTACGCTATATCCACTGACTCTATTCTCCTGCTGGCTCACCTTCTTCATCCTCTCCTGCAGCATACCAGAGGCTACAGTGACTCACAGTCGCCTCCCAGGCCAGGATGTATTATCACAGGAGGGACGGCCCGTCCCTGGCTGCTGAGCAGAGGATATGTCTGCAATGCAATACATAGGCATCCTGGACAAAGTGTCAAAGGTGTTACTTCACCCTCTGTTGATAGGGTTAGCTCATTTTTGAATGTTTTAAACTAAAATGATGTCCAGAACTTACATATTACACCTTTAAAATGAATTTAAAAGGCAGCAGCAGCAGCTGGGAGGCAGGAAACAAATTCAAAGATGTATTTGCAGTAATACAAGTGTTACAGGTGTTCTTTTGATTGTTGTCCTCTCTTCAAAATATGTACATAAATTTAGTTGACACATTTATTGAACTTTTGAGAGTATTTCTCTCAGATTTGAGAGAACATCTGGATGCAACTAGCTGGCAGAGTGTGGAAAAACAAACAAACTCATCTTTATCTTGTCCACTTCATGGAAATTGGATGCTGTATTTTCAGTTCTCTGTCTGTCAGTGTGTCATCAAAGCTGGTGGTGTACAACACCGCAGGGGGACACGTCGCCTCCCAACCTGTCTCACAAGGTGCGAGACACTTCAACACCTACCTCACACACACACACCAGCTCAAAACAGCATTGAAGCATGCACGTGCCTTCCAGCGATGATAATGTGTATTGTTTAGGCACATTCACCAGTGCACGCTGTGTAGCATGAAGTGTAAATGTGAACATGTTGCACAATCTCACTTATCTGTCCTTATGTTACAGCATATACACCTACACACTGTTGCACTTGCTAAATTAAACATTTACTGATTTCCTGTCTTTGAATAAATAAAAAAGGACTTTGTTCCTAGAGTAACCCCCTCCCTCCTCTTTGTCTCCGTACATATCTCAATGTATGGACTCCCCTCCCCATCCACTCCTGCTCTTTCCTTCTGTCTGTCTCTCCCTCTTCCATCAATCATCAGTCCCTATTAGCAATTATTTGCCCTATTTGCCTGTGAGCATGCCTTTCACGCTCCCACTCATTCTCACTGTGCTTGTGGATGTGTTTTGTGGCGTTCTTTATCCCCCCCGTCCTCTGAGTCTTTCTGAAGGCATAGGACCCCTCAGTCTGCCTCCCTAACCTTCCTCACTAAACCCCCCCCTTCTCCCCCACTGTGAGTTCCATAGAATGGGTTCGAGAGCAAGTCAGCCCTCGGGGCAAACTGTCTTACTAGACTATTTCTCCATCATTTCTCCCTTTCTCTTTCTTTCTCTCTCTTTCTCTCTGGCATGGCTGCATCCCAGAAGGTAGTTAACTCCTCACCCCTACTGCCACCATCTCAGTCAGGTTTGTGTGCAAAGCAGGCAGCGGAATAACACACTGTGCTTGTGTGTTTATTCGTGTGTGTGTGTGTGTGTGATGAAGAGAGAGAGAAGGGGGGAAAGTCTGCTGTCAGCGCAGCATGGTGAGCAGTCTGTGCGCTAGGCTGCACAAGCCAAGTTTCCTAGACGGACACACAAACGCACCCACACACTTGCAGACAGAGACAAGGACTCTTATTTTCAGAGAAGAGAATGGAGGCGGGGGATCTTTTATATTTTCCTCTTCCAAACACGTAGCTGTTCTATTGTGAGCTGCCCTTGAAGACCCACAGCACTCTATCTGCACTCTCTATTGGTTGATGCTTTCCTACTGTCTGATACAGTGTGAACAGATGCTCCCTTGATAGTCGTTGGCCTCTCGCTGTCACTGGGGCTGTCCAATCAGCTGTCACCCTGACTCCGAATTGAACTGTGACCACTCTCCTCCTCGGGTGAAGCATCAGCACCGGCCGGTATTTCCCTCTCATCTGTACCCTCGCCTCTTCTATCTCTTTTCGCTCTAACACCGCCACCCCCCTCACACACACACACACACACACACACACACACACACACACACACACACACACACACTTTCACGCTATCTGGCTGTGCTGTTGCCTGGAGGGAGTTCATTCTGCCCTCCTTCTCTCCTCCTCTCCTCCACCTCCTTCTCTCCATATCAGCAGTGAAAGAGAGGGAGAAAAAAGGGAGGGCGGGAAAATGAGAGAGAGAGAGAGAGAGAGAGAGAGAGAGAGAGAGGCAGAGAGAGTGGCAGCATTAGCGGAGGAAGCAGAGCTGTTTCTCCTCTGATCATCTTTCTTGGATAGAGGGATAAAAGACAGTCCAAGGAATCAGTCGTCGCTCTCGTCTTCAGGATTTACCAGCCTGTATTTTATCTTCCCTCCTTCCTCTTTTCACCTCTTCTTGGCACTGGACCGCTAGCTTTTACATCTTTCTCCGGCTGTCCCGGCTCCCTGGGTGTGTGTGTGTGTGTATGTGTGTGCATGTAAGAAAGAGCGTGTTTCCTGCTGCTGCTTGGAAACGGACAGCGAGTGGGTGACCCTTTGCCCGTGGGGATCACGGGCAAGAACGAGGGGGGTCGAGAGCGGGGGCGTGCTCAGGGGTCGACCCCTGCACCTCTCTGTCTGTGCGTATCTGTATGACTGTCTGTGTGTTTGTGTATGTGTGTGTCCTAGCTGGCTGGGCGGTCCCAGCCTCACGCTTGGTTAGCGAGGACCAGAGAGCTGGGATGACAGGCTGAGTCCCAGCCCAGCCTCCCCTCACACAGAGCCTCGTTTCTGGGTGGCTGCGAGGGCAAAGCCCCTCTCTAGCTCAGTCATCCAGGACAGGACTGCAAGCACGTCTGAAACAAGTTGCTCTCTCTTCATGTCACTTAAACAGTAACCATGTTTGGACTAAAAGCACCACTTTACTACCTGCCAGGTAAGCTAATAGAAATTATGTGTGATGTGGAAATGTTCATCTCTGTGTGTTTTTTATGCATATATGCCTGCAAATTTATTGTGTATATACAGTGGTGTAGGCAGTCTGTATGTGTGTGTGTGTGCCCGTCTTTATGTGTTTGTGCCTTGAAAAAGTGCATAGGAGGTTTGAGGTTAGCTCTGGAGTGCATCTAAGGAGACGCTTGTCTTTGTGTTGCTGGTCCTGAGGTTGGAACCTGAGATCCAAGTCTGGTAATGCTGTGTGACAGCAGCTCTCACTCTGTTTCGCTAAGCTCTCAGCCCTTTATCAGCATGGAAGTCAGCAGGTAAACAGGACACTAAGTGGCAGCGTGTGTTTTATTCAACACGACCACACGATGAGCAGGGGAGAGAAGCAAAATTGTGGTTTTGTATGTGTGA
Organism: Plectropomus leopardus; assembly: GCF_026936395.1. Classification (NCBI taxonomy): domain Eukaryota; kingdom Metazoa; phylum Chordata; class Actinopteri; order Perciformes; family Serranidae; genus Plectropomus; species Plectropomus leopardus. Next base: position 24,812,740 of record NC_142176.1, on the reverse strand, counting down.
TCTGTCTATTTCTATCTGTCTGTGTGTGTATTTGTGTCTGTGCCCGTGACTGTGCACGCCTGCATGCACATGTGCATGCTTGTGTTTTTGTATGTGTGTGTGTGTATTTGTGTGTGTGTGAGAGAGAGAGAGAGAGAGAGAGAGAGAAAAAAAGAGTGAGTACTAGGGCGGCGTGAGGTTACCGCCGGTCGGCGCTTAAGTGCGTCTCACGGCTCACTGGGCACTGATTGTGGAGAGGACAGCCAAGAGAGGGCAGTGAGAGAGGGAGAGAGAATGACAGATTGAGGTAGAGAGGGAGGATGAAAGAAAAGGGAACTTAAGAGAGGCAATATTTTCTCTCCTTTCCTCGTTATTGGGCTCAATCTGCTATATTTCTTTTTATTTGTGCATGTGTATTTACGATATTTGGTCCATAAATATATTAATGTTTCTACTGCTCCTTTGTTGTTTAACATGCATACTGTGCTCTCACACCTGTGAAGTAAACAAAAATATATACTGCACTATACTGTGTGCAGTGTGGCAGTGCTGGTTATTTAAAGCATATTAGTGTTTACATAGTAGTTTGATTGCTGAACCTACTGTAGATCTGTGCAAAGGAGCTGGTTCTTAGGTTAAATTCACAAAATGATAATTTATATATCAGTTACTCACCCATAGTTTCATTGAATCCATGAAGAAAACTTTCTTCATCTCAGGTGCCTCCATGGTGAACGAAGATTCCGAAAACAGAGAAAATTCTTCATTAATTGACGTCAGGGAGGGGCATAGTTTAAGAACAGCAAAACTATATGAAAACATCCATTTACAAACTCTCACACAACTTGTGCACCGTAATCTAAGTCTCATTTATCTAATCATATGCTCAGTGCTTCCCAAACACATACATTTTCACTAAAACCTTATGATTTAAGACACCTCCCAGTAAGCAGTGGAGATGCACCTGAGACTGTTATGTGAGAGAACCAAAGTTTTCTTCTCAAATTCAATCTAACACGTGATGAGTGACTGATATACAAATGTTCATTTGGGGAATTAAGTATTATTAATTGTGTTTTCATCATTGTGTGACTCTTGTCTACCTACTGCACAAGTGGGTGTACTTCAGTGACACTTAACTGAGTGAGATACATTATTTAAATGCCTTAGTCAGCAGATAGAGTGTGCAGTTAGACCATAAGCAGTGCCGCTTTTGGTCCCTTGCATCCCCACAGCATTGCATCAGACCGCTTTACCTACCTGCTGCAACTTAAACATTACCTGTCCTCATGACTTTATGTTATTTAAGGTGATTTCTTTCTTTCTTTAATTTCTTTCTTTCTTTCTTTCTTCACAAATACAGTTTTATTGAGAAATGTAACTAAACCAAAGTATATCATATTTGTTTTCTCTTATGGCTTTGTTAAAGCCTTCAACACAGGCATACAGTACATATTATTAATACAATTAATATTTTTCTTACAAAGCTAAATTGACAAAATGCAATAATTACTGTGCTGTTTTTCTACATGCTTGAACTGTGCATTGTGTTCTTCTTTTATGTTTCATGCACATTGTTTAACTGCAGGTGTCCTAGAAACTCAAAGCACCCCAAGATTAACAGCTGTAGCCTGCTCCCAAAGGTTGTTATTGTGTGGATATCATTGTTTTGGTTTTGTCCTGTAATTGATATAACAACTAATCCAAGGAAAACCAAAACCTGCAGATAGTGTATAATGCCTATATTGACCCCTGTAAAGGTACAGTACAACAAAATGTAATAACAGAGCTTTCTGTTTTAAATTAATTCTAATTGCAGTGTCACCACATCTAAAGGATTACAAAGCAATAGATTAAAAAACACACAAAATAAATATTAATATATTTTGTTCTGTACTTTTTCTTCAACGTGTGGTCAGCATGTCTTTAGTGTTGTGCATGCCTACCTCTCTCGTTCAGATGGAGTGTTTTAAAATGGAGATCTGCTGGTAAAGGCCACAGCACCTGCTGTGACTGTGTGTGTAGTAAAGACAGAAAGAAACACATGCAGAGAGGTGTGTGAGTGAGGGGTCACACAGAGGGAGGAATGACTCAATGCGGTTCTTTGCTCCATGTGTCAGAGCTTCTGACCACAGTCAAGGTGACGACTGGATCAAACAAGGAGAGAGGGTGTGATATGCGAAGGAAATCGGAGAGGAAATGGGACGGATGAAGGGCGATAAGAGAAGAGCAGGATCTCCTCACCTTCGTCTTCTGTCTCCTCAGGGCTCTGTCTTTCTGACTCCCTGACTCCCTTCATCTCCCTGCAAAGCCTACTCATCCTCTTCCCTTTCCGTTTGCCTCATGCTACCTTTCCTTGCTCCCCATCGTTATTTGTGTGAGTGTGTGTGTGTTGCCCCTTTTGACCCCTAAACCTCCCATATGAGCCTCACCCACAGCAGGAGAGCCATACAGATTGGAGACACAGAGAGAGGGTCTTGGTTGTGACAGTGTCCAAAGCTGGTGAAGTGTGTGTGTGTGTGTGTGTGTGTGTGTGTGTGTGTGTGTGTGTGTGTGTGTGTGTGTGTGTGTGTGTGTGTGTGTGTGTGTGTGTGGGGGCGTGCACGTCCAGCACTGTGGGTTGCTTCTTCTCTTCCCCCTCCTTTCATTCAGCCACTGAATGAGCCCCTGCCTGCCTTCCCATCTTAACCGCTGTTGCCTTGGAGACCATGTCAGACACATGCTAGTTCTCTGTGATTATTTGACAACAAAAAAGGTTGAGTTAAATAAAGAGGAGCTGGTTGTGTGTGTATGTGTGTGTGAGAGAGATGGCAAGAGAGCAGAGAAAGTGAAGAAAGAAATGGATTAGGAGAGAATAACAGTGAGGGAGGTGGAGATAAAGGAGAAGAGGAGACGTACTTGAACTTGGGTTGCATTTACATCACAGCCAAGGGGAGAGGAGCCAGGGAGCAACCACTTGAAAATGGAGCATGGTCACTCCTTCTCCATGTGCCTCCTCCTCACTTTTACCCTCCTCCGGTTTTTATTCTCTTCGATATTTGTCCCTCCCTCCTTCCTACACTAGTCTGTATCCTTTGTCCTCCTATTCATCCTCCTCCATACCTCCCTCCTTTATTCTCCAAGGTGATTTCAGAGAGATTAGATCTTGTTCAAACCTTTTGTACAGTGTGTGTGTTGTGTTTGTGATCTCTGTGTGCATTTGTCTGCATATCTTTCTGGTACGTGTGTGTGTGTGTTAAAGTTGAATGCTCAGATCTACGCCGTTGCTCTCCGCTGTTGTTTACCTCTAAACTGTCTGTGCTTACAGCCTGGGGGTAACACAGCAAGAAAGAGGAAAAATGGGAGAAAAAGTGGGATGGACAGATAGAAAGGTAGAGAACAAGAGGGTGAAACAGGCAACAACAACAAAAAAAATGTTGTGATGCTGAAACCACAAACCAAAGACAAGCAGGAAAAAGTGGAAGTAAGGTTTACAAGCAAGAAAGGCCACCAACGAGGTTTTGGTGCAGATACTGAGGAGCATCAGGTGTTGCTTACCAGGCAATTTGTAATCCAGTCCACTGGTCAGGGCTCGATACAGAACATATCAAAATAAATGGGTAACTTGCTTCAATTTATACTGAGAGAAGCAAGAACAACACATAAACAAATCCAGGCCAAAACCAGTCTGATTGTTGTGGTCTCTTTCTGTCTCCCTGTCTCTCTCTGAAAATCAATTCCTAGAGAACACAGCGACATGGACAAAAAGCCTTTCTGCACTCACACACACACCAACATAATCAATATGTGCACGAGAAATGCTGGGTATTGAGCCCTAGATCAGAGTGAAGACTAATCACTGGTGATTAAAGAGAACTTGTTTAGGTGCAGAGAGTAGTGTGTGTGTGTGTGTGTGTGTGTGTGTGTGTGTGTGTGTGTGTGTGTGTGTGTGTGTGTGTGTGTGTGTGTGTGTGTGTGTGTGTGTGTGTGTGTGTGTGTGTGTGTGTGTGTGTGTGTGTGTGTGCGCGCGCGCGCGCGCGAAGCCAACACACGCTGGTAACCTAAGCCAAGGGAGGGCAATCATTGATAAAACCCAGCAGAGGAGTCCATACTGTGTCAGAAGATTATCTGTGCAGTACTGTAATCATTATATCCAATTAACTACGATATCTCCCTCCTTCCTTTTCTCCGTTCCTAACTGAAGCCATCTCCTCTGATCAATCCCTACAAATCTCCCCGATGCATCTACTACTCTCTTTATACCAGAATCTACTCATGTGTCACTGGTCTCTCCATCTTTCTCCTCCTCCCTCTGTGCTTTTATCCCCTGGTTCACTCTATCATTGTATCCATTTATCTATGTTACCCCTCCTCTGCTCCTCGGCCCTTCCATCCCGCCATCGCTCCCACTCCATGCGCTCTGACAGCTCTGTCATTAGATGGCAGTAGCGGCAGTAAAGCAGTCACAATGATGGACTACCAGCTCCCTCACCCTTTCCCTTTTTCCTCTCCCACTCTCTCTCCCTCGCTCTGCCCTTGCTATAAAAGCTCTGACCCGTTCTCAGTGTGGCATCTGTTCCACGCCAGTCCGCAGGTGGCACTGCCCCGGTCATGGCCGTAAAGGTTGGCGGTGGCGCGTCTCACCGGCTGCCCCGTTAGCCTCCTTGTAAACCTGGAGCTGTTAAACTGTGACCCTGCACACCTGTGGCCTTGGCTCCTCTCTGGATACAAGCCACCACCAGCAACAGTGTCGGGGGACTTCCAGAAATACACACAAGCCCATTTTGGTGTGACTGTACTTGTGAGAACCTAAATCGACTACATATACTAAATGATCAACCTCAAACAAATGATGATTAAAACGTCTACACTTAAAGAAATATTTTAGCATCTATTCACTGCCTCTAATCCTTATGTTAAGTGAAACAGGTTCTTTCTCTTGCTCACTACTTTCAGGAATAGTTAATTTTGGGAAATGCATGTATTTCCTCTCTTGCACAATTAAAGTAAGGAAGAGAAGAAGGATAAACGGTGCAAGGATACATGTCAGGCCTTAGCTTATAAGAAATGTTTTAATATTAGATTTAGTATTATAAAAATTCTGTTTTTTAATCAGGCTTGATCCCAAAACTGCTGCTGTGGTTTAGGCTCGGGTTGTGCTTTGACAGGAATTGTGCAGGTTTATGAAGGGTAGGGCCCCATTTTTTGGCTTATTGGGGCTCTACTAACCAATTTAAATGTTTAATCCATTAAAGAAACTGATATGTAAAAATGGCACGTAACACATATGCTGGACGATCTCCTAAAATTTTAAACTGTTAATTCTATTAATTAACTCACAGATGTGAGTGGAAACCATCTTCTCATCTTACTCCTACACACTCTTATCTCTCTCATCTCTCATCTTACTCACCTTTCCCTTTAAATAAAGACGTTAAAAAGGGACTCTTTCAGCTTGTTATAACTATCAGGACATCTGTTTCTCCTGCGTTGGAACATACAAACACACATGCACATGTGCACACATACAAAAAAAAAGCCTCACACAGTGACACACTATTCCAATAGACACTGGGTGAGCTAACAGGTGCAGGGGGTAATGGGGGCTTATGCTGGTAACACAGTAGCATACAACTATGATTTATGGACTGCAGTCAGAACTCTTCCTCCCTTTCTGTTTCCTCTGGTAGTCTTGTCAGTTTGGCACCAGGGAGACACAAATGCTGTTTGTGTAGTGCATTGTGTTGTATGTGGGTTTGTTTGCTCTGCTCCTCTGCGGCTGCAGACAACGGGCACACACATAAACACATACAGAGGCAGCAGTGGGATGGGAAACGGTTTCTTCACAGCTGTGTATGTGGAAGGATATCAGTTGGCAGGTCCTGTGTCTCACACTCGGAGTGCTTGTCAAACACTCGGCTATCATGACGGACACTCACCTCTGCTCTTTTGCGTTAAGTCGCTGTGAACTTACATGAACCTTATTTGGAATGTGCGAGCACTGAGCATGTGGGCTCACTGGTATTTTGCGGTTGAATGTGTGTGTGTGTGTGTGTGTGTGTGTGTGTGTATGTTGTCACCTCTCTCCTGAAACATTATTCTAGCAGCAGAAATAGTTGAGCTCTAATTGCCTGCATCTTCCTTTGCCTCCACTAATCAAATTAGACTACAGAGAATTCTAATTAAACCCTGTCTGTATCTGATGGTGCTGGGTTCACACACACACACACACACACACACACACACACACACACACGTAACCACAGGTTTACACATGTGCATGGAGTCAGTATTATTTTTCACTGATGAGCGCTCAGATGAGTAACGGTTTAACATTAGAGAGCAGAGTGTGACTGGTTTGTAAGCTTCCCATCAGCTGACCACCAGAGTGACCAAAGTGCATTAAGAATGGGTGTGGAAAGCATAGAGGTAATGCTGCACCCTTTGAGGTGGTTTGTGTCATTGATTTTGCTAAAATATAGTAATGCAACATTAAGGATGCTCAGAGGAAGCAATGATTTGTGTAAACTGAGTTAATGTTCTTGTGTATATGAGAGACGGAGAGACTAAATTGAATGTGAAGATATATAGAAAGGTATGAAGAGAGAGAGAGAAAATGTGGACCAGATGGTGGAGTTTTTTTAATGATCTTTTTAAGGTAAGAACTTCACATTGATTTTGGCCTGTGGCACAGAGACTTTACAGGACTGTTGACACAGCATGTATCGTGACACCATGTATGACCTGACCCCTGAAGGTTAGAGATGTGTTCATCGCAAGGACGCAGGTTTTGTTTGAATGTTGGGGGGAGATAAGCTTACTATGTATTCTTACCTCTGAGCTACAGGGAGGAACCAAATGAAATCTGTATTTGTGAAGGTCATAAAACCAAAAAAAGCAAACTTGTGAGGAAGGTATGTTAATGTTCATACCTTCATGCTTACATAGACATACAGACAGACAGACAGGCAGAAGAAGGGGATATCTTCTCCAGATGTCTCTCCTCTGCAGGGCCACACGGGTTCAGTACACGGTACAATCTGAAAAGTTGATTTTACTTTAAAAAATCTGGGAAACTGATGAAAAAATTGAGTAAATATAAGTATTAGTTTTAATTCATGTTTACTTTATATCTAAGAGTTTTTTCTAAATTTACTTATGTTTACTTAATTTTGTGCATCTTAAAAAATAAAATGCTTAATTAAATGTTTCTAAGTCTTTCTAAGTTTTTAGCAACTTCAGTAAACCAGTTTTACTGTGCTATACCTATATCTGTATTCTGCTGCTTGCAAACTCATCATTCATATTTGTTCCTATTTGTTTTCTTGTTAACAAAACAGAACTCACAGATCTCCTAACTTGAAATCCGTTTTGTCATGATCAAGTTGAATCAGAACTGGGTTACTAACACTGAGAAAGGTCAAGGTAATTTCACTTGTCATTTTTAAGTTGCAACAACTTTACAACAAAATTAAGTAAATACAGTTAAATGTTAACTAAACTTAAGTATTATATACAAATTAAACATAAATTAAAATTAACAGCTCAAATGATTTTTTAAGGCAACTGATTTCCTAGATTAGTAAGATCAACTAGTCAGATTTTACAGTGTATTTTGTCCTCGTCCTTACGAGCAGAGCACCTGCTGGTTATACCTGCAGGCTTCAGTGTTGAGCTGAGTAATCAGGTCTTCGCACTTAAAAGTTTAATAAACATGTACACTCTTACTTCCACACACACACAGACACATTCATACACACACTTATGAACTGGCAAATGTCATTTATCTCAGATGTTCCTTGCCCTTTTAACTGCACCATAAATGCACGGCGGGTAGAGAAACAAGCACAAAAAAGGAGATAGATGAGGTTAGAGGGAGATGCAGGGTAATTCTCGCTCACTTCCAGGGGTAATTAGGAGTGTGTGAGGCAAAGATTTATGAGGAAGAGGAGTGGAAAACAGAGAACTGTACCACCCAGAGAGAGGGTAATAGGGATTTGGAAACTGCACTTTTCTTCCTCTGGAACTCTGTGGAGTGTGTGTGTGTGTGTGTGTGTGTGTGTGTGTGTGTGTGTGTGTGTGTGTGTGTGTGTGTGTGTGTGTGTGTGTGTGTGTGTGTATTTTTGTGTACGATTTTTTATAGTGGATGGGGGCGGCCTTTTAAGCTGGCAGCTTTCCAATCATTAGTCGATGGGATTTCAGAGCTTAGCCATCAAAGCAACCCCTTCGCTTAAGACAAGGAATAAAGAAAGTGCAATTTGCCTGTATTCAAACCCCTCTCCTCCTCTTTGTTCAATGTGTTAAGCATTTGTCTTTCTTATATAGACACGCAGCTACTGTCTCTACATGCAGTTTGTGATATTGTAGTTTCATCTACCTCTTAGATGAGTATCTGACATTGGCTTTCTGTCTGCTCGTGGTCCTTCCTCTGGGTCTGGTGGGTCCCTCTCTGCTACTGTGCCCAGTCTCCAGAGTCCAGAGAGTGCTACAGTGTTTACACACAAGGTTGTAAATACCTGTGTTACCAAGCTTCTCTCTGCTCAATGTGTGAGTGATAGAGTGGTTAAGGATGAACGCCCGATGACCTCAGGATGTCAGCAGGAGGTGGAAATGGTGAGAGAGGGTTAGCAGGTCCTTGGTTGTCAGTTATCTTCATATCAGGGATGAATGACCTGAGACTTGTCCACATTCAGTGGTGTAATGAGTGAATAACCTCCATCTTCTGCTTTATTTGCAGAGTTTTTGCTTTGTAGGCTGTGTGTGTGCTTGTTTGTGTGTCTCGGTGTGGCTGATTGGTGCCGTGCTGCCAGCCTCTCGGCACACAGGAAATGGAAATGAATCATGGGAGACAGATTAAGAGAATGGCGAGAGCTCATCACATCCTGTTAAATACTGGAAATGACTCGAGGCAAGGTCTCTTACTCTCCTTTTTCTTCCTCTCTCTTTTTCTCTCTATCCCCCCTCCTGCCCCTGTCCATATCTTAGTTCACTCGCTCACTTACTCTCGCCTTCACTGTCTGTTGTTTTGAGACAGTGGTTTGGTGTGGGGCGAGTGATCAGTGACTTGGTCTAAAACATCATATTAAAATTAGCGTCACACACTGGATTTGTGAGTGAGTGTGAGACAGAGAGACAGGGAGAGACTCGATGATGGATGATAGATGATGGCTGTGACCTGAATAGATGGCTCCGGGCCGGTCAGATGACTTCCTCAGGAGGAGTGATGAGGAGAGGGCACAGGATTACCGCTCCATCACTCTGTGTTTATGGAAGCCTTACAGCGACCACAAAACAAATAGCACAGTGGCTATAGCTGAGGATAAATCTCACACTGTGTTTGTTTGTGCGTGTGTACAAAATGTGTCGAGACATGATGCCTGTCTCTCCTTTCCAGAAAAAAACAAAAAAGGGGGCAGCGGGTTTGGTGATATATCTCGTCCTTTCTCACATCCAGCCCTATGGGTGCTGTGTTTGTGTGTTTACTTGTGTTTATTTGGCTGCTTGGTGTCAGAGTGTAGCCTTGATAGGGCTGGTTTCACACCCTTAGGGAAAACTGTATGAGCTGAAAGGTCAGACAAGGTTGCATCAGCGGCTCTAAGTGAGTGTGCACACATAAACACACTTCCTCTCACACACTCACACTATTTGTTGCTACCCTGAGCCCAATGGAGACCAGAGTAATTTGCTAGTGGTAAAACATGCTCTACACCACTGGTCCAGGAGCGGGTTTCCCTATAAATCCCAGAATGCAACCAGTTGAAGGATGATGCATCGATCTGACGTCCTACACTCTGGTGCTGATTGATGTGGCCTGGCTGCTGGCTCTGTGAGTGTCTGCTCCAGTCTCTCGGCATCATGTCAAGGGAGGTCTCAGAAAAGAGCTGGACAACTGGGGGATGCTTAGGAGGGCAGAGAACAGCAGATGAAGGTCAGGGGAATGTGGTGTGTAAGGTGAGAAAAGGGCTAAAGGGGGAGGATGAGGCACACGGAAAGATAAGACAAGTGGATGTGAGCGGGCTGCCGAAAGTGCTTTGCAGCTTTGTGCAAGACAAGAGGGAGAGCTGGCACGAGAGGGACGAGGTTAGGGGTGCATGTGTGGGAGAATAAAGGCTGGGGATGGATACTGATGAGTGTGGGGGAGGAAGGGGTGGAGGGGAGCAGGAACAGATTTGGGGAGGGCCAGCCAGCTGAATCCTGGTGGGGAGTGGCAGGAGTAAGCTGGCACTGCGGAGGCGGGCATATGGAGGGCAGGTTGGCACTTTGGCTGCCACCAGAGCGTGCACCTGCCGGCAGGGGGAGACTGTGCCAAAAGGAAGGGAGGGAGCAGAGAGCGAGAGAGGGAGAGAGGGAGAGATGGGGTGTGTTTGTGGTATGTGGCAGCGAAGCAGAGTATGAGGCTGCTGGAAACGGCCTCTGAAGATTTTGGATATTAATGAGGAGTTTAAGCGTATCAGACAACTGCATGCCCTCTTCCAATAGAGACACACACGTGAATGCACACAAGTGGATACATTCAAGCACACATGCTTGCTCATTTCCTAACACCCACACCTCTACCAGACACTCACACACTAATATTTAACTCAACCTCAGTCGTGAACAAATACTTGCTACATCCTGTTTGTCTAAATCTAGCAGTTCTGATGCATCAAGTGCCTCCTGGTAGAGAGCAAATAAACAGCCTCGATAATCAGGATAGCATTTAAAGCCTTCCCTACACTACAACACACTCCCTAATTGGACTCAGTTGTTTTCTTGCTAACTAGCTGCTAATTAGATCAGTGAATTCCTCGCACCCCCTCTCTCTTTTCCTGTGTCATTATTTGCTACGAAAAAATCCAAATGTTTCACTGAAAAGTCTTCCTACATGTAGTGGGAAGCAAGGAGATAAGTTGTGCCTTCATAACAGATGTGGGAAAGTGTTAACTGGAAATATATAACATAATGAGCTGAATGTGTTTGCACAGATATGCATTTAACGTACATTTAAGCTTTTATTAATCGGTGTGTTTATGTGTTTTGGCTGCTCAACACCGACACAGATGCAGGAGCCAAAGGCCACTGCCCTCGTTAAGCCGCTGTCAGAGAGGGTTTGTAACGGCCCACTGGAGCCCATCTGTATCCTAACACAGACTTACACATGCACACGCAAACAGATCAGTTCCTCTGTGTGTCAATGCAAGCATACAGTATTTTGTATATACAGTATATAGATTGGCTGTATGTGCACTTCTGTGTGTGTAGGTGGGTGTCCGCAAGTCTCTGCTGCAGGTGAATGGTGAAGGGCAGTGACTCCATGCTCTGGTTTTAGCCTTGGCTGTGGATACAAGTCTTTTGGCTGCCATGTTTTCCTCTGATCTGCCTCCCCTCTTTCATCACGAAAACCACAGAGAGCAAGGCAGAGGGAGACGGAGAGGTTTAAAGGCTGGCAGCAACATCATGGCCTTGAGGTGTTATCTCTGCCCCTCACCGTGTTGGAGAGAGAGGGTGGAGGGGGGTAAGCAGAGAGAAATGGACTGTGGGAGTGATTGCAACCTCTCTCTTTTTTTTTCTGCTGTGTGGAGCAGGATGGTTAGCAGATGGTCTTGTTACCAGCAAAATGAAAATGAACGCAGTAAAATTTGCTTGTGTTAATTTCTCATCCCCCAGGTGAGACCTCGAGCATTCGCGTACACAGACAGACACACTCGTACACTTGCACACACGTAGCAGATACACGAGCACGCTGACATGCACGGACTTACCCTGCTGGCTTTAAACACACACCATCTGCATGCGGGGAAAGTGTGTCGGAGGAGTGTGAAGCGTGTGCTTGGCTTAAGCAATGTGTTTCTAATGTTCATAGCCACAGCTTATGTTGCTTTGGAATGTAAAGAGTGTTACCAAACGCTTCATGTCATCAGTCATCAGTAACCCAGTTGTCCAAAGACAGGGGGTGTTTAAGGGCAGGGTGATGAAAGAGCGGGCTGAATTTGCAAATAGAGGTAAAGGGAAGCAAGGGAATCTGTGCTAACAGGGAGGAGGAGATGGCATGTTCATCCTCAGATGAAGACTAAATCCTTTCATTCTCTCCTCATCTTCCCTCCCTCCTTCCCCTGCTTGCTTAGCAGTGAGATGAGAGCTTCTGCTTTGTAACGTCTGCTTCTTCATGTTTGTGTGTTTCGAGGATCCGGACTAGTCCATAGCTTATCCTTCCGAGTGTGTGTGTTCTGCGAGGATAGAAGCGCCTTAGCCTCCCTTATCGTCTTACAGTAGGGCGCTTGCTATTGCTGTTGAACCCCCAGGGAGAAAAAAAGTGATGGAGGGAGAGAGAGGAAATCATACCTATACCTAGTGTGTAAAGTGTCGTGATCTTTACTTTCAGTTGCAGTGGTTCAGGGAAACCACACCTGTTTTTTTTTTTTTTATAAAGTGCTGTCATAGCTGGCTTTGTATGCAATGGGCCATGGTGATGTGACAGTGTGTCATTATAAAGAATAGGCAAATCACATCACTTTTGCTTTTTTGTAGACTTTTCAATCAGCCAAGTTCATTCACAGGCAGGAGAAAGAGGTGGCAGGTTTGAAGGATGGCTACATTCAAAGGGAGCTAGATGCTGCACCATAGGCTTAAAGAAACTTCTCACACAGTTTTTTTTTGTAACATCACCACATGAAACTACCGAGAAAAGGCTGTGAAAGAAAGCAACCCTCAAATCACTTGAGCAACATATTGAGTGAATGATCCTTGACACTCTCCTTGCTCTCTCCCTGCCTTTGTGAAAATGACAACCTTTTTCATGACTGCAGATGCATTAACCTTGGAGCTCTGTGTACAGCGCAACACTAACGTCACTACATTTTCAGGATGCTCAAATGAGTGGGCACTGATGGTACTGCATTGCGCTTTCGCTAAACCCAAATGGCATATGTTGCACTCATATGTATGTATAACATGCACACTTGCAGACACTAGTGTGTCTGTGGTGTTAATACCAAGCTACTATGCCGCCCACACAGCCCTTGGATGTGAATGAAATGAGTCATATGTGAGGACGCTATTCACAAACACAGCACACAGAACACATATGTTCGCCTTGAACGCACAAAACACTCCTACAAACATTGTGCACATCATTACAGAGCGACCTCGCGCCCTGTCTTCATGTTAACCCACATGCACCTAAGCATGATGAAGATACAGCATGCACTCGACTCACACATAGAGATCTACCACATCTCCTGTTGCTCTTTAACTAGCACGGTAACGTTGCAGATCTCGGCAGAGTCCTTGATGTGTGCAGAGGAGTGATGATGAGCTTAATGCAGTCTGTCTGTGTCCCGGACGTGACCACCGCATTAATATAGCACTAATACAGCGCTGTGTCTGCTGCATGCTAATCATGCCACACTCTTTCTCGCGCTCTCTTCCTTTCATAAAGTCTTTTGTTGTGAGACTTGCGTGGCAGAGAGGTGAGAGGAGACAGACTTCTAAAGGCTGATTGGATTTAACCTTTTGACTGTCACAGCACCGCCACAACAGTGGATGAAAGTTTGTGATCAGATAGCCAGTTGTGTACCTGAAGAAATCATGTTTACATTCTTGTATTTGTGTTGTTGACAGGGAACAACAATTACTGCATCTGCAGGCTTTGCATAGGATTTGTTTTGTTGGATCACAAAACTCAAATTTGTCTTGTGCAAAAAAGTACACGTGTTGTTCTTCACTACCTACACCAGATTTACGGAGAGAAAAACACACAAGCCGAACTATCATCTCTTGCAGTCACTGTTTACCACATAGCCTCAAATTTTTTAGGAGTTGCACCTCAGCTGCGATGGGAGCCGCTGCAAAGGTCTTGAACACCTTGAATGAAAAGCATAATTTGGCCTTAACACTTGTTGTAAGGCCTTGACATTTGGTCCACCTAAACAAAGCCCTCCCACCCCCTCACTCCACCACACACAACCACATATCAGCCTGGTTGAATAAACAAGACCACTTCAAAGCAGCTCAGTGCCCGTGCCAACAGGCCTGAGAGGAGGAGAGAGAGGGAGGGGCGACTGCGATACTGGAGTGAATGAAGAGGGAGGGGGGGGATGGATGTGTGAGCGTGACTGCTATTAATGGCCTAATAATGTATTTGGCTGTTTTGGCAGTTGTGAAAAGGGTGAAGAGGGGTAGAGGGTAGAGGAAAAGGGGTTGACAGCATGTCACGGCTAGTTAAAAGCAAGCTGGGAGAAGAGAGAAGGGCCTTGTTTGTTGGGCTAAATGCTGTAAATAACATCAGAGAGCGCAGCTAAATGGAAATCAATGCAATTACCCTATTAGCATGAGGTTGAACTCACACTGGCGGCTGCTACGTCTTTCTCTCTCTCCCTTTCTCTCTCTTCATTTCCTGTACATGCATCACTCTACACTTGATGTTGTGGACATGTCTGCTTGACAACCAAGAGAAACAGCACTTTAAAACATATTGGTGTGTACATGTTGGGACCCGTCGAGTGGGCACGCTGGGTTATCCCTTTTAAAACCACGCCAGCTTAATGATTTTGTTTAGATTTTCATAACCTCCGTAATCACCCCTATTTTAATACCTTACAATTGCAGGGGGAGATTACGCTGTTAAGTGGTAAGTCATAATTAGATAAATAATTGGTTTGGCTATCATCATCCCTGTGCCATCTGTTTGAGGTTATGTGTGTGTAGGGGGTGGGTGAGAGGATAGGGGAATGAGTGTGTGTGAGAGGGCGGGGATAATGGAAAAGAACCAGTGCTTTTATGGGTTATGTTTTGATTTAGAAAAAGTGATACACAAGTCACAAAAAAATTGTCCTTGTAGTTTTACATAACTCTTCCACTCGTCTTTGTCACTGGATCCCTCTCATGTACTGTGTAAAACTCCATGCTAAGTTTAACTCCGTAAACATCAGGAACAAGCAATATCACTGCCTACTTTTAAACTCAGTGACACATCGAATTCCTTGTTTACGTTGTTATTTTCAGCTTCGAGCTGCTTCATCTGATTAAATGCTTTGTTTACTGTTAAACTGTTGTCTTGCATTATATGGCACCATAGCACCAGTGGTTGCTGTGTTGTGTATCAGAATATGCTTGCACAAATGTAGGTGCTTGTGAGTGTTTGTATATTTAAAAACAACTTTTTGCTGTGTGCCTCGTGCATCTGGCAGGCTTATTTTTTCCTCCATTCTTTACAGAAACATACAGTCGCATTTGCTGCTGACTGACATGCATCCACATGCCGCCATCTGTACCGGTCCCATCTCGTTCCTTTCCCCACTCTCTTTCTCCACCCCACGCTTCATCTCTATCCTTCCTCCCTTCTCTTTCTCTTTTTCTTTCTCTTTCCCTCTCTTTATTCTTCCCTTTTCTGCTGTGCGCATGACAGCAAAACAGTAATTTCTGTAACCTCCCATTGTGTCTTCCTTCCTCTCTTCATCTTTCATTCTTTCTTTGCAAGAGAGTTGTTCTAGTGGCTCTTTCTGCTGCTGTATTGAGGGGATCGGGCAGTGCAATGAGAGTGAGGAGGGGACAATTTGATGTAATTAGCAGCTGAGATATTCTCCATCAAGATTCAACTCTTAACTAACTGCTGCTGCAGTCAGAGCAGGTTAGAGCAAAGTATAACATTAGAAACGGAGGCTCAGTGAGCGTAGAAGTGTGTATGAGTGCTAATTTGTGCTTGTCTGTGTTTGTGTGTATGCACATTGGCAAAGTGTTTAGAGGGTTAAGGGTGTCTTATGTGCTCAGAGCATTCACACTGACAGCTAACAATTAGCTGCCGCCAGTGCGGCTAATAGAGGAGTGTACATTGTTAATTATGTCACAGCAGAGAGGTGGGAAGGTGGAATATATTTGAATAATGGGAGGAATGATATAACCGGGCTTTTAAATGCCTCGTCCCTTTTGTATGTGTAATGAAGGGTGTCTGTGGATGCATGTGTCCACTCAGACACAGGGGCTTGTCAAACGTTCATAAAGATAAAACAAACACACACACAGTTACCTCACACACACACACACACACACACACACACAGGGTAACACTGAGAGGCGTGAGAGACGGAGGGTATGTCTAAGTAGTGCGCTCGTGCCTGGTTTTCCAGATCAATGATGTGTGGCTGGGTGATCGATGTGAGGGCTTAGCAGAGTGGAGAGAGCTAATGGGCAGGTCAGTGGCTCAGACACATCCTGGCTCCCCCTGCCTATTACCTCTACGTCTGTTAATAGGCCTCACCACACTCCCCTGTTGCTCACACACACATACACAGACACTTGGATAGTGGGAGGATAGTGAGGAGGGAACACAGCCAAGCATGCTCAATCCACAGACCCATTCCCTTCTCCCTGTTTTAACCCATGTCTCCCCCACACGTTTCCTTTTTTCCCCTCAGCGTTAGTTTCTTGTTGTGTTTTGTGACCTTTGACCTGTTTTTACAGCAAAGCTTTGAAGCTACACCATATGGTGATGCATATGTATGTATGTAAATAAGAGCAGGGGCAGATAAGCAGCATATTTAGAGCCATGTAAAGTAAATATGAAAGAGATTACTGTGCAACCCTCGTTTAATCTCCTCAAAGTCTACTCTAGCACACACAGGCCTGAAGACAGCCCATCCCCTGCTTCTCTAATTGGCTGAAGGATATGTGAGTGTCTTGTGATTGGTTGTGTGTGGCTGTCAGTCAGAAGGTGTCTGCAGGGTTTGGTGTGAGGCTGAGGTCTGGGTTAAAGGGTCAGGCAAGCAAGAAAAACTGCTTGGTCTGTGGTCTGTCACTGATAAGATTGTTTGTTAGTTTTGCATTTTAAGTTTGTGGTGCATGAAAAAAATCTATTTTTACTAATAAATATATATTATGTTTTTATAGAATTGTATTTTTGGTAAAGTTGTTTGAAATGTTACATTTAAGAACCGTATGGAAATTATTGTTTGGTCAGTCTTTTGTTTCAAAATTGATATTTTACAAATGCAGGGGCAGATATCATATTTTTATATTCTGGTATTATATTTTTAGGATTCACCATTTGGTTTAGTTCAAAATGTCCCACTTAATAAAAAACGCTTATACAAATTGTCAAGTTTCACAGAGATAAACTTTGTTGCAGGGACATTGTATTTACTTGCACCAGATTGTACCAGGATGTCTATGAGTTCTAAAATGCCTAAATTAATTTTATAAATATAAATAAATATTGGGCTTTAAATGTAATTAAATAGTCTTAAATATGAATTGAGGTCTTAATTGATAATGAAAATAATCAGTAGCTGTCATTCTTGGCTGTCTCTCTGCTGGTACTGACACCATTATTATTAATATGTGTTGGACAGCTGTGCACAGCTGTGTGGCAACACAGTGATGACAGCAGGTCGGTCAGAGAGGGAAATAACATTGCAGGGCATCACTCTTTCTTGTTATTTCTCCCTTTACTTACGCTGTCTTTTCATCTATTCCTCTCTCTCTGTCTTGCTTAACCTGTCACTTTGTGTAGCCCCTCTTCTGTCTTCTTCTGTGTGGCATCTGATCTGCATGTTAATTACCTCTATCGCCTTAATTTAATATCTGCCAGGGAAGAAAGTGGAACACACACCCCAGAGGTATAGCATATGCCCTCCAGCCTTCACTCAGACCAGCACATTTGTACATACATGCACAGACATACATATAGCCTGTTGTTTTTTTCTGCATTTTTGTGCTTTTTTTGGGTTGCTGGTTTGCTGAACTGTTGGGAGGCAAAGAGGATATTCTACATAGTAGGCTCAGAATAAAAGGGGGCCCAGGCAGGATGTCCGCAAGGGGGGCTGAAGTTCTTTCCAACCCATCCTCTCTGAGTGTGTCTCCCTATGGCGAAGGCTAAAAGCACTGCCACTTGTCGTCGACATAATGGAGGCGAGGCAGGAGGTGGGGGGAGTTTGTGCCGTTTGTCTTTGAGAGAAGCGAGGGAGTTCAAAAAGGAGGTGAAAGAGCCATTCTTTTTAGATGCCGAGGGGGAGGAAAGTGTGCATGCTTTCACAGTGCTGGGCAATTCATCCACGGGGCGCCCCTCTCCGACGTCAATGTGCATACTGGGGTGCACAAGATGTATATCCTGACACACACATATGCATGATAGAGACATCCTTCTCATCTGCTGTACAACCAGCCCGATACACAACTGCATTTTGCGAGGTAGAACTAGAGTGAGTTCACAAGGTGTGTGATTCCATCATAGCTCAAATAATTAGAACCATTTTTATTACCATCTCTACAACACACACGTACAGTATACACACACACTCTCGCTCTCTCTCTCAGCCATGCAACAAGGCTGTGTCTCTAGTGGCTGATAGATTGTAATGAATGTAACAGCAGTCAGATCCTTCAAAAGCCTCTCAAAAGCTTAAGCTCCTTTATTAAATTAAGCTAACGATGCCTAAGGCCAGGTCCGCTGCTGAGAGAGAGAGAGAGAGGGAGAGAGAGAGAGAGAGAGAGAGAGAGAGAGAGAGAGAAAGATGGGGGGCTACAGAGAGGGAGAGGTGGTGCATAGGGAGGTAAAGGCTTCAGAGATAAGGAGGCGGAGAAGGAGGCAATGTTAGGAACGAGGATATGAAATGGCCAGTAGTCAAATCAATGAGGGATGATGGGAATGGGGGGCGTTTAGTATCAAAGAAAGAAGGTGGAGGAGGTAAAGGAGGGCTGGTAAAAGAGGACAGGAGGAGGAAAGGAATACCCTGCAGCCTCACATAGTTGCACAGTCGTGCACCTGCGGCTGAGAAGAAGAATAGTAATTAGGCAAAGACTCATTGTGGGAGATTCACAGTGCAAATGTGTGTTTTTGAAAGTATGTAATGAAAACATACACTGTGGAGTTTTTAAATGGGTTGAGCGCTTTCAGACTCTTCAGGTCATGTGTTAATTACAGTGTGTGATTAAAGCTGCGTGTTTGTTCTTTGCAAAATGGCACAGGGAGTGCAGCATTTGTGAGCAAATGTGTTGATACAAAATCATGTATTTTTTTTAGCATCTTTTTTCTTCTATACTGTACATAATAGTGAGCTTGTCTGTGTGTCTTATATGGGGACACCTTTGATTAAAAACAAATTAGGCAACTAATTTAATTGGTGAGAATAAGAAAAAAAGTTTTTCTAGGTTCCCTGTCCTTCAGATCAATGCTGTCATGCTGAGCGATCTGATGCTTATCAAAGACCAAAAACATATTTATGACTATTTTTGTGATGCTGAAGATCATTTTCTTGTAGTTATTTAATAGCAATGACTAATCACCAGAAATGAATTGAAACTAATAGCTCATTAGTGATCAGTGACAATGAAAAAAAGACCACGAAAAATGGCTAATTGACTAAAAAACATAAATAAAATAAGTCAACGAAGGCGTTTTAATACCAGAATGAGTGATTATTTGACTAATTGAACAGAAGGGGGCTGCCTTAGTGTCTAGAGAGCTGTCCTGGGGGTAGCATGTGTACAGCCAGCAAGCAGATCAAAGGCTGAGGTCTCGGTGTGCCATCGTTAGTCAGGATACCGTGTCCACCTTCTCTCTCTCTTACAGGTCAAGTAGAGGTGAGGGATACACTATAGCTTGGATGAAAGACAAGACACGCAAGCATTATCAGGCACTGCACAAATGCATCTACACACACACACACACACACAGTACTCACTCACATGTACAAAGAAGGGTCATGCTGCCTACAGGGGAACACTGTAGGTTGGGTAGTGTTTCTTTTTTTCTGCTCTGCTCTGCCTTCTGTGCAGCCTTGAGAAGAGGTCTATGGCAGGAGACACATCACTCATAATTAGGCTTACATTTGATCCAAAGCATCTCAGCAATTAGCAATTTTCAGCACGACATGGAAAAAGGCCTCATCCCACTTCCTCCACAGCCATCACCTGCCTAATCCTTATACTCATTCTTGGCTTTGGGTGAACACCCAGTCTTTAATGTGTACCAGTGTTGCTTTGATTTTCCAGCCTGTGCAGTTGCTGGTATCTAATCCACAGTAAAACCGTTGATAAACCAGACAGGGGTAGAGGTTGTCGGCTGAGGCTTCCCTGTGCTTTTGGTGGGTGGCTGTCCCCTTGTGGACACTTGATGGAATTACTTTCTCCTTTTTATTAACCTACTGTACACTGTATGGTCATGCTGTATTAGTTACTAGCAAAAACAAAGGGGTCTTATTACTTAATTGCATAAATTTCATGCAGATTAAGGATTATTTCTTGGTTTTCATTATTTCATAGTAGCCTATCACATGCTGTAGGAGACACTAATACTGTATCATTACTGATCTACTATAATTGTTTTGGATGTATTACTGGAGTAATACAATGATGCACAGCAAGTTTAGTGTGAACACACCATTGCGAACAGATCGTTTACAGAGGGAAATCCGTGATGTTAATTTGTGGAGTGATTTTAGTAAGATAACCCCTTTGAAACCTGGATCGACATCACTCTTCTGTTGTGTTTAAACACTGTTTACAAGTATTAACACCTTTAAGCACTGAACAAAAGGGTTTGCTTTCTTTCAAAAACATGGGGGGTGAAGGCAATAAGCAACCTGGCAAGAAATGTCCTGCAATTTAATAGATTTAATCAAGTTGTTTTCAAAAATCTAGGGGAAAATTTCTGAAACTCAATTATATTTACATTGATCATAATTATATATTAAAATAGAATTATTGTCATTTTAAGCACTTTTTCAGTTAATTTTTATACTCTCATGTTGTTTTTTTTTCATTTAAAAAAATTTTTTTTTTTACACTTTGGTAATGTCTTGTTAATTTTGGGTCATTTCTTCTTAAATTGCTCACTGCCTTCTTCCTGTGTTTTTCAAAGAAATCAAGCCTATTTGCACAGGTTTCAAAGGGTTAAAAAAACTGTTCGTAGTCTGCATGCACGAAATATGCATAAAAGGCGTAGATTAATCAGATTCATACATTAATATCATACAATAATGAACCTCGATGTTCAGACCATCGCATATGAAATAAGCTTTTGATTGTCAGTGCATGAGAAAGACGTGTTCTGAAACAAACACCAACAATTAGGCAATGTTGTCTGTCAAAACATAAACACACACATAATCGTTTCTTTAGAAATTTGGGTGAATGAAGATTGAGTTTATTTTGTGTCCTTTTATTTGTCATAATGAACTTGAAAATAGAAGTTAGTCACAGATTTGTGGTTATTTTTAATGAACAGGAAGTGACTCTCTCTATCCCGGTTGGGGATGGACGGGACATTCTTTATCGTGTATTTAGGGGACAATGCGGGGTCAGCCCTGTGGACTGGAGGCGTGACGGGGGGAGCAGGTGCTTCTACCCCCCGCCCCCCTCAGGCTTGTCTGTGTGTCTGTCCGGCCCCCGCCGGAGAGGAAGCCCCACCTCCCGGCTCCCAGCAGCCGGCCGCCTCTCTCCCCTCCTCTCCCCGGCGCTCTGCTCCGCTCTGCTCCGTCCCTGTGGCCTCGCTCGGCGTCGGAGCTTCCTGCGTGACAACAAAAGTGCAGACTCTCTGTTCTCGACGGAGGGATGGATCCGCGCTTTCAGCGCTGACGGAGGGACAAATTTAGTCATTTATAAACACTGGATTAGCCCTTACTTGTTTGCGGTGAGTGATTCCGTGTAAATCAGTAGATATGTTGTTTAAACCCGGAGGTTGTTTGTGTAAACGAGCGAGCATACGGCGAGGGTTTTGTTGAGGAAGTCATTACGATATCGAGGAAACGGGTGCTGTTTTTTTTTTCTTGTTTTTTCGAGGGTCGGTGCCGAGCCCTTGTGTACGCGGATGTGCGCGCGTGCTTTTGTGTGTGCGTGCTTGTGTGTGCGTAAAAGAGAGAGAGAAAAAAGAGTCGGTGCAACTGCAAAAGAAAGAAAGAAAGAGCCACTCCGGTGCGTTCAGGTGCCGATTTAAGCTGTTTCTTTATCATTCAGTGCTTATATGCCGCCTTGTTAAGGATTCTCAGACCATCTTGTTTTAAAATGCAGATTAGCCTAAAGGACTGAAAGGAATAGCGGGCGACCCCCACCCCCTCAAATTAACTTCTTGTAACATTGTTACCGGTGCACTGTTGTGATTATTATGTAAAGTACAGCCCAGAGGGATTCTGCGTAAGCCATTTACGCTCACTGTAGGCCCTTTCATGTAAAATTGTATTATTGGCTGTCCTTGGTGGGTAATTCGTGGTCTCCAGTCATGCTGGCTCCTTTAAAATTATTGGAGAGCGTCTGGTCAGGGTTGCAGGGAAGCCTGTCTTTGAAGGGGGCATTTTCTCTGTGTAATTGTGACTGTGACTGCGATAGTGACACATGTTGACCATTTGATGCTCTCGGGTGAAGGATCTGACCCTGTATTTGTGTGTGTGTGTGTGTGTGTGTGTGTGTCTGTGTGTGCACGCGTGCGCGTGGCAGGTGGACCGTGTTGAATCACTTCCCACGCGCTCCTTCACTTCTCTTGAACTGGAGGCGCGTACAACAGCTGCTTCTGTAGGGAACACACACACACACACACACACACACGCACACACACGCACTACTCATCACGCTCATCACACACCTCTCGGGTTTAAAACACGGTCTACAAACACAGCCGTGAAGCAACAGGCTTTACTGAACACACTGTGCTGCGGGTTGAGTTTATCTGCAGCCAGAAGGAGCCTTGTTGTGTGTTTTAGCTGCTGCTGATAAGGTTAGCCATAACTGCAAGAGCAGTGAATTAGAGCCTCCTGGCTTTTATAGTGAGACTGCACTACTGGTGTCTTTAACAGCTGCCGACTGTTACTGAAAATAGTTCATTGATGGGCATTTGTCTGCCATGTAACATACATGTGTGCTGTCGTTTTGGGCATATTGTGGTATATATAGACCATTTTTATTTTACTGTTACTTACATGGACTACTGTTTTTCTCTCTGAATTCAGAAATGTCTCACAGCAATACCAGGTTCCAAAAAATACACTATGGGGGACATTGAAAAAAATTAAAGAGGGGACACATTTATCTTCATCGGTTGACACTTGAAGACAATGAGAGATGTTAACAAGAACATCTCTTTGCTTAAACTCCTCATGCGTGTCAACGACAAGTGAAACAGAATTCAGTTTCAGATACTCTTTTCCCAATCACAAAGAAACAAAACATTTCTAATAATTATAACAGACATTGCTTTTTAAATATTTTTTTCCGTTCCAAAAGGAGGAGGCAATGTGGCCAAATGTCTGTTTATAAAGCACCAGGTGTGAAAACAGTTTTGATTTGGATCCATGCATTTGAGCATTTTTCTTATGAACAACTGGACTTTATAATTAAAGAAAAATACATGGCACTTGTTTCGATCACTGTATGTTTTGATAAAGGTCTTTATCCAGATTAAACTGTAGTGCATGCATGTGCTCTCAGGGGGCTTTAGTGGTATTAGTGATTTATCATCTGTCTGAACTATCACCTTCACCACTGATAGCAGCGAGTGTCACCACTGCACTTTCATACAGGAAAACCCTCTTATGAACACACACTTAACCCAGCATTTGACCCGTGACTGCTGTCACAGGTTAATCTCTAATGGCCGCCTTTTAGCATGATGTCTTAATTCCAAACTTTAACCCGTTTTAACCAACAGTATCAATCTGATGTAAACATTTTTCAAATCTTCAGAAAACATAACTAAGTCTATAGTGCAGAACAGTGAGCATGTCAGGAAGTAGTAGTTTTAACTCATGGCATGGACCTTAAATGAGGGGGGAAAAATCAATACAGGCTAGTATCGCAAAAATTTACATAGCAATATTGTATGAATATATGACAGCAAATATAGCTTTTGTTTGTATATACATTATTAATATCGAAAATCCAAAGTAAACTTTTGGTAGCCTACTGAAATAATAAAAACAGTTGCTTTTTCAGTTCATTAGATACATTATGCTGCAATGGAAATGACTGAAGTGTGTGACTGAAAACTTCTCATCAGATAGCCTTCAAAATAGATGTTGACAAAGTTTTTCCTTAATTTACAGCCTAAAAAGGGGTAATAAATAGCTATATATGTTGTCACAATACTCAGCATACTGCAAAAAAGTCAAAATCGCAATAGAATTACATAGTATCATGTTAATATTGTATCTGGGCCCCTGGTGATTCTCACCCTTAATGGATGTTAACTAAAACTGGATGGAGGTAATGGAGGCAGTGTTGGACATTGTAAAGTGTCTACTGTCTTTTAATCATTAGACACCACAGTATAATATGGTTGTATGCAACATTATTAATTAGTTAGAGGCAGTAAATTTTATGTTTATTGTGACCTATAACACAACTTCTCTATGCAGTTTAGTTTGTTCCCCCACCTGGCAGACATCCACTTTTCCTGGCACAGAACCACCAATAACAGTGACATTTCCTCCTAATTGCTTTGACACTTGCTTAAATTTTAACTCATTTCGAATTATTGACCCTGGAGACATTAAACACAGCAAAAAACTTTAAATTGTCCAGTGGCAAAAATCTCAGATCTGGATTGCTTTTGATCTGAAATGCAAGGAAGAGCTCTTTATCTATTTACAAAATTAATGAAGATAAAGTATTTGTCAGGTCCCATTTACAGAGAGACAAACTAAGTAAAGGGAACAAACATAACCTCCTTGGCAGAACCTGAGAGTTAGCTAACTTAAGGTGGATTTATCCTCCCTTGTCACAGACTTACACGTGTCTGATGGTTCAGCACATGATAAGAGTGTAAGATTACTTATGCAAATCTCGCTCTGAGGAACAGAATTTCCTGCTTGTGATCATCCATTTAAAAGCAGTTGAACCCTTCTACTGTGATAGCGCCTATACTGGGTTGGCATGTTTTCAGGTGTCGTCGTGCTGTTTGTCATGCTGCGGTAGCCTGCAGTGCTGTGAGTGTCTGGGGGCTAGACGGCAGCTGTGTTGAGCAGAGTGTTGGTGACAGTTTGTCTGTGGCAACAGCACCTGGCTCTGTTTAGAGAGTGATTAGGAGAGTCCCAAGCAGCTCCCCATACTGTTTACACAAGGAGCCTGGAGTTAAAGGTGACCCACTTTGCATTTCCTTATCAACAGCCCCCATTGATAGCTTTGAATTGCACAGACTGTAGAGAGGCCTTTGCATGGGTTTACATAGTTCCCTATTAGAAAGAATGGGATGTGTTTGACTGGGCGAGGCTTGGATTTGACTAGCATTACAACAATGTCCTGAGGTGGTATGAAAATGTGGGTGCACACACCGCTTTCTTTGTGTGTCAGGGCAGGGCTGCTGTGTGGTCTGTCTGTGTTATAGTAGAGAAACCACAGTTGGATGTTTAGGAAATACAGGTTTTCCTCAGCCAACATATCTCTCCAATCTCTTCTACCAGCTCTCTCTCTGCTTTTCTCTTTCTGTCTCACTTGATGTCTCTTCTTCTGTCTTCTCATCAGCTATACCAGGTGGAGTTTGTGGTGGTAGATGCTGTTTGATGCCTGTTCCCTTTTGGATGTAGAGAAAAAATGACTGTGTTTAAGTGTCCCCCGCTGGGTGTAAAAAGGGGTGGTAAAGGTTGGAAATGTTATGACCAGAGAAGACAGATGAACAAACTGGTCATAAAGTATTTATCTGAGGGGAAGATGGACAGAATGTTCAGTGGACACACACCTTTACAGACGGACAGATTCACAGGTTGAGGAAGAAGTTTTAAAGTAGATAGCCGGAGAACCAAAAACTTCCTGTGGCTCATGACTTTTGTTCTTGTGCCTTTCCTGCTTTTTGCTCCATATTTCGCTGATAAAGCTGCTTATCACTTTGCGTGTGTGTGTGTGTTTACTTTCCGTGTGGGAGAGCAAGCTTAACCTGCTCTGTAAGCCGGGCCTGTGTAGGGACTCATGTCCCCGTGTCCCCCAGCTTTGCCGTTAAACATTAAACAATACTTCATTTTTCACCCTCAGGTATTGTTTATGTGTGTGCGGGGTGGTAGTGGATGCATTCAAAGGTTTTAAGGGCGTGGTGCTCATTTGCCTGTCACACCACATGGTGACACACTCACACACCTAGTGACACACTCCAAACATTTTGGGCTAGACAATTAGTTTGACATGCAAGGAAACTTGTCAGAGATCATGCTAAACAGTGCATTTTTTGAATTTGCATCGGAGTCTTGTGTCCAAATGGCTCCCAACAAGGTCAGTCCATCCCGTGCAATAGCTTGATCCGGGACGTAAGGGGTTAACCATGTCTCTGTGAAGATGTGCGCAGAGCAGTCCCAGATCTCCTGTTGCTGAGTGAACCTCAATCGCAACTCATCCACGTCCCTCTCCTGCGACCAGACATTAGCCAGAAGAAGGCTTGGTAGAGGAACAGCTCTAGGTCCAAGTTGGGTCAGCCTTGCGCTGATGCTGGCTCTCCTCTCTCTCTTCATTTGACACTTTTGGTTTTGTTTCTTCCCTCCGGTATGACTGGCCGCTTGGCATATGCCATTTGTGGGGATCCTCTCGCTGTCTGCTGCATTCAGTCCAAACAACGTTTTGTGATGTTGAGAAGTGCTTCTCTATCATAGAAAAGTAGTGCTTCAGCAGAAGGGCCATGGAGTCGAAAAAACTTTTGTAAAATATAGCAAAAAAGTCGCAAGGATTTGAGGAGCTACAGGCTGCTGCATCTACGTACATGCGCTGCCCTCATCATAGCAAGTCATAGTCAGCCAGTGTGATAAAAATCGCATAGCTATTACAATTAGTTCCAATACACCTGCTGTTGCTGACAAGTTGTTTTGAGAACGTTTAAATTAGACCTCAATTTGTCAATTCAAGTCTGTCTGTATGAGAATTGTCCAGCTCCTAAAAATCCTTAGACTTATCTCATATACTTTGTGTATATCTCACATAGAGATTAGTAGTAAAAACAGTAACAGATGGTAGCTTGTATCTAGATTTACCTGGTAGACTAGTTTGAATGTGTATTTTTTTTGAATGCACTATAGATACATTACTCTCTCTTTCATGTTTACTGTCATATCTTCATCTGTGGGTGTGGATGTGAGTGTGTATGGGTGTGGCACGCAGATGTTAACAGGTGCCCAGTCATCTTGCTTGATTTGCTCCATTTCTCTTCAGCACCAGGATGATTGAGTTTGTTTAGTTTACGATTTGTCTTACTTTATTTAGCCACTTTTCTATGGCTTGATTGTATCTTTGTTTGAGTTTTCCTTTTTAAACCTTAATACCTTTCTGAAATTTCACCAGTTTATACGGTATATGACAGCCTTTGTTTGCCATGCTGCCAAACATTTGCATTTTGCTTTTTGTGCCATTTAAACAAATTAAGCCTGTTGACTTGAAGCAGAGTCACACTGACTTTCTTTATGGTTGTGAATCCCATGCTCAAGACCTATTCCTTGAACCGCAATGAACAGGTGCTGCTTTTGTATCCAGTGTGATTTCATTTAGACAGCAGCACGCAGCACAGTGCTCTGCAGTAATTACAAGCAACCTTTTCATAATGTTAACTTTGTATTCTCAATCTTCAGCTTGGATTTGATTGTCTGAGGGCAACGGGAAAAAAATGAAAACATTTTCATTCACACACAAAAAAAGACTTGCTACATTCACCAGAGTGAACCACATTCTAGATATCTTTAGATTACGTGTATGTTTGTGTAGCTGATGTTTGCTGCTGTCGTTTTCATACCCCGGGGCCTGATAAGCATTGGCCAAACAAACACAACACAGACAACATGAGAGCAGTAGATAAGCGAATCATACACACACTCAATGCTGACCATACTTGACTATTGCCCTCGCCAAATAGGGTCTTTTTCATTCAGCATTTTGTCTGGTGTGTGTTCCACTGAACGTATCATACAGTGTGTGTCTGTCTGTGTCTATCTGTCTCGTCTTTGTGCTTCCTCCAGTCACACTCTCACAGTATAACCCAGCATTGTGCTAAAGGCTACTCTTCAACAAAGGCCTTTTCTTTTGCTATCACATCATCATGTCTCTTTTCCCCTCTATCTGTGTCTGCTTCTATCTCTCTTCAACATGTCCGTCTGTTTGCCTCTCTCTCTCTCTCTCTCTCTCTCTCTCTCTCTCTCTCTCTGTGTGCAAGATATCTGCTATATCAGCTGACTGTCATATTGTGTGTGTCTGTTTGTTAGCATGCCTCCTTGTGTATGAGAGCAAGGTCAGACATGTGCCTGAAGAAGTGAAGTGGGTTTTTGTGGCCATATATCTTAATCAGCTCATGGACAGAGCTGCATGTCAGTGTTGGTGGAGGCCACGGTTGCTGTGTTGAATGTGCTCTTGCAGAAGCTCTAGTTGCCAGCTAGACTTATTTTATCTGCTTGGTATTTGCATTACTAAAGGGTATCCATCTTGGGGCGCTGTTCTTTTCTCTTTTTTTTAACATTTCTGTTTAGAGTTCATTTCACCTCATCCGTATGTGATGTTTCGTATCTCAGTTTCACATTAATGATATGTGCTTCCCCTTTGCGCTGCTGCAAAGTCTAAAAAGATAAAATGAATAAAGAATTAAATATTCCTCATCAAAGCTATTGTGTGGCTTTCACATAGCATTACAAATAAGAAAATATTCTGTATACATGGGTTATCAAGATTAGCTCTTATGCTGCTCATTTGGGATGGACACTTATGTAATAGAGATGTTACAGTGCAGTTTTTGCCTTTCTGATACCAATTTTGTTACCTGAAGCCAATACCAAGGACCAATACCACTTCATAAAAAAACAGTATATATTTATTTAATTATATAAATATGAATATGGCTTATACTGCAGACAGACACCAGGGGGCAATCGAGATTGAAAAGTTACACTTTGGGGGAACTGTCATGTTGTCCATCTTTATATACAGTCTATGATATAATACTATTAACCCTTGCAACCAAAAGCTTGCAAACTGTACTTTTTTTTTTTTACTGCTGGGACCTTCCAGTGTTAAATACTGCTAATATTACTGACATCATGCTAACAGCTAAAACTATTTACTGGAAATCAAGTCTTTTTTTTTTTGCCAATTTTAGTTGTAAGGGGCTGCACAGTGCAACTCACTTTGTAAGTTGTGGATTTATAGCAGCATTTCAGAGAGAACTGCTGTTTTATCCAGGTGTTAAACTACCTTGAAGTTGTTTTTTTTAAATAGATTTTATTGATTTTATAACTTTACAGCACAATGTTCTCCACATACTCAAATACATCTCACATCAAGACAAGCCTACAAATAAGTAAGTAAAATAAATAGTAACAATAACATCAACACAACAACAACAACAATAATAATAATAACAACAGTAACAATAATAATGCGAATTTGACAAGAATTAAAGTAGGAAAAATAAAGGGGAGAAATAAAAGAAACAGAAAGAAAAAACAAACAGACAAAAAAACACCATCTTTATAGAAAAAGGCAGATATGTTAAGAAAAGTGACTAAGTTTTATCAAACAGACCATCATCTCCCTTCACTCATGCCATTAGTCTTTATAAAGGTAAGGCATTGCATGTTTTACGGTGCCACTGCATGACTGAGGGAGGTTTGTCACTAAGATACATCTCCTAGTAAGGAGTAAGAGTCTGTTACATAGTTTAAAACCAGTTTTGCTCAGAGATAGTGTTTTAGATGGTAAGCTCAGTATGAAGAAGCCTGGATCTTTGGTTATTTTCAGTGAAAATGTTTTGCTAAATTCCTGTGCAATGTTGCTTCAGAATTTTGAGATCAAAGGGCATTCCCAAAAATTTTGAAAATATGTACCAACATTTCCATTTAATACAAACTTTGAAGTTTATTAATACATTCAGTGGTATCTTATCAGTGCTTAGACTAGCTTTAGCCTCACTCCCACTGCATAAAACACCTGCTAACTCCCACTAACATCTGGCTTTTTAATGCAGTGGTAATAGGTACAATCGGCATTCACTTCGGGGTCAGGGGACTTTGCAGTAGTGACGGGTATTTACCGCCTCCGGCTCTGATTGGCATTGATGGGAACAGAACACCTGGGTGAATGTGCTAATTTTAGCATCTTGACCAGTAACGCACCACCACTAATTACTGTCCTTCTCCTCCTAAACAGCACTCAAGCATTGATCTCAATTGGTCTCCACCAAGTTTGCAAGAGAGGCTGAATAAGTAAGAGATATATGGTGAGAAGTAGACACCATTAAGTTTTCACAGACCTCTGTTCCTGCTGCGTTCTATTGTTAAACAGTTCTCCACCTTGTCTGTAATGTCCCACAGACACACCACAACACCACACACATACTTGTCTGCTGCAGAACTGTGTACAGAGCTCTGCTCTTCTTTCAATGGGAAAGCAGTCTATAGCCTGCTTTTAGCGGGTTTACCGGTGTTTAAAAAAACTGCGTGCAAGCACTAATTTTGGTGGGAAAGAGGTTTTAATCGCCAATACACGATCTAGCATTTTAGGCAGTATTGGAGGCATTTCTGGCACTGGTATCAGTATAGAAACAACCCTTTTAAGTAGGGTTGCCGTTGCTGAGCACACAAGGTGATATCTTCAAATATCACCTTGTATGACCAGAACTCTAAAACCAAAAGGTATTAAGTTTACTCTGATATATGTTTAAGTCAAGCAGGGAATCATCATTTTAAAAAATTGAAACCTGAGAAATTGCTGCATTTTATCACATTTTTTTGCTTTATAATGACTGAAACAAGTAATCATTTATTCAAGTCAATGCTAATTATCTTTCTGTTAGCTTGTTGTTTAAGTTGCCGTGGCCATGCGAAACCTATGGAAATTGTGTATCTTTTATCTTTAAATGGAATCTTGATTCAATGGATATTTCCTGCGTAGACAGAGGGAAGTCATGAGGGTTTCTGCTTTGGAAAGAATGGGTCATTCATTTGTCAGCAGAGCACACATTCATCGTAGGTCTCATTTTGATGGGTTGCGCACATTCCACTGGTCTAACAAACAACCAAGAAATACCAGTGCTATAAAATGATTATAAGAAACACAAGAGCCATTAAGAATAATCTGGTTTGACCTTTAGACATATTGTAGAATAGTAAAATTTTTCAAAGAGCTTCTGTTCTACAAATAAAAGTCAAATACTTGACAGAATCAAGGACAGCACGGGTCTCAGATCTGTGGCCAATAGAAACCTTGTTGTTGTGGCTACTCACTGAGGTGTGTGGCCATGGCGACAGCGGGTTATCTCCTGCTCGCCTGGAGGAAAAAGGTTCACTCATCAGTCCATACAACATCCACACATTCACAGATGCACATACAGGAACACACACCAATTATACCAATTACAAGATTACAACAGGCCAACTCTCAGCAACCAGACCCGGGAATGGAAAGTCAAGTTGGTGCTGTGTGTGTGTGTGTGTGTGTGTGTGTGTGTGTGTGTGTGTGTGTGTGTGTGTGTGTGTGTGTGTGTGCGCGTGCACGCATGCACTGTGGAGCCGCTTGGGAGTCAGGGCCCATGCAGAGCACTTGGAGTGCTAATTAGGCAACCACAACCCAGCAGAGTACATCACAGAGAGAAAGGGAGAATAGAGGGGAGAGAGAGGTTGAACAGAGGATGAAGTGAAGGCTGGATAGAGGGGAGCTGGCAAAAACAGTGCTCATCTCCTGAGGAGACTTGTAGAGGATGAAAGATAAGGAGGGAGAAAGTTGAAAGTTGATGCTAACTGAAATATGTTACAGGCAGTGATGTCCCCAGGCACTGAGAGCTTTATAGTACAGAACAATGTAATTTATCCAGGTCTGTGTGGGCTGTCTGCACTGAACAGCATCACAGGTGCAGAAACCATGAAAAGTACCATGGCACATACTTCTTTTGTATGTATTTGCTTCAATTTGTGCTTTGAGTTCATGTGAGATGGGCAACATCTGTCAGATCTCCCTGCCCTGCTGGGAAGAGCCACACTGCCACCTTTTCCTGCCTCTGTAGCAGGTGAGGTTGATTAAAAGAGAGAGCCGACAGGACCTGGTGATGTTGATGATGACGACGGTGAGTCAGAGCTGACTCCCTACCTCCTCTCTCAGGCGAACAGCTGGGCTGGGGCTGAAGCTGGCCCTCTCATCAGGGGAGCGGCAGGGCTGTGTCCCCCTCAGCGAGAGGCTACAGAGGGCACAGCCATACAGACAGCAGCTTGACTCCTGGGGCATGGACCACAAAGAGCCAGAGACACAGACAGAAGGCTCTTATGTGTGTTTGTGTGACTGTATGTGTGTGCCTGCATGTGTGTGTTCACACTCTCTAAGCAGCGTTGTGAAGCGTAACCAGACTGTTCTGTCATACGCCCACGCTGGTGTCTCAGAGAACACAGCCACACACTCACCAGATGACATGCGTGTGCACACACACACACACACACACACACACACACACACACACACACACACACACAGACACACACACATACACACAACCCCAGCAACCCCTACCACAGCCGCTATGTAATTTACAGACAGAGGAAATGGCGCTGTTGGGGTGGGTGAGTCGGATGCAGGGAGGAGGAGAGGAGAAAAAATCATCTCAGCTCGTGCCTACCCTCAAGACACAATCTGCTTCTCTGTGGCTGTGTGTGTTGGAGAATAAAAGAGAGGAAGGTGAAGATAGGGAGAGAGATGCCGGCTGGTCTTTTGAAATCTCTGTGTTTTTGTTGCAAGCTGCTGGCAGGCAGGGTTTTTTTGAGAAGAGGGGGGCATACAGAGCGAATGGAGGAGAGGAAGAGAAGTAGGAGGTGAGGGATGAATAATGAGGTGTGCGCCCACGTGCACGTTCACACACACACTGCCGTATCATTTAAAGCCACACAAGGTAAAAGACAGGAAAAATGCTCTCTTTGCTCTTTGCACAGAAGTGAATGTGTGTGTGTGTGTGTGTGTGTGTGTTGAAGACAGTGACAGGGAGCCAGGTTAGAGGGAGATGTACTCTGTTCTCTGCTGTAGCTCCTTAATGGAGGCCTGCTGTATAATGACAGCTCAGACACACAGGCAATTCTCTCTCTCTCTCTCTCTCTCTCTCTCTCTCTCTCTCTCTTTCTCTTTCTCTCTCGCTTTCTTTCTTTCTGATTCTTCATTGATCTCGTGCTCTCTTTCTCACCTTTCTCCCTTGTTTCTCTCTGCCTCTTTGTCTCCTTTCCTTTTTACCCTCCTCTCCTCTTTTCTCTCTCGCTCTCCAGTGGAATTGTCGCCTTTGATTCTGCTGCTCTGCAGCCACACTGCTGCTGTTTCAGGACTTCTCTGATATTAGGGTTTTCTCTTTGGTATGGACTGAAAGAGATGGCATGCATGCGCATAGACATGCACTCGCAAACACACACACACACACACACACACACACACACACACACACACACACACACACACACACACACACACACACTCCCACATACTCATCCGTTCTACAGTGCCTGAGGGTAGATTGCTCTGACATCTCATCTCAGAAGTCAAACAAACCTGGAACTACCAGAGCAGGTTTATCCTGCTGTGTTCCTGGATACTGTGTGTGTATTTGTGCATGCGCAGCTTTATGTGTTTTCGACATCAAGATCATGACATGCATCTATTTGTACAGTTTATGTTGAAGCCCTTGTATTCATGTGTATGAGCTTTTACAACCACTCTTGAGGTCGGGTTCCTACTCTCTTGCTCGACTTTCATGAACTACATTTTTTTTTTTTTTTTTTTGCCTGTTCAGCTAGAAGATCTTCCTTAATCATATATCATATACAGTATATCATTTCAAGTGTTGATTTTGTCAGCCATAGAGTTGCATTTCCTGCTGTCATTCAGTCAGTTTTACTGTGTCAATTTCACTTTCGGTTGAAGCACTTCCATGATGTGGCTGCAGTAGTGGCTTTTATGTCTGTATTATGGTCTGTTTTGCTATGTTGGTTTCATCTGCATCACAGCATCACTGGTAAATTAGGCAGTTTAATGTTTCATCCTCATCTATCTTTAGTCAGAAGCTTCCTTCATGCTGAACTTCTTACATGCCCTCCTCCCATCCTTTTCATCCTCCCATCAGCACGTCTTCAGCCAACTGGCAAGTCAGTCAGCCATTCATGATGACATGTACTCATCTAAATCCCTCCCGTGTCACTGGATGAGCTATGTACTCAAGGTAATTTCAGCAGGTTGAATGTTTGAACTTGCGTCCTTTGGTTGAAGTATGCTTTTCCACTGAGTGATGCCTTCATTTTTTGAACACCTGTGGTGTGTTGTCATGAGCAACTGTGATCAGAGTTTATGATCTCAGCAATGAGGGGGTTTCCTGTTATCCATCTATGACAAGATGGCATGGTTAAAGGTGTTGCTAATCTTGATGGTGTGTAGGATGCTTGCTGGTCTGCACAAACTGCAGTAAAACGTATGTCACCTGCAGCTCTTTACCTAACCAGTTCTGGTTAGGTAAAGGCTGAGTTCTGTTTACTACTCCTCCCTGCAATACTTGAAACTTTACACCTGACAAAAAGTGTCCATATCCCACTGTTAAGGCTTCAGTTATCAGTTGCTTGCTTATCATACCAAGAAACGGGGCTGAACATCTTGTAGCAGCTTCACAATAAAAGCCTTGCAGTAGGTTGCTGGTGAAATGTGGAGCAGCAGTAAATGTTTGTTTTGTATTAGCAAATACAGCTCTGATAGAAAACAGCGAGGGAGCTATTTGTTAGAGGAAAGTAAGAACAGGAATGTAGGAGTGGAACAAAACACCAAACCACAGAGGCTATGTTACACCGGAGCTACAAAAGTATTCAAAGCCGAGCACAGCAAGACTTTTAGAAACGGTGCTTTAGTCGCCTGCTTGGCCACACATGTTGAGCCAACCAGTTTATTACACTGACATATTTATTGCTCATTTGAGGGCAGACACTGACCGGTTTTGGTTCTGTTCCTAAGCTGCGCCACAATATTGTGGCATAGTTAAAGCGTACCGAGCTGCTGGAAAAGAGGCATCTGCTGCTCTGGTGAAGTTAAGCGTGTTGTCGGCAGTACTGTTCCAGTCCATGCTGCGTTGGACTTGGCCAAGCCAGGTTGGTGGCAGGATCAGATAGATGGGCCAGCAGCACTGCCCTGCTAGTTTTAACGAGCTGATAGGCAAATCCCTTCCTGGTTAAAGATTAACCACTCGCTAGAGCTGCCACTGCATTATCTCCCTGCTGGCCGGGGCATACAGGAGCCAAGAGGATTTACTTTATATGCGTGCGTGTGTGTGTGTGTGTGTTTTTTTTTTGAGAGAGAAGGAGAGAGAGAGTAATCTGCATTCCAACCAGCAAAGGGTGGAATTGAGTGTGTGTGTGTCACTGTGTTTGTTTGACTATGGGAGTTAGTGATCGGCTTTACTCCCAGCAGGGTGTTAAAACTGTGTGTTTACTGTATGCCATTTAGCAGTCAATCTGCTCTGTGTGTGTGTGTGTGTGTGTGTGTGTGTGTGTGTGTGTGTGTGTGTGTGCGTGCGTGCGCGTGTGTGTGTATGGGCGGGATCATGTTTGTGTGTGGTTTGTTGTAATCTACATTCCTTTTCTTTCAGGGCTTTGTTTTGTTTTCCCTTAGGGCGTAACAGCATTCAAAGGGTTAATTGCATCAGGAAGCTTGGTGTGTAACAGTCTCCTTTAACCCTTAGGTTGTCAGAAATTTTTTTTAAATTTATTTGCTGCAGTGCCAAAATTCATTCATATTGCCCATTAGGGCTCTAAAGCTTGCAAGTGGATGCAGCCTTTGTCCTGTTCATAATTCACGGTAATATCATTTATATTTTTCCTTTTGTGTATCACTGGATTAAAGGACTGTGGCATATGCTGTTTTATCTACAGAGGACTCCCTCTGATTAACTGGGAGACAATGCCATCTGCTGGATGTTTGAAGGATGTAGTGCCTAAAATACTGTGCAAGTGTGTTGTAACTGAGTGATGTTAAGAGGTGGAGGCAGGCTCAATAATCTGGAAATTCATAAGACATTACTCATCCTGGGATGCTTAGATCATACTATTCATCATTACTTACTCTGAAAAGAGAGCCTTGACTTGTGCGGCTCGTGTTTTTCTGGTTAAGAAAGAAAAAGTGGAAGCGGAGATCAGAGGGAGCTCTCTCTGCACACCCACATAACCTTAATACTATCATTGATTTCCACTTAATCCTGTTCTGCATGTTATAATCGGAGCATTGAAAAAGTGAGTGTTTAACCATGCAATAGATGGGAGCTCACCGATTTCTTGTAAAGCAGTTCTTCTCTTCTTGTATGTTTCGGGCATTCTTGCTTTTATTGGACAATCGACAGCAGAAAGTTGAAAGGAAATAAGGGCAGATAGTGGACGACATGCAGCTAAGCCAGACTTGAAGTTAGTCCACTCATAGGCTACTTGGACACCCCATGAGCCACACTTCTGCTTCTGAGTACCAGCAGAGGGAGCCTGAACAAGCATCTTCGTGGAAAACTAAGTAAGCACCTGCAGCTTCTGTTCTGCTTCATTCAAGCACCTTCAGACAGAGGACATCAACGCAGACAGCAAAGAGACAGAACCAGCAGGGTGATCCTTGTGATGCTACACAGGAAAGGGGTGGAGGAGAGGGACAAAGATAGAGGAGAGCGTAGTGGTCCTGTGTTTTCTAAAGGGAGTCCTAAGGTACAGAAAATGAGCTGTGTCAAGAGGGGGCCTTTGACATGATGCTGGCCACCGTGTGACTTAACTCTTAAGATAATCCCGCTCCCTGTCATTGCTCTCGCTCCCTCGCTGTTCTGAGAGAAGTAGCGAGTGACTGAAGGAGGAAATGACTAAAGAAACGACTCATTCACACCCCTGCAATGACAGCAGGATGGACAGAGGGGAAGTCAAACCCACGCATTTACCCTTTTCCTGAGCCCTCCTCCCCCGACAACTATTAAGCATTAGTCTCCTCCACCCTGATAAGAATTCCTTGTAATTGTTGTTCATGCAGCCAGTGTGTGCCTTTGTGGTCTGATTGCACATTTTTGGTATGACTTCCTTGTTTGTATGAAATAGTAAAGGTTAACTGAGAGAGAATAGATTTCATTACCTTTTTGTTTTGGATGTAGTTTCCTATCTTCCGCTTCATTTTTTCTTGATGAGCATTTGTTACAGAACAATTATGCTAATAAATTTAAGCAAATTGAATTGCATTGAGGCAGATATTCCCACACAAAAGGGTTTCTGTCTTAGGCTTTGGGCTTGACACAGGCCAGGACATGTCCTCTTCCTTTCTCTTTCCTTCTCTTTCTTTTTGTTTCTCAAGAAGGGAAGGGCGCCTCACATATTTAACCTACCCCCCCCCCCCATCCATCTATATATGTACATACACACAGCCTGTCGCACCCCAACCATGGGGTCAGATGTGATGACCGGCTGAGCACTCTCCCCTCCGCCTCCTCCTCCTCAGCTCTTCTCCTCTCCTCTCCCCTCCCCCTCCACCCGCTCGCCTTGGCAGGGCATGCATGCCTGTGTCTGTTATCTACAAATGGCTGAGGAATTATAGGTTGAGAGGGGAGGAGGAGGAGGAGGAGGAGTGAGGGAGAGTGTGAGAAGGGCGGGCAGGGGAGGGAGGGTGGGTGGGTGAGGTCATGTGACATCGCAGCAGCTGCTAGGCTAAGAATTTCTGTTTTCTCACTTAGAGAGAGCGAGAGCTCGAGCAAGGAGGGGAGAGATAGGCAGCGTGTGTGGTGTGTTGCTTTGTTAGATAAGCTCTAAACGGTCTTTGTGAGCGGCAGTGCGAGAGACAGGAAGGCAGGAAGGCAGGCAGGGAGAGAGAGAGGGTGGACGGGCGAGAGGAGATAGATAGACGGTGAGCGAGAGGGAGAGAGGAGCAGGAAGATGGTGTGTGTCCTGTCGGTGGCTGCCGGTGTGTGCTTGGCTGGGCTCAACGTGAAGATGCAGCCATGGGGGATTCAGGCAGCTCCACTCCTTTGTGCAGTAAGGAGCTTCGGCCACGCTTTTAATCTATGAGGGGTGGGGGTCATGAACCACTGCCAGACCTCCGGATATGTGTCTCTTTGTGTATTTGTCAAGCTATGTGCTTGTCTGTCTCTTCTTTCACTGTTACTTGCATGTGTGTCTGTGCTGTGGTTTTATGTGTGTGGGCTTTAACACAGTGTCTCTATGGTATGATAGTATTTGCAAAAAGTTCCTTGTATGTTTCATTGACTCCTTTCTTGGACTTTTTCTGACTTTCTCTGAAAAGAGAGCGGCAGGAGCAGTATTCTAGTATCTTGACAAAGTCACGTCACTGGGCTCAGCAGTTGGTGTGTGTGTGTGTGTGTGTGTGTGTGTGTGTGTGTGTGTGTGTGTTTGCTTGTCTCTCAATGGCGCCGTGTGTGTTGTTCAGACAGTAGTCATTGTTGATCCAAGTATTAATTGTGTGCTGGGTTCAGTCTGAGTGCACTGGGTAACTGGAAGGTTATAGGCAGGACAACTCAAGAGGTGTTGGGAATGTTATTCACTCTCTCATGCCCGACTTGACGTTGTGTGTGTCTACTCAAACAACACACACACACACAGACACACACACACACTCACACCCACACACACACACACACACACACACACACACACACACACACACACACTGCTCTCCTCTCAGGAGGGAACATGATCTTTTTATAGCCCTCTCAGCCTCTGGGGTAAACCCAGATATAACTCCTATTTATCTAATTGTGCTATTGGTATACTGTTAGTAAGCAGCTTTTATTCCAGTCAGTATGTCTTTGTCTCAGAAGTTGTTGTGTGAGCTGGAAGTTTACTTTGAATGTTGATTAAAGGAGGATTCAGAACAATCCCTAGAGTGTGTGTGTGTGTGTGTGTGTGTGTGTGTGTGTGTGTGTGTGTGTGTGTGTGTGTGTGTGTGTGTGTGTGTGTTTAAATGTAACAGTTAATACCTCTGCCACTTAAAAACCAGTCTGAGCTTATACTGTCCTCTGAGCCACCCGGTAAAGTGTGTTTTGCTTGAGCATGTAGGGCTATCACACGCCGCTCTGGCATTTAGGGATTCCACTGACCAAGGGGCTGTCAACACGGTGTCACCTTTCAACACACACACACACACACACACACACACACACACACACACACACACAGGAAGTAAAGGGACAGCCGTCTCCTCACCCTTTCTCCACCTCAAACCACAGAGCACTTGTAAATGTGAGGCTAGAAAGAGACACGACACAAAAAAATCCCCATTTTTTGTTGCTGTTGACTTCATCTCTTTGCAATGTAGCATTAACTCTTCCTTTTGAGTTAAACTGAAAGTTTTGTTTTATACTATGTAAGTCTCAAAACCACTGACGCAAGAAATCCCAAGATTCATTCAAATCACATTGTCTAAATTTAGAAAGATCCAGCTGGCAGCATTTGAAGCATCACAGTTTATTTCCTCTTACAGTGTTGTTATAACTCTTCCTCTCTGATTAGAGAAGGGTCTTAGTAGCACCTCTCTGGCAGCATTAATTGGATCAAGCGCAATATGAATGGGACACTTTTTCTAAAGTGATAGTTGTAGTGGGGAAGCCAAAGAGTTGCTAATTTGTTACATTTTAATAGGGAAGGCAACGGATGTGTTAATGCTGAATTTTTTAACATCTAAGGAACTATTATAGACTGCCACTAAGAAATAAAGTCCCTCCGGTAGTGTTGGAGCATGCTCAGTGGAGGTGTTGTGTAAACTCGGTGACCATGGCCCTCTGGCAGACACACAGCCAGACTGGAGCTCTTTGAGCACAGGAAGGCTGACCTGCCCTCCTAACCTCTCACCTCTGACCCTAAGCCATACAGCTAAAGCCCCTCTGCCCCTCACACTACCAATCCCCATCCGCCCCAGCTGTCACAAACATACCCGGCACCACACTTTGCTCTGTCTACAGAAACAGCTATGCTCCTCACTTTGTCTTTGCATATTTCTTGCAATGCAAGCTTAGATGTCGGGTTTAAAGGTATTTTTAATGACTCCAGGTTGTTTTTTTTTTGTTGTTGGTTCTCCCTGAATTGATCATAAACACTTACGTCTATTCTCCTCCCTTTTGTCCATTTATAGGCATGAGCCATGAGCCAAAGTCACCATCGTTAGGAATGATCTCCACGGCGACCCGTACCACGGCGACAGTCAGCCCCCTCACCCCGTCACCTCTTAATGGCTCCATCGTAGCCAATGGAAGCCCCGCTACCCAGTCTGCTCACTCTGGATTCGCTGCAGCCCTCCGTAAACTGGCCAAACAGGCTGAAGAACCTCGAGGTAAAGACACACAGCTTTCACCACAGGGATTCATGACAATGTCAAGTTTAAGTGTGCTAGATGCCAGCATTTTGGCTGTATTATTAATGAAGGAAATTGGAACAATCCACAATTGTGTCCTCTATTGTGGCTTCTACTTCACATTGCTTATTTGGCAATGGAATTGCCAAAGGACTTATCTTAAACAGGTTTAAAATGGATTTGCAGTTTATGGTCTGCAGTTTGATTTGATATTTTCTCAGTATACTTAAGGGCTGGGCTATATATTGCTATTATTGCTGTATTGTGATATGAGACTAGTTATCATCTTAGATTTTGGATATCATAATATTGTCTTTTCCTGGTTATAAAGGCTGCATTACTGTCAAGTGATATAATATTCTGAACCTACCAAAATGTTCTAGCTATTATCAATTATTATCTATTATCTGCCTTTACCTTCATAGTCATTACAATACTGATTACTGTTATTTATCACAGGGTTCCTGCAGATCCCTAAAAATTCTCAAAAGGCATTGAATTCATTTGGCCTTAATTGACATTAAAATTTCTTTTATCGATCTTTCACATGTATAAAAATAAAATTTTTTTTTTTCTGACATTTCATTATAAAAATACCTTGCAAAAATAATTGGTAACTATACTGCTAATCTGTTTTATTTACAAAAAAAAGAAACCTCTCGTGTTAAGGTCACCAAATTGGGATAATGGAACCCACAAAACTCATATTTGTTTCTGGTTGTGATGCTCAGAGCAGAACATCCACTGTCTGCTATCTGGCTGTCACTGTACTCTGGATGAAATAGGGGCAGTGCAAATTCAACAAAAATTGTCAATTTAAGTGAATGTATATCCAAAGACAAATGTCCACGTGAGTGGACAATTGAGCTATCTATTCTAACAAGATTTCGGGAGGATGGCTGAATCTGGTACAAGGCAATGCATATGAGACTCGTTTTTTTAAAATCTTGGCATAATGGAAATCAAGACAGTGAGATGCCACATGCAGACTGAGAAATACAAAATCGTCAAAAAAAACCCCACCAACAAACACCAGGTATATCCCAGTTCTGTTCTACTGTCACGTCCGACACAAGGCCAAAAGTCATGTTTCATGCTACAATTAACATTTGAGCAAAATTGTCCCTAACTCTAAGTAATCAATGTCTGTTCATGTTTTGTCTTCTGGTGTTAATTTTCATTCTGTTCATGGCATTAAACAAGTGTTAAATCTGACTTGCCTTAAGCTGTCGGAACCCTGCATTGAAAATTGCATTGTGCAGATATTTCCTGAAATCCCCAATTGTCAACCCTACAATATTGTTGCAATGTCAATATCGAGATATTTGATCAACACCATGGCGATATTTAATTTTTTCCATATCAGCCAGCCCAATTATGTTTTAGTCCTCATGTCTGACAGCAGAATCTTTGGCTAAAAAAAAACTGCATCAAACATCAACATCAAGCCATGATCCCATCACCCTATTGTGTATTAAGCCATAATAAGAGCTAAATGCATTGTTACATCCAGTCTCCTGACCCTTACTTGTAAACCTGATGGATTAGGTGTTCTTTACTCCCTGTACTCTGTGTGTTGTTGTATATTTGGTCTTTGTGTGTGTGTGTGTGTGTGTGTGTGTGTGTGTGTGTGTGTGTGTGTGTGTGTGTGTGCGTGCGTGTGTGTGTGTGCATGTGTGCGTGTGCGCGTGTGCGTGAGAGTGGGGTCATATAGGTCTGTGTGTGTGTGTGTGTGTGTGTGTGTGTGTGTGTGTGTGTGTGTGTGTGTGTGTGTGTGTGTGTGTGTGTGTGTGTGTGTGTGTGTGTGTGCGCACGCGCGCGTGCTGTGCCTAGTTCCATGGACAGTTTGTGTAGCTGAGAGCAGAACCGCTAATAGCAATGGGATGATATCCACACAGGATTGAATTAGTTGGTGTCCCTGGAGATACTGGGACGGAGAGAAGCCACTCTAGCTGACCCACTTAATGTGCTGTGTGTGAGTGCACGAACACTTGGGTGTGCTTGTCGATGTGTGTATGATGGTGTTATAATTCCCCTTTATACATTTGTCTTAGTCAGTGTAAACACACACACACACACGCATCTGAAATATGCGATAGAATTCCCAACTCTCAGAGCTCTATCCTGTGGTTGTATGAAGATGAAATAAGCATCAGGTGGCTGAATTGCGTGCTATTTACTCAGACGCTGTATGTCAGAAATTCCGAGCTATATCTTTAAGACTGAAACATGTTTTTTTGTGTAAGTGCCTTTTGTGGGTTTACGGTTTCCTCTTTTTTGCTCAGTATCTCTGGTAAATGCAAAACTGGCCTTTAATACACAAGAACATGCAAATGTGCCCAATGTCTCTTAATTAAACACACACATAAACATAAAAACAAGCGTACAAAACAAAATCAGCAGGAAGTTTATTGAGTCCCTGTGTGTGTGTGTGTGTGTGTGTGTGCGTGCGTGCGTGCGTGTGTGCGTGTGTTTGTGTGGTTCCATGCTTTGGCTCTGGAGAGGCCCCTGCTACCCCAGCTGTCCACCCTTGCTCTGGCTCTTAAATCAGATGGTCCCCTCCTTCCTGGCTGTCCCTGGACACCTCGCTCCCCAGCCCACCGCAGCCTGGGACCCAGAACCCTGCAAATGATTTATTACCCACAGAAAGAGAGAGAGAGAGAGCTCAGACCTCACCTCTCCTCGCCTCCCTCTCAATCCTTCTCCCCTTCATCTCTCTCCACTTCCTCAGCCCTACATGCCAGCCCTATTACTTTCTCACTCTCTCTCTCTCTCCCGAACAGAAAAATCAACTTCTGGAGTTCAGTCCTTTTCATTTTATCACGGACTCGCCTTTTTTTATTGGAATATTTCCGTCTTATCGTTGTTGCTCATCCCCCCCTTGTGACAGTTGCAGCTGGAGAACACAAGGATTGCGTTCTCTTAGTCATGTTTTTTTAATACCTCTGCTTTTTTATTTTCATTGTGGAGCAAGGTGAGAAAAGTCTGCACTGTTCTATTTGTAATTCACAATCCACCAAGGCAGAGAGCTCCTGTCTGTGTCTTTGTCATACAAACAGACACCAGATCCTGTCTGATTAAGCTCTACCACCTTTTTATTAAAAGCACAAAAAAGCCCCTTTGTTATTTTGAGGGCCTGCTGACTGTGCTGCATGGCTGGTGTAGGCAGTGATGTGTTGGTGAGTCAGCCGTCGGGCATAAGGGGCAGCTCTGCCCGTGTCAGGAGCACTGGCTGCGGGGTGGGCAGAGGCATGTAGCCCCTGGTGCTCCAGTCACCTCTCTGTCTGCGGAGCCTGTATTTATAGGCAAGACACACACACCCAAACACCACCACACATTCAAACAGTTGTATTTGCAACCGTGTAAGCCTCGTGATTTCTTAGCATGCTGCAGCCTGCTGTCCTTTCATTAGCAACTTTGGCTCAACCGCTCTCTCTCTCTCTCTCTCTCTCTCTCTCTCTCTCTCGCTCTCTCTCTCTCTCTCTCTCTCTCTCTCTCTCTCGTTCATGCTTTGAGGTAAGTAGTGCAGAATACACGACGTGCCATGACTCAGTGTCCTAAGGCCTAGAGGAATTAGTTAGGTTTGACTACTAGTATCACTGCCACTGGCGGCTGAACTGATTTAAGACCCTGAGCACGGCTACTGTTTATACACACACCCGCGCACACACATACGCACACACATACATTGTCACTTGTCTGTGGTGAGTATAATGAATAGCTCTGTGTACTGAGTGCTGTGCTGAAGAGGGGAGGTGATGGATAATGAGTATCAGAGCAGCGTAAAGGACACACTTTCATCCCATGTACGCTCACATGAACGCACATGGTAGCACTCGCATGTGTGCACAAACACACAACACACACACGGACAACACACTGCCTCAAAAAGGCAGGCCTGCTGATATCTGATTAATTAGGCAGACCTGGGTTTAATCCTCTCAGTTGTTTCTTCTCGCACACTCTTAGACACATACACACCGCCAGAATGTCACGACTGCGTTCATACCAACTGTAGTATGCTGCCTGGAGAGAGAATGAAGCGAGGGAGAATAAAGGTGTACAAGATAGATGGACTGAATTGGCTGGAAAAGAGAGGAATTGGAAGTAATTAGTAGATTTGTGAAAACCTGTGGTGTTTGTCAGATTGTGAGTATATGTACATGGACATGTAAGTGTTTGTGTATGTGTGTGGCCGGAGGCTCCCCTTTTTTCTGGGAGCCCAGAGCATGCTGGGACATCGGGGCAGTGTGTCTCTGACCTCTCCATCTGGAGCCTGCCTGGGGCTCACACAGCCTCGCTGTGCTTAGTGTGTGTGTGTGTGTGTGTGTGTGCGTGTGTGTATTTCTTGAAGGCGAAACCCTCCAGGCTGTGACTGTCCCTGAAACACTCACAAACAAGCTCATTTGTGTTTCCCTTCTGTCTCTCGCGCTCTCCATCCACAGCAACCTTACACCTCTCATGACTCTGTTCAGTAGCAAAGCAGCATTTAAGCATAATATACAGTTTGTACAGTAA
Organism: Plectropomus leopardus; assembly: GCF_026936395.1. Taxonomy (NCBI): domain Eukaryota; kingdom Metazoa; phylum Chordata; class Actinopteri; order Perciformes; family Serranidae; genus Plectropomus; species Plectropomus leopardus. The sequence continues at coordinate 24,768,034 of NC_142176.1, read as the reverse complement.
GCTGAAGGCACATAGGATTGCTCCTCTTATTTCCATCCGCCATCTTGTACCGTCTTTCTTTCCCTCACTGGCACAGCAACACACACAGTGTGATTCTCCCCTCCCCCCACTCAGTGATGCAGATTACAGGCTTTGTGTTGTGTTGTCAGTGCATGGCCAAGACTGTAGTAGCAGGTGTGTGCGGTGTTTGTGTGCATCAGTGGTTATTGTGTGTCAGTAAGTGAGGGGATGTGTGTGTGTGTGTGTGTGTGTGTGTGTGTGTGTGTGTGTGTGTGTGTGTGTGTGTGTGTGTGTGTATTAGAGTGCACGTGTTGAGGCTTGTGCTGCTGGTGGGGTGGCATATGGATGCAGGGTTGGCTGGGCACTGCTATGCACACCAGGTGTGAAATGGACTGTTTAATTAAGTGCTGATGTTGTTGTAATGCATGCTGGGAGGGAGGGGGTGTGTTGGGTGGGGTGGGTGTGTTAGCGGGGTGGAGGAGAGCACCTTCTGCCTGGAAGGGCTTGGGCTGGCTGCTCGGCTGTTTGGCAGGGGTGTTGGTGGAGGTGGTGGCAGCGGCAGAAGATTGGTCGGGGCCATTTGGCAACGCTAAAACATTTTTGTGTAGTGTTGTCTTCCTATGAAGGCTTAGTGATCCAGTGGGATTCACTGCTATAGCTGTTGGACTCCTCCATTGAATGAAATGGTGCACTGAAGAGTTGCAGTGGCTTTTGATTGGGTCAGTGGCTGAACTAAAAGGTGCCGTCTATGCAGGGACACTTGGCCGCAGCCTCTGACCACAGCTTGGTTTGTTTGTTTGTTGCTGCTAGTTGTATCTTTTGTGTGTGTGTGTGTGTGTGTGTGTGTGTGTGTGTGTGTGTGTGTGTGTGTTTGTGTGCGTGCGTGCGCATGTGTGGCTCAGCTTGAGCGGTCAAGTGTGGAGGCAGTCTGGGAGAGTGGGACTGGTAATAGAGGAGGCGATAGAGAAAGGAGCTTCACATTAATCACACACAGCTTGGGACTGAGACAGCGCTTGCTTTCTTTCTCTCTTTTCCTTGCTCTTTCCTTCTGTCTCTACCTCTTCTGTCTCCCTCTCTCTCTCTCTCTTTCTCGCTCTCTCTCTCTCTCTCTCACTCTGCACCCCCTCTCCAAACCCCATCACCACACCACACACCCCTACACACCAAGCAAGTGACAATCAGTACTGCTAATGAAGTGCAGGTTGAGAGCTGATGAGCCTGTTTTAGACTCTGGGGACGAAGGCTGTGTTTCTCTCCTCCTCCTCCTCCTCCTCCTCCTCCTCGAGCTCCCTACAGGACCAGCATGTATGGCCATCTTCTCTCTTTATAGAGCGAAAGGGAGGAGCATATGGCAGAAATTACACCAGCGTGGTGCCAATCACATGCCTCCATATATGATTTTTCTCCTGTCAGATGGCACTATCGTGTGAAGGAGGGGATTTGTGTGGAAATTGGAGTGTGTGAGGGTGTGTGTGTTGAAAATGGACAAGAGGAAATCTTGGAGGCTTGATGAAGGAAAGAAGCTTATGGACACATGACTCTCTGTTGTTTAAACAGGAAGATAAAGGGAAACATACATAGATGCACACATGCAAACATGTAACCACTCTCTCAGACATCTCCCTTGAGCCCACACTGGCTGTAAGTATTGTAAATGTGTTTATGAAAATTGCGCGTTGAGTCTGACAGATCTACGTCTGGTTGGCAGGCACCATGTTTGAAGAACAGAAGGAAAAGGAATTAGCGTGTATGAAAAGGTGGTAGGTGGGTGGTGGTTGTGTGGGGTGTTAGAAAGGAGGAGGAGGGAATGATAGAGGAATAATAGCTGTTTGTATTTTTGTGTGTTTGTGTGTGTGTGTGTGTATGTATGTGTCGCGGAGATGAGAACACAGATTCTGCAAGCTGCAAGAGGAGAATGAAGCAGTTGGAAGACGGCCCTTGTCTCTTTTATTTCCTTCTTCCCCTCACCTGCTTCTCTTCCTGCTCTCTTAATTATTTAGTCTGCCCTGCCTCTTCTCCAGTCTGCTTTGCCTCGACATGGAAAAGGAGGAGGAAGAGGAGGAGATGGGAAGAGAGGGGGGGTGAGAGAAATAGAGTGGAGGTCTGTTGCTTAGCAGTCCTCTGCCTCTTCCCTCCTGCCAGCTTTATTCGTTCCCCCATCCTTGTGTATGCATATTGTGAGTGTGTGTGTCTGTGTGTGGTGGTGAGTGAATAGGCTGTGACACTAGAGCTGTATTAAGTGTAGCTCCATTCCCTGGGCTGAGTGGGCTGCTATTGATTGGCCTAGTCTTGCAGGGGAGAGTAATGGCTCTCCGAGGTGAGGGGGGGAGGATTAGGCCACTAATTGCCATTGTGCAGACAAGATATGCCCCCCTCCCCACCACCCAATATCCCCCACCCTGTCCCCGCCACCCACTCACCCATCTGCACCCCTTATCTCTCTGCTTTCCTCTCTCCATCTCCCATTTCACCTTGCACCTCTTTTGCACTCTCACATGCTGTTTTTTTCCCGATCACCCCCATCTCCTATCATTTTTCATTTTCATGTCTCACCTCACATGTATCATCACCATCTTTTTCTCACATCTTTTTTTTTCTTGCCCCTCCTCACCCTCGCTGTGCCTGTTACCACCACTCACACATAGATTTTCAGATTTTCTCCAGACCGTCACCTCACTGCCGTTATTGATTCTTTCCATTATTTAGTGGTATTAGGTGTTTAAAAGCAGTCAATATCCTGACCACACCTATCATAAGCTGACGCTGTCAGTTATGTTGCCACGGAAACCAACGCAGGGAAGAAATGGCGGTTGGGTAAGAGATCTGTGGTTTTTTTGTTCTGATGGTGATAATTGGAGAGGAAGTAGACCTGAAACTGGCCTGAGGTTTCATCTGCTGTGGTTGCAAGTAAGCACATTAATGCACAAAAGGGCTACATGCACATGCACACACATAAGTGCACATCTCTTGCTGTCCTTGCTGCAGCAGCGAAGTGTGTGTCCCATTGAGAGGGTTGTGACCCAGTTTGACTGTGTAATGCTGTGCTCACTCTGAGCGGAGGAAACATACAGCACACTGTACTGTCAGGAGAGGAGGCAGGGGCTGGGTGAAGGAGAGGGGAAATGAGAGGAAATGAGAGGAAATGTATAGACAACATGGGTTCAAAACATAGGATAGAGCAAAGTTAAAATAAAGAAAAGAAGGAAAGACAGTTGGATAAAAAAGGACAGAAGGGAAAAGACAGTTGAGAAGAACAGACGCTGAAGCCTGTATGGGGGAGAGATAAAGATGTAAGGCTGGAAAGATGGAATTGCAGTGAAAAACGTATGTGAATGTGAGCATATCATAAGAGAGGAACTAGAGGGAGAGAAAGCGAGATGTGTAGAAAGCGAGGCATGTGACCAGACCGTGACCCTGCGCTACAGGGTTTCCCTGGAGGGCTTTGTTAATGTGGCACAGCTACAGCGCAGCAGAGAAGCTCATTGGGCCAGCTTTTCACCACCTGCTGAGTGTGTGTGTGTGTGTGTGTGTGTGTGTGTGTGTGTGTGTGTGTGTGTGTGTGTGTGTGTGTGTGCTTGCCGTACAGGGGGACTTCTGTGTGTGGCTGTAAGCGCCACTGACTGTATATACATTCAGTATGGCTATTCTCTTCCAAGCAGTGTATTCTTGGTGTGTGTGTGTGTGTGTGTGTGTGTGTGTGTGTGTGTGTGTGTGTGTGTGTCTCTCCTGCATGTCAAGGCTGTATGACTCTCACAGGGCTGCTCATCCTGATCACTGTCACTTCATAATAGGGGCCTAGGGCCATCTATCTGGCCATCTGTGTGTGCCATTATTTGTTGCTATTGTAGTGTTGCAGCCTCCCTTTATAATAATGATAATATATTTTATATAGCACTTTTCACAACACAGTTACAAAATGCTTTACAACACATTTAAATCATAGAAAGAATGAAAGCACGAAAACACAGAAAGTAGAACGAACTGAAATGTCATGAAACAGAAATGAAATCACAGAAAAATTCCCCAGTGAAGACGCTACAGGATCATCCTGTTGTTACATCTGCCTTTTTATTAATAGAGCAAAACACAGACTCCTGACTTGCCGTATGTTCTTTCTTTCTTTCACTGTACTCATTTCATTTGTCTCTGTCTTTCTCCAGCTGCGTCCTCCATCAGCAGTGAGTCCTCTCCAGTGTCCTCCCCGGCCACCAACCACAGCTCTCCAGTCAGCACACCCAAGAGGGGTCCCCTCGGTCCAGGGCCTGTCCTGGTTCCCCCAGCAGGCCACAGTGTGCCAAACACTCCACCTGTAGTCACCATTGCTCCAACAAAGACTAGCAACGGCCTCTGGAGGAACGAGGGACGCCAGGTAAAACCACATTCAAACACACATCACTCTGACCTTGAGCCTGCTTTCTTTCTTTCTTTCCTTTTTTTTCAGTTACTCTTTCTGAAGTCTCGGATTGTTATGGTGTATTTATTTTCTTTGTGTTTTCCTCTCTGTCTCTCAGCGGGCCTTTAAAGCAACATTTAAATGTTCTCATTCTGCACATCCAGCACAAGCATGCACACAGACCGGCTCTCGAGGGATTAATGGATTTTGAATACGGCCTGCAACCCATAGTGTGGCAGTACTCATTTGACATATGTACATGTGACATAGCTGGCCGGTCTACGAATGTCTGCCTCCCTCACCACCCCGTTCTCTCCCCTCTGTGGCTCCATGCGTTAAACAATGCCAGCTGCCACTGGGACGTCGAGATGACAGCCTCAACGGCAGCTAACATCTGTGCCCCTCCAGCCCCCCTCCCACTTAGCCCTCTTGCACTTGGCTCAGCCCCTCCTAAGCCCCCTCCCATCCCCAGCTTCAGCCTCACCCTCCTCACTCAAGCAGTCAAGTGCATCCTCCGCCTCATCACCCAGACACCCGCTCTCTGTTACGTAGTGGGGGAGAGAGAAAGAGGGAGAGAGAGGGAGAGCTGCTTGCTTTGATAAGGAGTGGATTATGGATTATGGCCTTGCTTTAAGCCTTCTTATCTCAGCTCAGGGCTAATTTTCGAGGCCAAGCGCACAGTTACGAACAGCACACGGCAACATGCGGAAACTCTCCAAGACAGTTTGACAGTTCCCCGGAGACGGAGAGAAGGGGGATAGCAGGGGTGAGCGAGGAGGTCAGCCAGCCAGCAATGTGTGGTAGCATTCAGGCTATTGTCCTTTCCTCTGGGCAGCCCCCCCTGACCCTGACCCTTTGTAGCTATAGCTTTTGCAAAATGACCCCTCCGCAGTTCAAGGGTCAACCTGAGCGGGGAGGGGCTGGAGAGTTGGGGGAGCTCTGCCAATGATGTCACCTATTTTTGTCATTCCTTCAGCGTAGCAAGTTTTAAAGAGCAGAAAAAGAAATGAACGGACAGAGTCCCCCTTGGTGCATGCGTTTGTGTGCTTTTGCATGTTGGTTGTGTGTGTGTAAGAGGTCAAGCTTGAATTAAAAGGGTCGCGTCACTGGGTTTGTGGTGCCTCCAGCAGCACGGGGCCACCCAGCCAAACATAAAGGAGGTTAAGGGAGGTGAGTTGGACAAGAGGTTGGGGCAGAGGTTGACGGGGGGGCAGCGGTGGGGATGCATCATGAAAACTGGCATCGTAGCATCTCCCCTATTTCTGCTGTGCCGCTTCAGTGAGCACATTCAAGTCTGTGGTCACAAAGAGCCACGAGGCCGTAAAGGACACACACATATACGCACGTCATCAAAATGTCCTTTTTAAACAAAGATAATACTGTCTGGAGTTTGCTTCAATTGCTTATCAGTGATCAGGAAGGATACATCAGGGAAGAAGGTTTGACCCGTTGGTTCTTTGACCATGAATCTTTACCCTTGTCTTCCTCTATGTCGATGATTGTCATTCAAGTTTTATGCCAATTTTTTTTCTTTTGGGCAAGATACCTCTGTGCCATGTCATCACCAACCTGTGTTTTTCTGTGTGACAGGAGTAATTTTGTGTAGACATAAAGGATTTGGTGTTGACAAGGGGACATGAACAGCCAGAAATGAAGATTTAAAGACAAAAGGAGAGTCTGAAAGAGGGAGGAGAAAAGAGGAAGGAGTCTGTTCTCTGGATCCCCTGTAAAGCATCCAAGAAAAGCTTGTTTGTTGCTGTGTGTACATTTGTGTGTCCTGCTTTCTGTGTGTTAGAAGGGTTGATTGGTGTCTCTCAGGCTGAGATATGTGTCTGTTTTTCAGAGGGTGGGGGTGGGAGGGGGGTGATAGTCAAGGCGGCTAAGGAGGGAGGGCTTGGTGCGTTGGCATTTTGCTTTAATGACTGCAGGAGTCTGCTCCCGCTGCTGCCTGTAATTGCTTTTTAATTGGCAATTTGGATTCATGGCTCCATCTGAGAGGCGTAAACGAGCGCTCTACAATGCGCAGGGTCTCCCACCCTCAGTGGGGGTTACAGGGGCCTGGCTCACACAGAGGAAGATGGCTGTTAATGGATGTGTCTTTGAGTCTGAGTGCTTGTATTTGTGCTCTGTACTTTGTATATGGCATGGTGCTGGTGAGTAGTTTGTTATATGGAAGGGTGTTTTTTGGCAGGTGGGAAAAGGTCAAAATGGGATGGCTGGTTGGATGTGTAGGTGCCTGAGTGACTAAGGTGCCTCTCTAATGGGGATGGAAGGGTCTATCTTTGTGGCGTATGTGCTTTTTCAAGGTGCTGACCTGTTACACCCACACCTTTGCATGTTTTTCTACGGCATCCGTCCGCACGCACACACACTCACACACACATGCTCAGACACACACAAAAAGGGACTGAGCTCAGGCAACAAAGACGTGCATACAGCATGACAGCCATGTGTACATAGTAGGGTTGCAAGGGTATGAGATTTTAGAGGGTCTGGTAACTGTATCAGAAAATATTACAGTTTCATGGTATCATGGTTTACATTTTTACACAATTACTATTACATCAGTGATTGAAAACAGAAGTTTTTTTTTTAGTTGAGCAACTGCTTTATTTTAATTTAAGCTTAAAACATTTTTTAAAAATAGAAGTAGGCAATCCAGGAGGAAAAGAAATGTGCAACTGCAGGTTAGATTTTTCCAGTGTTGTAGGCAAATGCACATACGATAAATGTCAGTTTTCATACCACAGTATACCTTGAAACCAGTGTATCGCTCTGACTCACTAGTACATATTCTCTTTTACAAACAACAATTCTTATTGTTGTTTACGTCACATCAGATCACATCAAAGATGGGGTTGCTGGTTTTCACAGGCAATATTAATTGTCAAAGCAGGAGGCAAAAGCTAGTCCGTTGCAAAATTGCAGCAGCGCCACATTGCTTTATCAGTGCCTGAAGTTTATTTCCTAACATGGGGGTGGAGTCAAACTACATTATGACTACCTTGTCCTATTCTGACCTCAGACTGTATCTTGTGGCTGTCCTCAGGCTTTTTTTGAACCATATACATTGCTGTTATTTGTTGTCTCTTTCTCCTCCATCATCTTGATGAGTTCCATCATTTACCTCTCTCGTGTCCATACCCAATTCTTTCTTTTTCCCTGCTGTATGAGAATTGTCATATCAGTGGCGATTAAAGTTGAAATTTTGGCTGTGTAGCACCATACATTGTACAAACTGAGCTGCTCATTTTACTGTTGTTAAGTCTGAGTCATAAAAATATCCTGAGCCAGTTGGCCTCGTGTCTTTGGACTGCTGCATTGCCTTAGTAAGGTTACTGTTACATGTTTAAGGGTTCCTGAGGATTAACATTGTTAGTTTGACACTGCTTTTTGCGCCAGTCCTTCTGGCTTCTGCTAGCAGTCCGTCATGCTTGATGGCTTCAAAATCACATAATTGAAAAATGTGTGTATATACTAGCAAGAGATGGCGCAACAGCAGAGGAGGCTCGTAGCCTTTCAAAGAGAGACGGAGAGAGCCAAGCATATATGAGAAATGTTTGTTATACAGGGCGGAAGTCGGTCTATGTGTTACTGTGTTCTGGCCAGTCAAGCATTCCACATGTTGGCCAAAATTTATTTGACATTACAAGAAATGTATGAGTGAATTTCTGGTAATATAAGTGCTAGATTTGCTCAAATGATTGAAATTATGCACAACACCCGCACTGAAATTCAGGCCCTGTTTGCTGTTTTGCAGCATTTTTGTGTCATCCTCTTATGATGGGATTCTCTGTGAAATTTCTTGGAAAGGAGCAGTTGACTCAATTTAAGTGGTAATTTGAGTCTGGCAACCAGTTGACAGTGTTTGATTCATGGCCATGATTATGAAACTATGCTCCTGTCACACATAAACTCTGTGTATAACACAGGATATTGAACAATGTGGTTCAACCCACATTTGCTTCATACCAGCTTCTGGTCATCAGATAAATACCATTTACTCAACAGCACTTATAAATAGATAATAAACAGACTGTACATGATTTTATTTCCTTAGAGGGTTCTCGTGTTGTTATGCCAGCACAGGTGGTCAGTGGAGTGTTCAGTGTAACCATAACATACATTTTCTTATTTGGTCCCTTTCCAATATAATGGTTTGATTAGCGGTGTAGTTGGGGTACAGATTGAGGCAAAGACGCGACATGGACCCACACCTCACACATAACACCTCAAACATCCTTAAATAGAGAGATGCATCGACCTATAGCATCAGTGGTGTTAGTCAAGCAGGGATGACAGCTTTGCGAAACACTGATCACTTTGTTAGGAAAGCTGTCATCAGAGTGATTATAGCAATTGATTAAATGACAGCCAGTGTGATAGAAAGCAGCTCGTCCTGCGTGGCAATGCTCACCAGTAATATGTACCTGTACATCTTTATGATGCTCAGCAGGGGATGGGCTTGAGAAATACACATACAGTACACGTGTGCATGACTTTATCTGCAGGTTTATGTGGGTTAAGAAAATAAATTGGAATAAATGTATGTCTGCTTGCCTTTCACAAATATCACGCAGGCTTTCACTATAACCTCCAGAAGGACAGCTGTTGGTAGTGTTTGACAATGAGGCAAATAAAGAAAAAGAGACTTCTTTGAAAAAGAGAGAGACAGAGTAAACAGAGAACTCAACATCTTGTGTCTCTTAAGCCACAATTTGATATTGACTTCTTTTGACATATATGAACCTCTTTTCCAGTTGGCTGCTGATTGGGAGGGAGCGTCCACCCATCTCCCTGTGCTCATAAAGCTTTGAAAGGATGGAAGTGGCATAGAGAGTTCACGGGGACAGGAGATTTAAGGGAGTAGAGTGCTTTACTGTTTAGTGAAGCACAACAATCAACAGTAACATTAAACCACTGCAACTTGGGGGCGTCTAAGAAACAAAGGGGGATGTTGGGAGTCTAAACATTAAGGCATTTAAGATTGGATGTTAGCACATGAGTGTCAGCCCGGGTCAGTGGCTGCAGAACAGGACGTGGAGGTAATGGCTCCCTAAATTGGATTTATTTTATCAGAGGCAGTAGTGAAAGAGAGGACAGTGCTGCTGTAAGGTCTCTCTGTAATCCCAGGGAGCCCAGAGGTTAATTTAGTGGGGCAAGAACTGCCTTCTCCTCTCGCTCCTCTTCTTTATGTCTTCATCTCTACACTTCCTTCTTTCCTTCTTTCTAGCTGTATCCTCTCCAACTTGAATTATTTTGCTGGAGATGAGATAACTGTTCCAGCATACGTGAAAAAATCCTGCTCATCTGTATCCCTCCATAAACAATTTCCTTGTACGCCTTACAACAGTTGTAAGTTTCTCTGTTTTGCGATTGCATTTGTAGGCAGAGGGAAACCAAAGCTTCAGAAAATGCACTCCCACTCCCTCAGCAGGATGTCTTTGTAGCTCTGAAACGGTGTATGTGCCTGCTGAGAGTGTGTGTGTATGTGTGTGTCTGTGTTTGTTGTGGGATTGGATAAGTGAGACCAGGCTTGCTGCCAAAGGGAGAGAGGGAGGTGGAAGAGAGGAGGGAAGAAAGAGAAAGAAAAACAGAGGCAGAGGGATATTGCTTTTTGGACTTTGTTGTCTTCCTCGTAGATGTTAGTGGTTAAGTTATGTTCACACACACACACACACACACACACACACGCATACACACATTACAAAGATCACAGTCATCATCTCTCTCGAAGTACTGCTGTTGTACATCATTACCTAATCGATCAAAGATGACATTTCTTGTTTACGAAGAAAAACAGTGAGCCTGTTTTTTACCACTCTTTACCTGCTTCCTCCATTTTATCATATATTCCCCACAGAGAAATGTTCATCCGTCTATTTTTACAGGGAAGTGGTTGGTGTGAGAAAGGGAGTAAAAGTGCCTGAGGTAGGAAGAGAGAACGAGGGAGGCTGCTTCACCATAAACAGGCCTATTCTTCCCCCTGTCTCCCCCTTCACAGGATAGGCTCCATGAACATTGACAACCGTGACGGTCACAGGTCTTCACGAACAATGAGTAAGACTCTCTTTCTGTATCTCTCTCCAGGCTGACTCGGGGCCTCGTGGGGCCAGCAGGGAACGTCTGGGTGCAGAGGGAAACATCCCACAGGAAAAGGGTGGCCCCTCAGTCCCTGCCCACCTCCTGGGAAACCCCTATGCCTTTGGTCTCACCCCCGGTGCTGTCATGCAGGATTCACGTTTCCAGCCCCTCAAGTGAGTCACACACTGCTCTCATACACTGTTCTCAATTCAAAAGGAAGTTTCTACATGCACTGTAAAAGTGCATGATCAATAACTCATGGATATATTAAGCTCACTGGAAAAGCCGTAACAAGTAACATTTGTCTTGGTGGCAGTAGTGCTGAGGACCAGTTAGTTATATAGACAACAATAATGGACACATACAGATCAAACTAACTGTGGCTTCTCTGTATTGTGCCCCCCTCAGTCTGCCCAGACAGTTGCCTAATGCAGTGCCCCCTGGTCCTGTACCAGAAGAGTACCTCCGTGGTTTCCGGCCCTATGCCACGACTGAGGATGCCCTCCGCATGCCCTCTTTGCCCTTGGGCCTTGACCCCGCCACTGCAGCTGCCGCAGCTGCCTACTACCACCCCAGCTACCTGCCCCACCCCTCCTTCACGCCATACAGGTAAGCCTCTCCATTAATTTGTTTTGTTGACTTGGCACCCATTTCCTTTGAGAGCAAATTGTGCAAGCCAGTGCATATGACTGAACTAAGTATTTGTAACGCACAGACTCAGCAGTAAACGCATTAGTGTATAGCTGACCTTGAATTCATGTTCCCATTGGTAAAATATTGTTCTTTATATTTTATGCAACTTGGGGGGAGGATTTCATTGAGTGTGAGAGATTTGAACAGATTTACAACTTTGATAGATGTCTGTGCGAATTTAAAAATCAGATCCAAGCTAACCAAACATACATTCTCAATAGCCTTTATTGCACAGTGATCGCCCTTTAGAGCCACTAGAGCAGCACCATGTTGCTCTTGGGCATTTTTAGATAGCATACCATCTTGGAAGCAAAAAAAACGCGATTGGCATAACATTTTACACAACAGCACGGCCTCTAGTGTGACATAACACATCAGCATGTGCAGCACTTCCTGCTCCCTATTCCGCGATTATACCTTTTAAAATAAACAGCGAGGCGGAACTACAACGCAATACTAGCACTTTGAACCAGCAGTAAAAAAAGGGCTAGCGTTAATAAAAAGGAAGTCTGTCTAAAACAAAGGTCGCAGACTTTCACTTAAAACACTTACTTTTTAAGCATAAGAGCAGGGTTTTTCATGTTGGTTGCCCCGAGTCCTAAATTACAGCTTTATGTAAACTGTTTCACCTGACATGCTGCTTCTCTGAAGCCTCTGTTTGAAAATATCCTTGTCAGCTGTGTCAAAATACTTTTAGGAGATTGATCAAAATATACATATACGTCACTATTTATTGCCAAGGGCTACAGTAATGTCATTTACAACCTTCAGAACTGCTGTAATGATGCTTTAGTGCTTGCTAGATTACAGTGCAATTTCGCATAAAACACTGCCCTTATCTGACAATTTGTTTATGGGTCCCTAATGATTTTTGCAATATGCAACAAACAAAACTCAGTATATGCTTTATTAATGAAGGGGTTGTATTTATTTTGAAGCTTCTTAAACCGAGCCAGTTAATAGCAAGACCCATTTCCTTGTCTTTACCCGAGCTAGATTATACTTATGAATAAAATATGAACATCTGAGAGAGCCATGGCTGGTTTTGCCACTTAACTCTATATATCTGGAGTTTGTTCATGCATGCTTTGTGAGAAATTACCATACAAAAATCCATGAGCGGTATGTACATCTGATATAAGACGTTTCCTGTGGTTTGTCTATTCTCTCAAGAGGAAATCTAATTTTCTTTATAGTACTTTATAGTGTTTAGAGTGACAGCCCAGTGATCATACAGAGGAAACAGCAGCAGAAAATCTATGTGCACTGTTTGCTAAAACGACATTGGTCTTAAATGTATACTACGTATGATCATGTAGACTGTGCGTTGAGACGGACCCTGCCTGCCTTGGGCTATCACAGAGGCTGCGTGCCCCTGGTCTGTCAACCCAGCAAGATCAGAGGACTGCAGCACCCATCACACACTGTGCTGTAATGGATTTAATGAGGGGATGAGCAGTGGATGTCATACACATACACAAAAACACACAGTTGTGCATCAACACACAGCACAGTGTCTTGCTAGCTGCTGTGTGGTGATTGAGGTTAGCTGACAGACGCTGCTGCTTTCTTGAAAGATGGGAGACCCTGTGATGTCGCTTCTTTGGGAGATGGAGGCGCACAGGTTAATGAAAGTGAATGCTGCACTGTCACACAGAGAGACTGACTTCTTCTCCTTAACTCTTTTCTTCTTTTTTTCTCTGAAACCCTTATCTTCCAGGATGGATGACCCATTCTGCCTCTCTGCTTTGAGGTCACCTTTCTATCAGTTGCCAGGAGGGGGAGCTTTACCTCCCATCCATCCCTCTGCTGTTCACATGCACCTACCAGGGGTCCGCTACCCTGGAGACTTCACACACCCATCACTGTCAGCACTGCAGTCTGAGAGGTAAAATCCCCCTAATTTATAGATTTGTAAAGTCACAAGTGCATGCACACAATAGATCACAGCAGTGTGCCGTAATTTCTCTCCAGTTTCACTGACATCTTCTTCCTTCCTCTTTTTAGGCTTCAGCTGGAGGATGAGCTGCGGCAGAGAGAGAGGGAGCGTGAACGAGAACGTGAGCGCGAGAAGGAGAGAGAGCGAGAGGCAGAGAGAGAGAAAGAGCGGGAGAGAGAACGAGAGAGGGAGAGAGAGCGGGAGAAGGAGCTGGAGAGAGAGAGAGAGCGCGAGCGGGAAAGAGAGCGCGAGAGAGAACGGGAGAGGGAGAGAGAAAGAGAGAAGGAACTGGAGAGGCAGAAGGAGAGAGCACTGAGGGAGAAGGAGCTGCAGGCATCCAAGGCCATGGAGAGCCACTATCTGGCTGAGCTGCATGCCATGAGGGGGCAGGAGGACCGAACCAAGCCTGAGAGACTCACCCCTAATCGGGCTGGTATGTGGCCATGCTGCCGTTGTAGATTCCTTAAGCTACAAGCATACTTCTTGCAAACACCTATCGCTATAAACACTTAATATCAGCTAGAGCTGGAACAATTAGTCAATGAATGATTGAATTGATAGAAATGTTTGTATCTGCAGGAGTTGATGATTATCAGTGAAAGTATTTTTAAGCTATTTTCTTAAAAACTCAGGGGGTTCTTATTATTTTTTACTCTTCTATGAAATCAAACTGAATATTTTGCGATTTTGGCAATTTGAAGGCTCTCGTCCACTTGTGATGGAGATTTTTCACTATTTTCTGACATTTTACAGACAAAACAATTAAATAAATGAATAAACTGAAAAAAATACTCAGCAAATGAAAACAAACATTAGTCCCAACCCTAATGTCAAAATGTTTACACTGAACTTTGTCCTTCGACAGATAAAACCAAAGAGCCCGCCCCTCCAGCTCCCAAACCAGTCCCTCCAGGACTCCACTCTTCAATGATCCAATCACATCATCCCATCCCTGGTCTAATTTCAGGCCATGGCCTCTACATGGGGTCCAGCACTGTAGGGACGGGGCTCACTGCCTCAATTATTGCCCAGAGGACCAATGAGGAGGAGAGATGGTTGGCGCGGCAACGCAAGCTGAGGCAGGAGAAAGAGGATCGTCAGTACCAGGTGTCTGAATTCCGCCAGCAGGTTCTGGAGCAGCACCTGGACTTGGGCCGACCGGCTGACGCACCAGATCACAGGACAGACTCACACAGGTGGGACAACACTCACAAGGCTAAACTCACTGCAGTTTAGCCGTCGTGCAGAAATTTCAAACCCGCTCATTATTTTTAATCATGGCAATATTTACGTCCTTACATGACCTGGGGATTGCAGAGTCATTTATCTGATTCAGACAAGCAGTTCTGGGGTTGCCTGATATTGGACAGAATTGTCAACTCCTTACACTCTTTTTCTTGCCTTGGGTTGGACCTTTGAATCTGCCCACTCCACTAAGCTTGGGTTGACTGATTTGCCTGGCATTGTGACATGAAACAGTGTTTCTCTGTTAAAATAAAAATGACTAATGAGTGCCTGTGGGGTGATTCAATTATCCAATCAGCACCAGGGGCATAACCAACGTCAATGTCATAAGTGGTACGCCAAAACCTATGAGGAGTTGTTACAAGAATGGCGACTGCTATTAGATAGACACTGCTATCAAGGCTGATCTTAATCAATGTGTTTTTTCAGTATCAGCCTACAACATAATTTGTTTGTGCTTTACCCTGCTCCACTCTTAAAAGACTTGAAAGACAGATATCTTGGCATGCTACATATCAGTGTGGAGTTAAAATGACTGTCAATTTAGCTATCATAGATATATAGTTCTCTAGTGATTGGTAAGAGAGAGGGACTCCTCCCCCACAGAAATTGGTTAGAGTCAATACAATGTCAGACTAAAGATGGAAATGGAGTTTAACTAGTTGACATTTTTGTCTGATATCAGGCAACTCCATTTCCATCTTCAGTCTGACATTGTGTCCACTCTAACTGCTTTACAATAACATGAAAACAGTGGTAGTCCAGCCTGTGGCATGGATTGGCTAATCACATCCCCTTGAGGTGGTCATTTGGTGTTTTTTCATTTTAACTCAGAAACTGCTGATTCATGTCACGATGCCAGACAAATCAGTTAACTTGAACTTGATGAAGAGGGCAGATTCAAAGGTCTGGACCCAGGCAAGTTCTGGGGTCTCTGTAACCAAAAATGCATGCATGCTTTCAGTGCAAGCACATTTTTGGGGTGTTTGTCTGTCTTTTCCATCCTTATAGGGACAGTTGTGACTGTGTTCTGAAGCTTCAGAAGCTGGCAGGCTTTAGAAGTTTGTTGTCAGGCAGGACTAGAAAAAAGATAAACCCTGTCAAAAGCGTTACGTCTACTCTATTTCTGTCCATGCCTCCTTCCAGGCCTGACATGTAGGCAACTATGTTTAGGTGCTGATGTAGGGTGTAAAGTGAGGTCCTGACGACTGCTGTTTCATGAGTGGCAGGTAGGGGTTTCAAACAGGCATCGAGCGGGACAGCTAAGACACACAAAGGCTAATTCTCGGCTAATCCTCTCAACCTTGCACAGCGTAAGCCCCCTGCTTACCCTCCTTTGTTACTGTGCCTGTGTTTGTGTTGTTGTGTGCGATTCAGAAGTGAGGCTGTGGTTAATGCTGAACTGGTAGGACAGGAGAGATACACACATCTGCTATCGGTAACTCTACGGTATAATCGCAGAATCACAGCTCACAGGCTGCAGATTGCAGATAACACACATTTACTCACTCACACACACACACAGAAATGCAAACACAAACATAATTTGACTGGTCATGCAGTGTGCACTCCTGCCAGGTTTGATTTGGAAAGACGCTCAAGACTGTGTCCATCAGCCATCTGCCTTTCTTTGTACTGTACTCTTGCCATTTCTTTTCCATGAACATACCGTTATTTCTTTACAATCATCTCTTTTTACCCTTTACATATATATTATTTTTCTCTTCCTCACATTGTTGACTATTATTCCTCCCCATGTCAGTCATTTTCTTCTCTGCCTGTCTCTCTGTCAGGAGAATTTTTCTCCTGGCCTCTTCCTCAGTAGCCTGCTCTCTGGACTTGCTCCCTCCCTCTGTGTGTGTGCATGCATGCCACACTACAAGGACCCAGCAGATCAAAAGCAGGCCTGTATATCTGGAGGACACTATGTGCCTTGGCCACATCCTCACTCTGCTCTGGGCTACTCTGTCTGGGCTTGATAACACTGCTTTGCACACACAAACCCACAGACATACTGACAGGGATGAAGGGGAAACAGGCAATGCATATAAGCACCATGTCTCTGTGTTGCATGTAAGATTGGAAAACACTATTAGTCAATTTTTTAAAGGAGATATTGTTGCTGTACAGTATTTCTAACAGATAAACTTCTATTGTATCTCTTCAGATCCATACCAAATCACCATGAAGCAGGAAGTCGGGACCTGCACCCTCACTTAGGCGCCCCTCCACCCCTCATCTCCCCCAAACCTCCTCAGCCACCACGTGAACATCACCCACCCACCACTCTGTGGAACCCTGCATCTCTCATAGAAACCACCTCAGAGTCCAGACGAAACCACGAGCCCTCAGGGATGGGACACTATGAGCTCAATCGGCTTCCCCCAGGGCCTTCCAAATATGAGGATGCAGCACGGAGGAGAGAAGGGGGCGCGATGGAGAAGTATCCCCCTCTGAGAGGTCCTCCAGGCCTGCCGGAGCCCAGCACATTCCTTGCTGATCTGGAGAAGTCCACCCAGACCTTTTTCAGCCAGCAGAGGGCATCACTGTCCCTGTCTAGCCAGTATGAACTGGAGGGAGCCATGAAAAGCAATGCTGGACTAAAGAGCATCCAGGGACACCCAGGGCACAGTAGACATGGACAAGGGCTGGGAATGGTCGCTGGGACAGGGCTGGGACAGGTAGCCGCACTGGGGATGAGTCCAGACACAATGCTGATCTATGATGAATTCCTTCAGCAGCACCGAAGGCCTGTCAGCAAGCTGGACCTTGAGGAGAAGAGGAGAAGGGAGGCCAGGGAGAAAGGTAATCACTATAGGCAAAGTGTTGCACTGCACCTGATCACATGCACTCTTAAGCTGCGTTTCCATCAAAGGCTTTCGGTATAGTACCTTTGGAAACAAAAGTAACACCTACGTCCATGTAATCAGATCCTAGATCTGTTAAGCGTTTCCACCGCAGACAGTACTCTTACATGCGGGCAGGGCTGTTGTCACTGACTGTTCTGTCCAGCAGCACTCGCTGTATTTCCTTTTTCACCGATGATACAGAGTTAAGTCTGCACCCTGTTTATTGTGAAGTGAGAGTCTCTCTCAATGGGATATTTATAAATAGCTAGTTTGTGCACTGACTCCTTGTCAAGCAAGATCTGGGGTTTAGTGCTGCTGCACAAGCACACCAAACAAAGCTCCGACACAGAGTGTTGATTCTCTACTGACCAACTAATGGACTGCAGCGTCTCTAGCTCCACCTTGTAGTACCGGATCTGTGTGCTAGGTACCTCAAGCAAAAAATGGGGACGGTTGTAAAGGTACTAAAAGGTACCATCCACAACTTTCCACAATGGAAACTTGTGAAAATGTGTACCAAACTGAACTAAAATGAACCGACGTACTAGTGGAAACATCCCATCACATGTTTTTAAAAAAATCACAGACTATATGTTGTTTTATGTAACTTTATTAGATGATTCAAAAGTGGGGTGCCAGTAGTGACCTCTTTGCCTGCTGCAGGTTACTACTATGAGCTGGATGACTCATATGATGAGAGTGATGAGGAGGAGGTGAGAGCCCATCTCAGGAGAGTAGCAGAGCAGCCCCCACTCAAACTGGATGACTCCACAGAGGTAAAATACCTGCCATCACATACGTTTACTGTGCTTTCCATAAGCGTTATTGACGAAACATTGCACTAAGATCTTTTTCTGCCTGCCTGCACAGAAATTGGACTTTCTGGGAGTGTTTGGCCTGACCACGGTGGGCCGGCGAGATGAGCTGGTGCAGCAGAAGAGAAGGAAAAGGAGGCGGAGGCTCAGGGAGCGCAGCCCCTCACCACCTGCCTTGCAATCCAAACGCACACCTCCTCCTCCCCAGCTCAGCACGCGCTTCACCCCTGAGGAAATGGACCGAGCACCAGAGCTGGAGGATAAGAAGCGGTTCCTCACCACATTCAAGCTGTCCCATGTCACTGTTCAACAAAGGCGAGGTAAAATAATTTATAGTAATAAACAGATTTAGCCCAGTCTTTTGATTTACTTTAACCCTGGCCACCATGCTGCTCTGTACTGTTTACTAACCTGTTTTCTGGCCTGTCCATGATGTCAAATATGTGACACTATTAAAAAAAAACCACAAAGGCTGCAGAGCTGTGTATATGGCTTTGGCCTACTTGCAATGGGAAGGGAGTTAATCGCTTATTTTTTGGCAGGTTTTCCTTTTTTAAAAATAAATATATGGGCTTGATTCTGTTTAACAGTTACTCCTTATACAAGTCTTCAGTGTTGCTTACCAATCGTTTTGTTTAATTATGTTTCAAGAACTATGTTAATTAGTGGAAGACTTAACTGTGTGTAACAATGCCTCTTAGCTATTATTAATTAAACAAACTATGTCTCTCTTATAGTTTAAGTAAATAATTGGTGTGCCCACAAAGCTTACTCTATGCCTTCAATAGTAAACAATACAAACTAATTTAAGGATTTTTTTGTTGTTAATGACATCAATAAAAAACATGAAGATTATGTCTTGCATTGCAGGGCATGTATCAGTTTGCCTCAGCAAGCCGGTTAGAAACCACTGCATTACAGAACTGACCCAGTGCACTTTACATGCCACACAAACATCCCCATTCATTACTCATATCATGTCTCTCCTCTTTGACATCTCATTTCAGTAGAGTTAAGAAGACTGATTGCATGCTCATTTTGCTTTTAAAAAGTAGAAGTCATTCTCAGTCAGCTCTACAGCTTGCTGACACTACACTTTAGCTGAGCTCTGCCTGCTTTACATGCACTGCTCTCTCATTAATATGTTGAGTAAAGCCTTGAAGGAAACCTTAAAGGGGGTCAAACAGTGATCATGTCAACCTCAAACCCCATATTATATGCAGCATATTTTAAACAATATATGCATCATGTAGTGCTTTACATTGCCCTAGTTAGAAAGGTGGACGTGTGTCAAGGTTCTGTTGTGCTTGCAGTTACACACACACACACACACACACACACACACACACACACACACACACACACACACACACACACACACACTCACACTCACACACTGACAAGGAATTGGGAGTGGCAGCAGTGGGCTTACAGTGATCCTAGTCTAATCCTCTTGATTTACTGTTTGCTGCCTACAGATGGCAGCGCACTGCCTCCCACGCTGTTGGGCACACTCAACCTCCTTTTACGCAGACATGCACGCACACACACACACACACACACACACACACACACACACAAACAAACACACACACTAGGAGACATAAATGTGTATAAAATTGTGAAATAGATACACACCGTCAAGACTAAGTAATTTTCTTTGTCTCTTAGATAATGAAAGGGTGGTGGAGCTGCTTCAGGCCATAAAAGAGAAGAGTGTAACCTTGGATACCATCAGACATGCCCCTCATCCACTGTGTAAGAGCCCTCCAGCGCAGATATCTGGTGAGACACATGCTAATGACCACAAACATACACACTTTCTCATCCCTAAAGTATTAGGCTAGTGTAGTATTTATTAATTTGTGTTATGTATCTGAATAGAATATGCATCTAAAACATTTTAATTGCATTGTTCCGTCTGTAGTACTGTGGATCTTGACCTCATCATGACAAACACATGTTCAATTGATTGCAGATTCTTCATTCGCCCAGCCTTCCTCTGAATCAGAAGGCCACCACAGTGTCAGAACACATAGCCCCTCCCCACATTGCCCAGCGTCCCCCAATGGTCATCCAAAACCCCTTGGGGAGACATTAAGACCAAAGGAACCCCCTTCTCCAGCTGTCTATCCAGACAAGGCCCGGGGGCCCAGTGAGGGACCGATGTCCAAGAGGAGCTCCAGCCTGCTAAACAGCTTGCGGCCCCCACTCCCCCTGCAGGCTAAAGAAGGCCTGCACAGCGTCAATGGGCGCACCAAACCCTGGGACAGCTTCACCCCTGAGGAATTTGCCCAGCAGTTCCATGAATCTGTGCTTCAGTCCACTCAGAAGGCTTTGCAGAAACATAAAGGTAAGCTGCACAAGCCACAGTTATAAAGCTGTTTCTGTGATGACAGCAAATGACAACACCTTTCAGTAGTAAGACTAAGGCACAACCTACATGTTTTCCAGGAGCATTATTCCTTCAGTTAATCAATTTTCAGTCATTTAGTCCCTAAATTATCTTGGTGATGTCTTCAAAAGATGTGCTTTGTCCAACCAGCAGTCCAAAATATTAAAAGCAGCAAATCTGCACATTTGCAGCCCCAACCAGCAAATGTTTTTTATTTTTGCATGATAAATCTATTTCAAAAATTGTTGATGGTATATATTTTATTGAGCTGGAGCTGACAGTATTAGTGGATTAATGTAAAATTACTCAACAACTATTCATTGATTGTTTTTTTTTGTTTTGTTTTGTTTTTTGTTTTTTTTTTTTTCAAATAATTCACCACTTCAAAAGGTTTCCTTGTTTTCTTGGGCCTCTGATTTTTGGAACATGTAGTAAAAAATGAGAAACAGTATGTCCAAGAAACTGAAAAAAGTCATAGTATAGAATGTTGAAAAGGAAAAAAAACTAAAATAAAAACATACTGGTGTGTGTAAAAATAAGAGAAAGAAAAGAAGTCATAGTATAGCATGCCGGCAAAAAAGTCATAGTGTAATATGTTGAAAACAAAAAGTCATAGTATATTAAGTTGGAAAAAAATTTAAAAAGTCATAGTCTAGCATGTTGAAAAAACTGAAAAAAATTCAGCATAGTATGAAAGAAATTTATAATTTGACAA
This sequence comes from Plectropomus leopardus, assembly GCF_026936395.1. NCBI lineage: Eukaryota > Metazoa > Chordata > Actinopteri > Perciformes > Serranidae > Plectropomus > Plectropomus leopardus. Next base: position 24,746,906 of record NC_142176.1, on the reverse strand, counting down.
AATAGAAGTCATATAATAGCATGTCCAAAAACTGAAAAAAATCATTGTACCATATGTCAAAAAAAAAAAAAAAATTCAGTATAATATGTTTATTTTTATATGTCTGTAATTGTCATAGTATAGTAGGTCGAAAAATCCGAGAGAAAAGTCATAAAGTATGCTGGAAAAAAGTCATAGTATAGCATGTCAAAAGAAAATGAAAAAAATGTTGTAGAATGTTGAAAAACATAATATTTTATCATGTAAAAAAACTGCAAAAAGTCAAAGTATAGCAAGTAAAAAAAAGAAAAAAATGTCATATAATATGTTGATAAAACTGAAAGAAAAGTAGTAGGATATTATGTAAAAAAAAAGTCAGAATATCATATCAAATAAAAAAAAACTCAGTAAAGTATTATAAAGAAGTCAGAATATAGCATGTTGAAAACAAATATATCATAGTTTTGCAGGCATGTCCAAAGTCTGGCCTGGGAACAATCGTGCCCCTCAAAGCAATTTTAAATAATTAACGGCTTGACTTTTAAAATATACTATGGGCCACTACAAAATATTGGTTAATCAATCATGATCATTTTGGGTTCTTTCCCTTCACCTTACAATGGCAGGACTATAACACACCTTGTAGACATACATCAAGTAGGAACTAATGTGTTTTCATTAAGAGACTATAAAAAAGTAAACAGAACGGTTATATGGGCACAGCAAAGAAACATAAAGTGGAAATTGATATCAGGAGCAGAGAAAAGTCATTTTTACTGAAAGATGAAACTGTTGCATTTTTCTTGTTTGTGATTCTTTTTATTAGCTATTTTATGCAAGAAGCAGCTGGGCCCCAGGTATATTCACATTATATAATGTGGCACCCATGCAAAAAAGTTTGGACACCCTTGCCCTAGTTTGATCAGCTAATCCTTTCACAGCTATGGAAGATAATAAAATAGATGAAATATGACAAAACCGTCCTTCTCTACCATCTGTCCTTCAGGTGGAGCCACGGCGATGTCAGAGTCGTCCCACCTCCAGGAGTCCTCTGTTCACTACAACATTCCAGAGCTTCAGAGCACCCCTGGCCGGCTGCCGCAGCCACATTCACAATCTCACCCTCAGCCCAATGGGCAGCACTTCTCTGTAGCCCTTCACCGGGAGGCCTCAGGGACAAGGGAGGACCTGTCTGGTCCAGAGGACTCTGAAGAGGAGGAGGATGAGGAGGAAGAGGAGGCTCCTGCTTCCAAGTGGCAGGGGATTGAATCGATATTTGAGGCTTATCAGGAATACGTTGAAGGTAAGGAGCTACAGCGAACATGTAATGGTAGTATCGCTGCTGCTAAATATCTCATAACTCTACCATATTATGTGGATTTCATAACTTCTACCCCTGAAAAAGCCATTAATATCTCATTATATCTGTTCATATTATAATATTATATTAGCCATTTAGTGATTCCTGTATTTCACAAAACCGTGTGTTTTCACATTTTGTTTGGGGTTGACATTGACACAAATGATTTTTGTTGTAAAAATCTTCTCTCGTCACTAGAGGGCGATATTCACCCTTCCTCAATGTACTTCAGTTTTGTACAGATTAATGTGTGATCAGGATTTGTACAAAAAATGTATCCAATCAATGCAAGCCCTTTAAAACATGCTATTTCACAGGTGTATTTTATGACCTTTTAAACTTGAAGACGTGCATGTAAAAAAATGTGGTAAATAAGTCTTTTGGTATCTTCTGTTTAGATGGCATGGTCTGGATTCTGCAAAGAGGTCAACATTCATTGCTCCCAGGCTGAATATTTTTTTTTCTAACCACCAACTCCCATTGTTTTCACATTCTGTGTTTTCCTCTAGAGCAAAGTTTGGAGCGACAAGTGTTGCAGAACCAGTGTCGAAGACTAGAAGCTCAGAACTACAACCTCAGTCTGACTGCTGAGCAGCTGTCTCATAGCATGGGGGTAAGATGCATACACACACTACTTACTGTGTCTTCTAACACACCTTTCATCATATCTAAGCCCAACATCATCAGTAGCTACTCACCCAGGGTTCCTTCACTTAAAGTAAGGTTAGATCAAAGGCTTAGTTAATGACACTCAGACACACTATGATTTAAGACCAATTTTACATGAAAAAAGGTACATAGGATTTACGCACAACCTTGTCCAACTGTTTGTTGCAAAAATTTGTTGGCGGATTTTCATGGCAATTTTTTGTTTTTTCATTCTGCATGTGGGATTCCACTGCCATGCTAGCAGACTGTAGATACAGGTTCAGAAAAAGAGAAAAAATGTTTTTATAAAATCTAATTTCCATGTCTTAGCATTTTTAACACTTTGAAAGATCGATTTAAGACATTTTGACCCCAGTTTAGGCCTTATTTTTAGATTGATGAATTCAATGCCTACATCAGACCTTTAACGTCTTCACACCTACAACTCTGAGTAGAATTAGATACACCTTTATAATCCTTAAAATAGTTGCTTTCCTGCTTGAAAAATTATAAAATATCTCATACAGTTTGTGACATGAAAGCCAGCACCTTATTCTTTTTTTATCCTCAATTTAGGGTTTCTCCTTTTTTTATTGATGCCATATAACTGATGTTACATCTCATTGTTGTGATCTTGTCTGAACATTCTGTCTCCTCTCTGTGTGTCCTTGGTCTTGTAGGAGCTGATGTCCCAGAGACAGAAGCTGGCAGTGGAAAGGGAGAAGCTACAAGCAGAGCTGGAGCACTTCAGAAAGTGTTTGACGCTGCCACAGACACACTGGCCGAGAGGCAGCCATTACAAGGGCTACCCTCCCAGGTGACCCCAACACGTTGACCTAATGGCCCCCAGGCCCCTGGCCACCCCCCCTTTCAGACTGACACCCAGAGTTTATTTTTCATGGCCTGGTCCACATGGCTCAATGGAGGAGAGCATGGCTGGTAAGATAAGATGAATGAATGAATTGAGTGAATGGATGGATGAATGCACAAGGAGACAGGACCATACAGTGAAGGACAGGCAGTCTTTGGATTGTGGCCAGCCAGGGACTGTGCCACGAGCCACTAATGTGTGCCAATGTAGCCAACCCCGCGAGCATGGGGCAGGAGTACCTGAAGATCAACACAAACACACCCATGCACCTGCTTTTCACACATTCTTCAGTCCCCGCTGCTCTATTGTTCAGTCCCTGCATCCCTCACCGCCACAGCTACACAGACAATCCTGCCAATGAGGGAGCAGTTGCCCCAGGAGGGGTGTTGTCAAGAGAATTGAATGCTCCAAAGGCTTTCGGCCAGTCGGGACTGATTTTTATCACAGTGGCCACGTGGGCTTTTGAACTGGAAAATGCACTTAAGAATGAAAGCTGAAGAACTACCTGGTGGTACTGCGTTACAACAAAGAACTGTTCAAATTAGGGAAGAACTTAGAAAATGCACATTTTTTGGAAAGAATTAACGAAATGTTTTATTTCGAAATAGAAAATTTGAGAATAAGAATTTTAAAAGGTGCTTCAGCCTTGTATTGTATATAATATGAAGACTTAAAAGAATTTTGTATGTTTTTATTACTTTAATCATTGTTCTTTTAAAGAAAAAGCCTGCCATTTTTATATGTTTATGCTTTTTTTGGGTTGGAAAAGAAAGCCTTGCTTTTAGTGTTTGTATTGCTGCTGGCCAGAACAGCTAATTTTAACAGAGTGAGAGAGAACAGGATACACTTCTCCTCTTACTCTCTCTTGACCCCGCCACAACCACCTCATCTGGCATCTGAGCTCAGCAAAGCTTACTTAGAGGTCCTGAGACGTGGCTCCTGCCCTCTCATTCCCCTTCCTTTACAGCAACATGTGTCTCTCTGTTTTAATGCCCATTAATCCTCAGCTTCCCTGCTGCTGGCATGACTAGTTAGTTTATTCTCATAAAGAAACAAGTTGAGATGATCCAGCGACATTTTTTTTTAACTTGACATACTTGATTATTTTGTAAAGACATGAAGAGTCTCTTAAGCAGCCAGCTTATGAAACTGGTTCTTGATGCTTTATCCTACCATTGGACCTTTCACTTCACTTTGTATGACATCATATAGCATTGGACTTAAGCAAAATGACGGTTTGCATAACGTTATGCCTTACAAGCCCTTATCAGCAGCCAAGAGAGGACATAGTGCCAAAAGTTTAAAAAAAAAAAAAAAGGTAGCAGTTTGGATTCTTAATTTTAAATTGAGTTGCAGTTAGGTAGCCAAACAGTCAAACCAGAATGGCCATCTTCCACTGCTGAAATGCTTCAACCCCTATCATCTCCTTCCTGTGTTTACTGCATTTTAGAACCCACACTATCCAAGGTTGCCAATATATTACGCAAAAAGTCAATTCAAAATGGGCATTTCCTGGTACATATAACATCAGATAGGTTTGATTTACCTGGCCTCATACACATTTACAATCTCTGCCTCCCCTGAGATTCAGCCACAGTTTTACACTGACTTTCTTCCCTGTAACTTATGTTGCCTCAGCCTTATGGTTGTATGTGCGATTTGAGACACCTGGGGCCAGCTAGGAGGTGCACAGGTGATTCTTTTGAATTTAAGGGGCTGCGCAAGTTACAGTGGTGGGACAGTTGGTGTAAAGAGTGGGGGATATGGTATTTCAAAGTTCAAAAACTGTAATGAATTTAAAAAATGTGCTGAAAGTCATTTTTAAAAAAACTGAAGCACAGCCACCCCCCTGCATACAGATTATTAATAACAAGTGCCTCAAGAATTTGGGAGCATGTGAATGAGTTGCAGTCCACACAACGGACATTGTACACGTAACACCAGTGATCAGGGACTTAACATTTTAAATCAAAGTGTCTACTTTATGTCTCACACCTTTCAAATATGTGCATGACAAGACCCGACACAGAATTCCTTTATCTAAATGCATCTCTGAGAACCAATTTAATCACCTTTTTATAAATAAGGCCCAAGCCAGTTTAGATCATCAGGTGGATACAGAGCATAGTCTGACGTTTTTACAGAGCTGAAGAGGCATGCTGAGGTAAGCTGCCAATGACCTGGGGAGGAAGGTGCAGTACAGTGAGCCCCTTACACCCAGCCTCCCTGTGTCTCTAACCCACGCACGCCCATGCAATAGCCCCATTACTCAGTGGAGGATGTCTAGATGCTGTGAAATCCTGTTTTTAAAATGTACTTGTTTGAATTCATTGTAATGTAATATATTCTTTGTTGAATGTAGTAATTAGGTATTTATGAATATATGGCTGTGATTTCAGACAAAAAAGAAAATAAAATATTTCAAAAATGTTACATATCAACCTTTGTCTGTTTGTGGATGCTGCTAGATGGATGTTCTTGGGTGGGTAGAATGCAAAAAAACATATATATACATTTCCAAGCAGCAATGTGGGCTGCTGGAGCCCTAATGATTTTGCTCAGATTAATCTTTTTTTCATTTTTTTTAACATACTCCATCCATCCATCTGGAATCCGGATCAGTTCTCCGAACTACATCAGCTGGCCCCTTTTAATGCAAAGGAGCAGTCGCTCTACTCCAAGCTCCCCCCTGATGTCTGAGCTCCTCATTCCATTTCTAAGGATAAGCCCAGCTACCCTGCGGAGGAAACTCATTTCAGCCACTAGTGTCCGCAGTCTCATTCTTTTGTTGGGAAGTAGATTGACTGATAAAATGAAGAGCTTTGCCCTCAAACCTCAGCTCCTTCTTCACCTCAACAGTCCAGCAGTGCCTGCATCACTATAGGCACTGCGCCAAACCGCCTGTCCATCTCACGCTTCCCTCTGCCCTCAATTGTTAAACAAGACCTTTAGATACTTCAACTGCCTTGCTTGGGGCAGTAACTCTCACCAAACCCAGAGGGGGCAATTCACCGTTCTCCAGCAGACTCTCATTCCGACCGCTTCACGCTCGGCTGCAAACCGCCCTAGCAGAGATGCAATTCTGGGGTCCCCAAACTGGACCCTTTCCTCCCCCAAGGTGCGTCTTCAGACCTTGTCTATGAATATCACAAAGAGAATCAGTGACAAGGGACAATCCTGGCAGAGGCTAACACCAACTAGGAATGTGACTTAACGCCAAGCGTACGGACGAAGCTCTCACTCTGGTTATACAGGGACTGGATGGTTCACAGCAGTTTGTAGGCTTTCTCCAAGTCCACAAAACACAGCCTGGATAGTAAAGTCCCACAGTCCCTCCAGCAGTCCTGCAAGGGTAAAGAGTTGGTCCACCATTCTACAACCAGGATGGAGCCTGCATTGTTGCTTCTGAATCCCTCGGACAAATTTGCCTTGGGGGACCCCACCAGGGGGTAATGCCCCCGACAACGCAGCTTTGAGGATAACAGGGACACGCAAACCCCTCCACCACATTAATGAGGTAATTCTTTTTACACATTATACTTTTTGCAACACTATGACTTTTTAATTCTAACACTATATACTATTGGCATTTAAAAATGTTTTTTACTTACTATAGTATGACAATTTTCAATTTTTTCAACATACAATACTTTGACTTTTTGCAACATGCTTTACTGTGACATTTTTTTCAACAAGCTAAACTGCATTTTTTTTTCAGTTTTTCACAGTACAATACTTTTTTGGACAAGCTATACTATGACTTTTTTCATTTTTTCCTCCATATTGTACTATGCCATTTTTTTCTTTTTTTTTTGACGTGCTATAGTATGACATTTTTTTTCCATTTTTTTTAGCACTATACATGACTTTTTCATCATGCTATGATTACTTTTGGTGGGGGACGAGCCTTCTGTGTGGAGTTTGCATGTTATCCCCGTGTCAGTGTGGATTTTCTTAATGTTCTCTGGCTTCCTCCCACGTTCCAAAGACATGCAGGCCAGGTTATTTGGTGGCTCTAAATTGCTGGGAGGTGTGAATGTGAGCGTGAATAGTTTTGTGTCAATGTGTGTCAGCCTGGTGATAATCTGGCATCCTGTCCAGGATGTACCCTGCCTCTCACGCAATGACAGCTGGGATAGGCTCTGGCCTCACTGCAGCCCTTAGGAGGAAAAGCGATACAATGAATGAATACTGTAATATTATATTTTTGTCATCATTTTTGACAACACATTATTTTATGGCAGTTTTTCATGATCAGACAATATACTATATTATGATGTTTTTTCATGATTTTTGATGACATGCTATTCTATGACGCCTTTTCATCAATTTGCAGTGCCACTTTTTTATGATTTTTCATGATATACTATACTATGCCGTTTTTGACCATTTTGACAACATACTATGCTACTGCGTTTTTTGGTCGTTTTTGACGACATACTTATACTGTGATGTTTTTTCATGATTTTTGACAGCATATTATGACGTCTTTTTCATGTTTTTCATGCTATTGTAACCCAGGTCAAATTCACAAAGTGTCCTTTACCTGTCTGATCTCGTGCGAAAAATATCGTGAGACTAGGGTGGCCAATCAGAGCAGCCGCAGGGCTTTAAACGGCAGTAGCAACAGCAGACCAGCGCTGCGTTCCAAAAGTTGTTCCATTTAACCTCCTTCACTTCCCTTCAGCCCTTGGTATTATGTACCAGCTGACACCACAGGACATCGCAGGCCACTTGGAAAACAGAGGGGAAGTTGGGCTGGGGACTGAAATGAAAAACACCTACCCTCATTCACTTTCAGCCTGAGTGTCACGGATCTGCAATTATTTCTTAATAAAAAACAACTATAAATATACACGTTTGGTAATCAGCTGCATGACTTTCTGGTGGAACAATTTTTGAGTGTATCATAATTATCATAACTATTATTTATGATACATTTTATGGGTGCTTTTGGAGATTAGAGATAAAACACGTGTTAGTCCAAGTGAGCCTGCCATAGGTAGCTGTTCAAATTGACTGTTTACGCATGCGCAGAAGGGATCGGGTAGGCGTACTGGCAGGACATGCTGAACGACATTTGGAGCGCAGCCTCGATTGATGAGGGGCTGGCTTGTAGAGGGTGAACGCGAGAGCCTCGAGAGCACAGTGCTACTGCCATCGGTAAATAGTAGACCGTTTACTAATGTTATTTACATTCAGTGCTTTCAAACATGAAATGCATAGGTTGTTTCTTGTTACCGGACTATAGCCGTGTCCCTGGACGTGGTGCCATTGCACGGAGAGAGCGAGAGGAAACCGAATCTTGGAATTGGTGAGTTGCCATAGTGCTATTGTTGTTAGCACGCTGCTTTTGTTGATTTAACCATGTCGGTGCCCTGAGTAAATGTTGCCCATGTTGTTATTTAATTGTTGTTGTGAGTCACACATTGCAAAGAGGGTGTTTTGTATGAGCCCCATAACTCTAATGAGTTGTCAATAACTGCGCTAGCGGCTAGCGCTAGCTCCTTTAACCTAGCGGCTGACACTGGCTTAGATAGCATGGTGGCTAATGCTAGTCTGCTAACCGACGCTATGCTGATCCGGAACGCAGTGTTTTGATATGAAACGTAAACATGTCTATCATGATGATTGTTTAAATAACTGTCCTGTAATAGTATGATATTTTTATAGTAGACTGATATTTTGGTAGCTGATCATTGTTGTGTTTTGAAGTAGCACAGCTGTGAGTTATTGGGAAGTTTCTTGTTAATGAAAACAGAGCCATGTATGTTAAAGCTGACCTCGTCTGTTCATAACAGGCCGGGTTTTTTTGCGTGAAGGAACCCTGATGGCGAGCTAGAGGAAACCGAAGAACCATCATTGAACTGGACCATCCCTAAATCTAATCTGCATGGTAGGATGTGCTCTAATTAAGGGTTTGCAACTGCTCAATCTGCCAACCACACATACACACACAAGTACCCCCAGCCCAACCTCTTGCCCCTCTTTTTTTTCTTGGATTTACTGACTTATTTTTGGACTTTGTATTCTGGGATGTGGATGGCCCATTTCTGGCGCTGGAAGGGGATTGAACTGAAGGGATGTGACTTTTCGTGATGGAACTAATGAATGATGGGATGTACGGTGTTGGAGGACGGTGGGATGTACGGTGTTGGAGGAGGGAGCATAAGAGAATTTATTCAGCCAATTTACTTTGTGTGAAAGTCATTTTCTTGTAGTCCGGTTTTAAAAAAAAATGTATTTTTGTTTTTTTCTTTTAGTAATGTAGTGTCAGTAATACATTGTACCTTTTCATCACCCTTTCTGTGTATTGGGTCTTCATTTAATTCTGCCCATCAGTCTACAAATTCCTCCTGTAAAGTCCCTAGAGTCTCCTGAGATATTCCACTCTACTAATCCTGTAACTATTAGCACGAAGACCCTGCTATACTATACTCACGTTTTTCATGATTTTTGACAACACATAATGCTTTTAGGTTTTTCCATGACTTTTGACGACGTGACCTTTTTCATGATTTCTGACGACATACTATACTTTGACATATTTTTTTCAGCCAAGTATCCCCTGACCAGCGCAAAAAGTTTTTGGTGAAAAAAAAAAAAAAAAAGGTACAGCACAGCACTGTGACATCAGTGTCTGATTTACTGAACAATATTGTAACTGAAAAACACTTTCAAATTTGGGGGTTACAACTTGTCGACGTAAATCCCATTGAAACATAATCTTCTGCACACTGACAGTAATTTGTTGGTTCTGTTGTTGCCTTTTGTGTCACTTGTCTGTCTGTGTTGCTGCTATGCTTCAACCACGACTGCATTGTTTGTGTCTTGACAGCGGTAAGTGATTGATTGGCAGGTGATGGCATTTGACAGTTTGAGTCAAACTATCCTGGTTTGACAAGTTTTTTTTGAAGGATATTGAAATTGAATATTGAGTGTAAAATTCAGTTTATGAACTTAGATTTATATTTTCACTGAACTTTTTAGGATTTAATTAATTTTTAGGAATTTGAAATTATCACAATGATCCCCCTGCGTCATCTGCCAACTGGGCAGTTTGGAGTGGGGAACCAAAGGGGATGCAAGGCCGTCGCATGTCGTTCACAACCCCCAGCCTCCAAAGAAAAAAAAAACTCATGTACCCCCTGGAGTACTTCCATGTACCCCCTGGGTTACGCGTGCCCCCTTTTTAAGAAACGGTGCTTTAGTATGATGTTTATTCCTAACCTTTGACTGCATACTATGACGTTTTTTCATGATTTTTAAAGACATACTGTAGTATGATGTTTACTCATAATTTTTTACTACATGCTATATTATGATGTGTTTCCATGAATTTTGACTACATACTATACTATTTTTTCTCTCTTTATTTTTTGAAGATTATTTTTGGCATTTTGCCTTTATTCGATAGAGCAGAAGATTGATAGCGTCAAAGGGGAAGAGAGGGGATAACATGCAGCAAAGGGCCGTGAGCTGGAATTGAACCCGCGGCTGCTGCGGCTAGACACTGCCTTCATATATGGAGCGCCTGCTTAATCCACTAATTTTTATAGACATACTGACGACATACTACACCATGACATATTTTTTAAATAATTTTCGACATGATATACTGTGAGGTATTTGCATGACGACATAGTATACCATGTTTTTTTTAAGAATTTTTGATGACACCCTATACTATAATGTTTTTTGATGATTTTTTAGACATACTATACTGTGACAGTTTTTAATCATTTTTGATTTCATACTACACTGTGACATTTTTTTCATAATTTTGTTGACATCCTATACCATGACATTTTTACATGATTTTTGACTGCATACTTTACTATGACGTCTTATTTCATGATTTTTGTCAACATATTACACTATGGTGTTTTTTCATGATTTTTAGTGACATACTATACTTACTATAATTTCTGTCAGAATTTTTTATAAATACTATACTTTGACGTTTTTTCATGTTTTTTAAAGACGTATACTATTATGTTTTTTCATGATTTTTGACGACATAGTATACTATGAGATTTTCAGATTTTCGATGACATACTATACTATGATTTTTTTTTAAAAAAAAGATTTTTCATGACAGACTATACTGTGGCGTTCTTTTCATAATTTAGATGACAACCTATATTATGACACGTCTTCATGATTTTTGATAAACTATACTATGGCGTTATTTCATCATTTTCAACGAAACCTAGAATATTGCATTTTTTCACAATTTTGATGACATACTATATTATGGTGTTTTCTTTCATGATTTTCAATGACATATCCTTTGACATCCTTTCATGATTTTCTAGACACTGTACTGTTACGGTTTTTAATCATTTGTGACGACATACTTTGACAGATTTCATAATTTTTCCATACTATGACTATATAGTATGATGTTTGTTAATGATTTTTTGGTGACTACATTTTTTTAATGATTTCTGGCCACATGATATACTGTGATGTTTTCTTTCATGATTTTTGACGACGTACTACACTATGAAGCTTTTTCATAATTTTCAATGACATACTATACTATGAATTTTTTAGTGATTTTTGACGACATACTATACTATGACGTTAAATCATCATTTTGATGACATCCTATGATATGATTTTTGACAAAGTACACTGACGTTTGTCTCGATTTACAACGACAAACTTTACTATGGCATTATTTCATGATTTTAGATGACATACTTTAATTTTTTTCGTAATTTTGACGGCATACTTCATCATGATGTTTTCTTTCATGATTTTTGATGACATACTATGCTATAACGTTTTTTCACGATTTTAGATGATATACTATACGATGATGCTTTTTCAAAATTTTTTGGTATACCATTACGTTTTTTCATGATGTATTGACATACTGTACTGTAATGGTTTTTAATAATTTTTTTTTTAAATAATTTTTTGGTTTTTTAATTTTTACTACACTATGAAGCTTTTTCTTTATTTTTGACTACATACAATCCTGTGTTTTTTCATGATTTTCGACATCATACTACATTCTGAAGTTTTTTCATGATTTTTGACGATAAAGTACACTGACATTTTTCATGATTTTCGACGACAAACTATGCTATGGCATTATTTCATGATTTTAGATGACATACTTTATTATAATGTTTTTTCATATTTTTTTTTAACACAGTAATGATTTTTTCATGATTTTTGACAACATACTATACTATGACGCTTTTTCATAATTTTGACAACCTTATACTTTGATGTTTTTTCATGATTTTTGACGACTTACTATATGATGGCTTATTTTCAGGATTTTCAACAACATACTTTACTATGACTTTTTTCAGGATTTTGATGACATACTGTACTGTGACATTTTTGACATTACACTATGCTTTTTCATAAGTTTTGATGACATTCTATAATATGTTTTTATGTTTGTTTTTTTAATAAAAAGATCAGTAAAAATATAAATCTAAGTTCATAAACTGATTTTTATACTCAATATCCAATTTCAAAATCCTTAAAAAAAGACCCAACTCTCCCAAAACCAGGATTGTGTGAAATGCCATCATCCGTCAATCAATCACTTGCCACTGTGAAGACACAAACAATGGAGTCGTGGTTGAGGCGTAGCAGGAATGCTGCTGAAAACACGAAGAGACAAGTGACAAAGAAGGCAAAACCAGAACTGACCATCAGTATGCAGACACTTCGTAATATACCATGCTGGAAAAAAGGCCAAAAGATCATAATATAACGTGTTGAAAAAATGGCTGAAAACCTCATAGTATAGTATGTCGAAAAACTTGCACCTAGATCCTAACCCAAGCTGCTCATCCCCCCAAAAGGAAATAAACCCCTTCATGAATATGCAAACGGCAGCACCCGCGCTTATGAGCATATTTAACATGTTCATTAACCAGCAACAGCAGCCGTCTGAGCAAACAAAAACAGGAAACAACATGTGGAAGGGTGGAAACTCCCCTGCAGTTGGAGAAGGAAGCTTCTTTCCAAACATGACACCCCACGCAGGAGGAGTAGGAGGTTTCTACCTGAACATGACACAACAAGCAGCAGGCAGAAGTTTCTACTCAAACATGACATCTCAAGATGCAGGAGAAAGCTTCTCCTCGAACAACCCACCCCCAGGCCAGCCAATGAGGAGAGACGGAGAGTGGAGAGAGTGACGATGTGACGGACCTCAAGATAAAGAGGAACAGAAAACCATTTTGTACAACTTTTCAGAGTTTTCTGTGCTTTTGTGCTTCTTCTTTATCTTGACCTTGTGTTAGATGGTATATGTAGCTCCCGTAAAAGGGAGTGATGTTGTTTTTGATTTTGAAATTTTTTATCTTAGAATAAAGCCTGCCTTGAGCAGTTTTAACCTTTTCAACCATCCTTGGGTGTTCGCATTTGATCCTTCTGAGAATCTCGTGGTGGTGGTCTAAAAAACGCCAAACAAGACAAAAAAGAAACAGGTTGCCGGAAAAAAAGGCGAACTTTCTGTTTGCTGCCTGGTTTTGACCAAGTGTGAATAAAAACTCACAAAGCACCAAGACAGGGTAGTACCGGAGATACTCCCAGAATCACCATCAATCCCCCAAGAGGGGACAAACCGGAGATGCTCCTTCTGCCCGAGTAGTGGGGGTTTAATCTCTTGGTCTGGCCAATTAAAGTTAACACTGTAGGGTATCCATCACCCAGAAAAATAAAAAGACACCTTACCTCTCTGATAAGCCACTCTCTCACAGGTCTGAGGTGGCATTCGATTATTCAGACTGTCTGAGTAAGAGGGAGATGCAGGCACTTAATAAGGAGAGCTACGGCTCCATGAAATATAGCATGAGGAAAACATTGCTGAAAATATTATAGTAAGTCCAAAAAAGGCGAATTTGGACATGGCTCAAAACTTCTTATTATAACTGGTAGAGACGGGTCATAGTATACAAAGTGGAAAAAAGGACAAAATCTAAATAATTTAGCTTGTCCAAAAAATTGCAGAGAAAGCCATACTACTGTATGTAGAAAAATGTCAAATTTCGACATGTCCCAAATACGCCTGAAAACGACATATTAGACCTTGTAGAGATGAGTTATAGTATACAAAGTGGAGAAAAAGCATGACTAAAAAATTGCAGAAAATACCATACTTTATTATGTCGAAAAATGTCAGATTTGACATGTCCCAAAGATGCCTCAAAACTACATATTATACTTTGTAAAGATGTGTCATGGTATGCAAAGTGGAAAAAAAAGGCCCAAAACTTCAGAATTTAGCATGTCCAAATAATCGTCAAAAACGGCACACTAAAGTATGTCGAAAAATGGCAAATTTTGAGTAGCAAACGTGCCTGAAAAAGACATATTATACCTTGTAGAGATGCGTCATAGTATACAAAGTGGAAAAATGCCATACCATAGTATTGCTTTTTGGGTCATTTTTTGAAATGACATATTATGGTGTTATTAGCTGTTTTTGTATCGTTCTATGCTTCGGCGTCTCTGCATGCTATTCCATATGGTTTTCAGCAGTTTTAAGCGGTTTTTGGGACATTTCATTTTTTGAACGTGCCATGCCACATTTTTTAAATATACCATATTATCCTGCTTTTGGTCTTTTTTGGATCGTGCTATGCCATGGGCATGCTATTTAATGCAGTTTTCAGCAGTTTTAAGAGTTTTTTGGGACATGTCATTTTATGACAATTTTGCCATACTATAGTATTGCTTTTTGTGTCATTTATTCAACATGCCATATAATGGTGTTTTTATTTTATTTTTTTTTACAACATTCTATGCCATGGCATGTCTTGGCACGCTATTTTAATGCAGTTTTCAGCTGTTATAAGGGATTTTTACTATAGCCTTGCTATTTCTGTCATTTTTTCCGCATTCTATGTTATGATGTTTTTGGCTGTTTTTGCAACAAATTTTGCTATTGGGCATCTCAGTACGCTATCTTATGCTGTTCTGAGGTGTTTTCAGCTGTTTTTGTGACATGTCATTTTTTGAAATTTTTGCCTTACTTCAGCCTTGCTTTTCTGGTCATTATTTCAACGTGCTATATTATGATGTTTTTGGCAGTTTTTGCAAAATATTTTGCTATTGGGTGTCTCAGTACGTTATTTCAGGCTGTTTTGAGGTGTTTTCAGCTGTTTTTGGGACAGGTCATTTTTTGAAAATTTTGCCTTACTATAGCCTTGCTTTTTTCGGTCATTTTTTCAACATGCTATATTCTGGTGTTTTTTTGCCGTTTTTACAACATTCTTTGCTATGGCGTGTATTGGCAGAGTATTTTATGCTGTTTTGAGGTGTTTTCAGCTGTTTTTGTGACATGTCATTTTTTGAAATTTTTGCCATACTATAGCCTTGCTTTTTCGGTCATTTCTTCGAAATGCTATATTCTTGTGTTTTTTGCCATTTTTACAACACTCTTTGCTATGGTGTATCTTGGCAGAGTATTTAATGCTGTTTTGAGGTGTTTTGAGCTGTTTTTGGGACATGTCATTTTTTGAAATTTTTGCCTTACTATAGCCTTGCTTTTTTGGTCATTTTTTCAACATGCTATATTATGATGTTTTTTGCAGTTTTTGCAAAAATATTTTGCTATTGGGTGTCTCAGTATGTTATTTCAGGCTGTTTTGAGGTGTTTTCAGCTGTTTTTGGGGCAGGTCATTTTTTGAAAATTTTGCCTTACTATAGCCTTGCTTTTTCGGTCATTTTTTCAATATGCTATATTCTGGTGTTTTTTGCCGTTTTTAATAGATTCTTTGTTATGGCGTGTCTTGGCAGAGTATTTTATGCTGTTTTGAGGTGTTTTCAGCTGTTTTTGGGACATGTCATTTTTTGAAATTTTTGCCTTACTATAGCCTTGCTTTTTCGGTCATTTTTTCAACATGCTATATTATGATGTTTTTGGCAGTTTTTGCAAAATATTTTACTATTGGGTGTCTCAGTACGTTATTTCAGGCTGCTTTGAGGTGTTTTCAGCTGTTTTTGGGACAGGTCATTTTTTGAAAATTTTGCCTTACTATAGCCTTGCTTTTTCGGTCATTTTTTCAACATGCTATATTATGATGTTTTTTGCCGTTTTTAATAGATACTTTGTTATGGCGTGTCTTGGCAGAGTATTTAATGCTGTTTTGAGGTGTTTTCAGCTGTTTTTGGGACATGTCATTTTTTGAAATTTTTGCCTTACTATAGCCTTGCTTTTTTGGTCATTTTTTCAACATGCTATATTCTGGTGTTATTTGCCGTTTTTAATAGATTCTTTGTTATGGCGTGTCTTGGCAGAGTATTTAATGCTGTTTTGAGGTGTTTTCAGCTGTTTTTGGGACATGTCATTTTTTGAACTTTTTGCCTTACTATAGCCTTGCTTTTTCGGTAATTTTTTCAACATGCCATATTATGATGTTTTGGGCAGTTTTTGCAAAATATTTTGCTATTGGGTGTCTCAGTCCGTTATTTCAGGCTGTTTTGATGTGTTTTCAGCTGTTTTTGGGACAGGTCATTTTTTTGAAATTTTTGCCTTACTATAGCCTTGCTTTTTCTGTCATTTTTTCAACATGCTATATTCTGGTGTTTTTTGCAGTTTTTACAACATTCTTTGCTATGGCGTGTCTTGGCAGAGTATTTAATGCTGTTTTGAGGTGTTTTCAGCTGTTTTTGGGACAGGTCATTTTTTGAAATTTTTGCCTTACTATAGCCTTGCTTTTTCGGTCATTTTTTCAACATGCTATATTCTGGTGTTTTTTGCCGTTTTTAATAGATTCTTTGTTATGGCATGTCTTGGCAGAGTATTTAATGCTGTTTTGAGGTGTTTTCAGCTGTTTTTGTGACATGTCATTTTTTGAAATTTTTGCCTTACTATAGCCTTGCTTTTTTGGTCATTTTTTCAACATGCTATATTATGATGTTTTTTGCAGTTTTTGCAAAAATATTTTGCTATTGGGTGTCTCAGTATGTTATTTCAGGCTGTTTTGAGGTGTTTTCAGCTGTTTTTGGGACATGTCATTTTTTGAAAATTTTGCCTTACTATAGCCTTGCTTTTTTGGTCAGTTTTTCAACATGCTATATTCTGGTGTTTTTTGCCGTTTTTAATAGATTCTTTGTTATGGCGTGTCTTGGCAGAGTATTTAATGCTGTTTTGAGGTGTTTTCAGCTGTTTTTGGGACATGTCATTTTTTGAAATTTTTGCCTTACTATAGCCTTGCTTTTTCGGTAATTTTTTCAACATGCCATATTATGATGTTTTGGGCAGTTTTTGCAAAATATTTTGCTATTGGGTGTCTCAGTCCGTTATTTCAGGCTGTTTTGATGTGTTTTCAGCTGTTTTTGGGACAGGTCATTTTTTTGAAATTTTTGCCTTACTATAGCCTTGCTTTTTCTGTCATTTTTTCAACATGCTATATTCTGGTGTTTTTTGCCGTTTTTAATAGATTCTTTGTTATGGCATGTCTTGGCAGAGTATTTAATGCTGTTTTGAGGTGTTTTCAGCTGTTTTTGTGACATGTCATTTTTTGAAATTTTTGCCTTACTATAGCCTTGCTTTTTCGGTCATTTTTTCAACATGCCATATTATGATGTTTTTGGCAGTTTTTGCAAAATATTTTGCTATTGGGTGTCTCAGTACGTTATTTCAGGCTGCTTTGAGGTGTTTTCAGCTGTTTTTGGGACAGGTCATTTTTTGAAAATTTTGCCTTACTATAGCCTTGCTTTTTCGGTCATTTTTTCAACGTGCTATATTATGGTGTTTTTTGCAGTTTTTGCAAAATATTTTGCTATTGGGTGTCTCAGTATGTTATTTCGAGGCTGCTTTGAGGTTTTTTCAGCTGTTTGTGGGACAGGTCATTTTTTGAAAATTTTGCCTTACTACAGCCTTGCTTTTTCGCTCATTTTTTCAACATGCTATATTCTGGTGTTTTTTGCCGTTTTTAATAGATTCTTTGTTATGGCGTGTCTTGGCAGAGTATTTAATGCTGTTTTGAGGTGTTTTCAGCTGTTTTTGGGACATGTCATTTTTTGAAATTTTTGCCTTACTATAGCCTTGCTTTTTCGGTATTTTTTTCAACATGCCATATTATGATGTTTTTGGCAGTTTTTGCAAAATATTTTGCTATTGGGTGTCTCCGTACGTTATTTCAAGCTGTTTTGAGGTGTTTTCAGCTGTTTGTGGGACAGGTCATTTTTTGAAATTTTTGCCTTACTATAGCCTCGCTTTTTTGGTCATTTTTTCAACATGCCATATTCTGGTGTTTTTTGCTGTTTTTAACAACATTCTTTGCTATGGCGTGTCTTGGCACGCTTTTTTATGCTGTTTTGAGGTGTTTTTATCTGTTTTAGGGACAGGTCATTTTTTGAAATTTTTGCCTTACTATAGCCTTGCTTTTTTGGTCATTTTTTCAACATGCTATATTCTGGTGTTTTTTGCCTTTTTTACAACATTCTTTGCTATGGCGCATCTTGGCAGAGTATTTTATGCTGTTTTGAGGTGTTTTCAGCTGTTTTTGGGACAGGTCATTTTTTGAAATTTTTGCCTTACTATAGCCTTGCTTTTTTGGTCATTTTTTCAACATGCTATATTTTGGTGTTTTTTGCTGTTTTTAACAACATTCTTTGCTATGGCGTGTCTTGTACGCTTTTTTATGCTGTTTTGAGGTGTTTTTAGCTGTTTTTGGGACAGGTCATTTTTTGAAATTTTTGCCTTACTATAGCCTTGCTTTTTTGGTCATTTTTTCAACGTGCTATATTATGATGTTTTTGGCAGTTTTTGCAAAATATTTTGCTATTGGGTGTCTCAGTACGTCATTTCAAGCTGTTTTGAGGTGTTTTCAGCTGTTTTTGGGACAGGTCATTTTTTGAAATTTTTGCCTTACTATAGCCTTGCTTTTTTGGTCATTTTTTCAACATGCTATATTCTGGTGTTTTTTGCCGTTTTTAATAGATTCTTTGTTATGGCGTGTCTTGGCAGAGTATTTAATGCTGTTTTGAGGTGTTTTCAGCTGTTTTTGGGACAGGTCATTTTTTGAAATTTTTGCCTTACTATAGCCTTGCTTTTTCGGTCATTTTTTCAACATGCTATATTCTGGTGTTTTTGCGTTTTAATAGATTCTTTGTTATGGCGCATCTTGGCAGAGTATTTTATGCTGTTTTGAGGTGTTTTCAGCTGTTTTTGGGACAGGTCATTTTTTGAAATTTTTGCCTTACTATAGCCTTGCTTTTTTGGTCATTTTTTCAACATGCTATATTCTGGTGTTTTTTGCCTTTTTTACAACATTCTTTGCTATGGCGCATCTTGGCAGAGTATTTTATGCTGTTTTGAGGTGTTTTCAGCTGTTTTTGGGACAGGTCATTTTTTGAAATTTTTGCCTTACTATAGCCTTGCTTTTTTGGTCATTTTTTCAACATTCTATATTTTGGTGTTTTTTGCTGTTTTTAACAACATTCTTTGCTATGGCATGTCTTGGCACGCTTTTTTATGCTGTTTTGAGGTGTTTTTAGCTGTTTTTGGGACAGGTCATTTTTTGAAATTTTTGCCTTACTATAGCCTTGCTTTTTTGGTCATTTTTTCAACGTGCTATATTATGATGTTTTTGGCAGTTTTTGCAAAATATTTTGCTATTGGGTGTCTCAGTACGTCATTTCAAGCTGTTTTGAGGTGTTTTCAGCTGTTTTTGGGACAGGTCATTTTTTGAAATTTTTGCCTTACTATAGCCTTGCTTTTTGGTCATTTTTCAACATGCTATATTCTGGTGTTTTTTGCTGTTTTTAACAACATTCTTTGCTATGGCGTGTCTTGGCACGCTTTTTTATGCTGTTTTGAGGTGTTTTCAGCTGTTTTTGGGACAGGTCATTTTTTGAAATTTTTGCCTTACTATAGCCTTGCCTTTTTGGTCATTTTTTCAACATGCTATATTCTGGTGTTTTTTACCGTTTTGACAACATTCTTTGTTATGGCGTGTTTTGGCAGAGTATTTAATGCTGTTTTGAGGTGTTTTCAGCTGTTTTTGGGACAGGTCATTTTTTGAAATTTTTGCCTTACTATAGCCTTGCTTTTTCGGTCATTTTTTCAACATGCTATATTCTGGTGTTTTTTACCGTTTTTACAACATTCTTTGTTATGGCGTGTCTTGGCAGAGTATTTAATGCTATTTTTAAGGTGTTTTCAGCTGTTTTTGGGACAGGTCATTTTTTGAAATTTTTGCCTTACTATAGCCTTGCTTTTTCGGTCATTTTTTCAACATGCTATATTCTGGTGTTTTTTGCCGTTTTTAATAGATTCCTTGTTATGGCGTGTCTTGGCAGAGTATTTAATGCTGTTTTGAGGTGTTTTCAGCTGTTTTTGGGACAGGTCATTTTTTGAAATTTTTGCCTTACTATAGCCTTGCTTTTTGGTCATTTTTCAACATGCTATATTCTGGTGTTTTTGCCGCTTTTAATAGATTCTTTGTTATGGCGTGTTTTGGCAGAGTATTTAATGCTGTTTTGAGGTGTTTTCAGCTGTTTTTGGGACAGGTCATTTTTTGAAAATTTTGCCTTACTATAGCCTTGCTTTTTCTGTCATTTTTTCAACATGCTATATTCTGGTGTTTTTTTGCCTTTTTTACAACATTCTTTGCTATGGCGCATCTTGGCAGAGTATTTTATGCTGTTTTGAGGTGTTTTCAGCTGTTTTTGGGACAGGTCATTTTTTGAAATTTTTGCCTTACTATAGCCTTGCTTTTTCTGTCATTTTTTCAACATGCTATATTCTGGTGTTTTTTGCCTTTTTTACAACATTCTTTGCTATGGCGCATCTTGGCAGAGTATTTAATGCTGTTTTGAGGTGTTTTCAGCTGTTTTTGGGACAGGTCATTTTTTGAAATTTTTGCCTTACTATAGCCTTGCTTTTTCGGTCATTTTTTCAACATGCTATATTCTGGTGTTTTTTGCCGTTTTTACAACATTCTTTGCTATGGCGTGTCTTGGCAGAGTATTTAATGCTGTTTTGAGGTGTTTTCAGCTGTTTTTGGGACAGGTCATTTTTTGAAATTTTTGCCTTACTATAGCCTTGCTTTTTCGGTCATTTTTTCAACATGCTATATTCTGGTGTTTTTTGCCTTTTTTACAACATTCTTTGCTATGGCGCATCTTGGCAGAGTATTTTATGCTGTTTTGAGGTGTTTTCAGCTGTTTTTGGGACAGGTCATTTTTTGAAATTTTTGCCTTACTATAGCCTTGCTTTTTCGGTCATTTTTTCAACATGCTATATTCTGGTGTTTTTTGCCGTTTTTAATAGATTCTTTGTTATGGCGTGTCTTGGCAGAGTATTTAATGCTGTTTTGAGGTGTTTTCAGCTGTTTTTGGGACAGGTCATTTTTTGAAATTTTTGCCTTACTATAGCCTTGCTTTTTCGGTCATTTTTTCAACATGCTATATTCTGGTGTTTTTTGCCGTTTTTAATAGATTCTTTGTTATGGCGTGTCTTGGCAGAGTATTTAATGCTGTTTTGAGGTGTTTTCAGCTGTTTTTGGGACATGTCATTTTTTGAAATTTTTGCCTTACTATAGCCTTGCTTTTTTGGTCATTTTTTCAACATGCTATATTCTGGTGTTTTTTGCCGTTTTTACAACATTCTTTGCTATGGCGTGTCTTGGCAGAGTATTTAATGCTGTTTTGAGGTGTTTTCAGCTGTTTTTGGGACAGGTCATTTTTTGAAATTTTTGCCTTACTATAGCCTTGCTTTTTCGGTCATTTTTTCAACATGCTATATTCTGGTGTTTTTTGCCTTTTTTACAACATTCTTTGCTATGGCGCATCTTGGCAGAGTATTTTATGCTGTTTTGAGGTGTTTTCAGCTGTTTTTGGGACAGGTCATTTTTTGAAATTTTTGCCTTACTATAGCCTTGCTTTTTTGGTCATTTTTTCAACATGCTATATTTTGGTGTTTTTTGCTGTATTTAACAACATTCTTTGCTATGGCGTGTCTTGGCACGCTTTTTTATGCTGTTTTGAGGTGTTTTTAGCTGTTTTTGGGACAGGTCATTTTTTGAAATTTTTGCCTTACTATAGCCTTGCTTTTTGGTCATTTTTTCAACATGCTATATTCTGGTGTTTTTTACCGTTTTGACAACATTCTTTGTTATGGCGTGTCTTGGCAGAGTATTTAATGCTATTTTTAAGGTGTTTTCAGCTGTTTTTGGGACATGTCATTTTTTGAAATTTTTGCCTTACTATAGCCTTGCTTTTTCGGTCATTTTTTCAACATGCTATATTCTGGTGTTTTTTGCCGTTTTTAATAGATTCCTTGTTATGGCGTGTCTTGGCAGAGTATTTAATGCTGTTTTGAGGTGTTTTCAGCTGTTTTTGGGACAGGTCATTTTTTGAAATTTTTGCCTTACTATAGCCTTGCTTTTTCGGTCATTTTTTCAACATGCTATATTCTGGTGTTTTTGCCGTTTTAATAGATTCTTTGTTATGGCGTGTTTTGGCAGAGTATTTAATGCTGTTTTGAGGTGTTTTCAGCTGTTTTTGGGACAGGTCATTTTTTGAAATTTTTGCCTTACTATAGCCTTGCTTTTCTGTCATTTTTCAACATGCTATATTCTGGTGTTTTTGCCTTTTTAAAACATTCTTTGTTATGGCGTATTTTGGCAGAGTATTTTATGCTGTTTTGAGGTGTTTTCAGCTGTTTTTGGGACAGGTCATTTTTTGAAATTTTTGCCTTACTATAGCCTTGCTTTTTCTGTCATTTTTTCAACATGCTATATTCTGGTGTTTTTTGCCTTTTTTACAACATTCTTTGCTATGGCGCATCTTGGCAGAGTATTTAATGCTGTTTTGAGGTGTTTTCAGCTGTTTTTGGGACAGGTCATTTTTTGAAATTTTTGCCTTACTATAGCCTTGCTTTTTTGGTCATTTTTTCAACATGCCATATTCTGGTGTTTTTTGCTGTTTTTAACAACATTCTTTGCTATGGCGTGTCTTGGCACGCTTTTTTATGCTGTTTTGAGGTGTTTTTATCTGTTTTAGGGACAGGTCATTTTTTGAAATTTTTGCCTTACTATAGCCTTGCTTTTTCTGTCATTTTTCAACATGCTATATTCTGGTGTTTTTGCCGTTTTAATAGATTCTTTGTTATGGCGTGTCTTGGCAGAGTATTTAATGCTGTTTTGAGGTGTTTTCAGCTGTTTTTGGGACAGGTCATTTTTTGAAATTTTTGCCTTACTATAGCCTTGCTTTTTCTGTCATTTTTTCAACATGCTATATTCTGGTGTTTTTTTGCCTTTTTTACAACATTCTTTGCTATGGCGCATCTTGGCAGAGTATTTAATGCTGTTTTGAGGTGTTTTCAGCTGTTTTTGGGACAGGTCATTTTTTGAAATTTTTGCCTTACTATAGCCTTGCCTTTTTGGTCATTTTTTCAACATGCTATATTCTGGTGTTTTTTACCGTTTTGACAACATTCTTTGCTATGGCGTGTCTTGGCAGAGTATTTAATGCTATTTTTAAGGTGTTTTCAGCTGTTTTTGGGACATGTCATTTTTTGAAATTTTTGCCTTACTATAGCCTTGCTTTTTCGGTCATTTTTTCAACATGCTATATTCTGGTGTTTTTTGCCGTTTTTAATAGATTCCTTGTTATGGCGTGTCTTGGCAGAGTATTTAATGCTGTTTTGAGGTGTTTTCAGCTGTTTTTGGGACAGGTCATTTTTGAAATTTTGCCTTACTATAGCCTTGCTTTTTCGGTCATTTTTCAACATGCTATATTCTGGTGTTTTTTACCGTTTTTAATAGATTCTTTGTTATGGCGTGTTTTGGCAGAGTATTTAATGCTGTTTTGAGGTGTTTTCAGCTGTTTTTGGGACAGGTCATTTTTTGAAATTTTTGCCTTACTATAGCCTTGCTTTTTCTGTCATTTTTTCAACATGCTATATTCTGGTGTTTTTTGCCTTTTTTACAACATTCTTTGCTATGGCGCATCTTGGCAGAGTATTTTATGCTGTTTTGAGGTGTTTTCAGCTGTTTTTGGGACAGGTCATTTTTTGAAATTTTTGCCTTACTATAGCCTTGCTTTTTCTGTCATTTTTTCAACATGCTATATTCTGGTGTTTTTTGCCTTTTTTACAACATTCTTTGCTATGGCGCATCTTGGCAGAGTATTTAATGCTGTTTTGAGGTGTTTTCAGCTGTTTTTGGGACAGGTCATTTTTTGAAATTTTTGCCTTACTATAGCCTTGCTTTTTTGGTCATTTTTCAACATGCCATATTCTGGTGTTTTTGCTGTTTTTAACAACATTCTTTGCTATGGCGTGTCTTGGCACGCTTTTTATGCTGTTTTGAGGTGTTTTTATCTGTTTTAGGGACAGGTCATTTTTGAAATTTTGCCTTACTATAGCCTTGCTTTTTCGGTCATTTTTCAACATGCTATATTCTGGTGTTTTTGCCGTTTTAATAGATTCTTTGTTATGGCGTGTCTTGGCAGAGTATTTAATGCTGTTTTGAGGTGTTTTCAGCTGTTTTTGGGACAGGTCATTTTTTGAAATTTTTGCCTTACTATAGCCTTGCTTTTTCTGTCATTTTTTCAACATGCTATATTCTGGTGTTTTTTGCCGTTTTTAATAGATTCTTTGTTATGGCGTGTTTTGGCAGAGTATTTAATGCTGTTTTGAGGTGTTTTCAGCTGTTTTTGGGACAGGTCATTTTTGAAATTTTGCCTTACTATAGCCTTTTTTGGTCATTTTTCAACATTATTCTATAGCCTTGCTATTTTTCATTTTTTCAACATGCACTATCTAATAGATTCTTGTTATGGCGTGTTTTTGCTGTTTGAGTTTTTCAGCTGTTTTGGGACGGTCATACCTTACTATCTTTTGATTTTTCTATGGCGTTTTATTAGTCTTGGCAGAGTATTTAATGCTGTTTTTGAGGTGTTTTCAGCTGTTTTTAGGACAGGTCATTTTTTGAAATTTTGCCTTACTATAGCCTTGCTTTTCTGGTCATTTTTTCAACATGCTATATTCTGGTGTTTTGCGTTTTTAATAGATTCTTTGTTATGGCGTGTCTTGGCAGAGTATTTAATGCTGTTTTGAGGTGTTTTTCAGCTGTTTTTGGGACAGGTCATTTTTGAAATTTTGCCTTACTATAGCCTTGCTTTTTGGTCATTTTTCAACAGGCTATATTCGGGTGTTTTTTGCCTTTTTTACTAGATTCTTTGTTATGGCGTGTTTTGGCAGAGTATTTAATGCTGTTTTGAGGTGTTTTCAGCTGTTTTTGGGACAGGTCATTTTTTGAAATTTTTGCCTTACTATAGCCTTGCTTTTCGGTCATTTTTTCAACATGCCATATTCTGGTGTTTTTGCTGTTTTTAACAACATTCTTTGCTATGGCGTGTCTTGGCAGAGTATTTAATGCTGTTTTGAGGTGTTTTCAGCTGTTTTTTAGGGACAGGTCATTTTTTGAAATTTTTGCCTTACTATAGCCTTGCTTTTCGGTCATTTTTTCAACATGCTATATTCTGGTGTTTTTGCCCGTTTTTAATAGATTCTTTGTTATGGCGTGTCTTGGCAGAGTATTTAATGCTGTTTTGAGGTGTTTTCAGCTGTTTTTTGGGACAGGTGTCATTTTTTGAAATTTTGCCTTACTATAGCCTTGCTTTTTCGGTCATTTTTCAACATGCTATATTCTGGTGTTTTTTGCCGTTTTTTAATAGATTCTTTGTTATGTGGCGTGTCTTGGCAGAGTGTTAATGCTGTTTTGAGGTGTTTTCAGCTGTTTTTTAGGACAGGTCATTTTTGAAATTTTTGCCTTACTATAGCCTTGCTTTTTCGGTCATTTTTCAACATGCCATATTCTGGTGTTTTTTGCTGTTTTAACAACATTCTTTGTTATTGGCGTGTCTTGGCAGTATTTAATGCTGTTTTGAGGTGTTTTCAGCTGTTTTTTGGGACAGGTCATTTTGAAATTTTGCCTTACTATAGCCTTGCTTTTTGGTCATTTTTCAACATGCTATATTCTGGTGTTTTTTGCCCGTTTTTAATAGATTCTTTGTTGTATGGCGTGTCTTGGCAGTATTTAATGCTGTTTTGAGGTGTTTTCAGCTGTTTTAGGACAGGTCATTTTTGAAATTTTGCCTTACTATAGCCTTGCTTTTTCGGTCATTTTTTCAACATGCTATATTCTGGTGTTTTTACCGTTTTAATAGATTCTTGGTTATGGCTTGTATCTTGGCAGAGTATTTAATGCTGTTTTGAGGTGTTTTCAGCTGTTTTTGGGACAGGTCATTTTTTGAAATTTTGCCTTCCTATAGCCTTGCTTTTTGGTCATTTTTCAACATGCTATATTCTGGTGTTTTTGCTGTTTTGTAACAACATTCTTTGTTATGGCTTGTCTTGGCAGAGTATTTATGCTGTTTTGAGGTGTTTTAGCTGTTTTTTAGACAGGTCATTTTTTGAAATTTTTGCCTTACTATAGCCTTGCTTTTTTGGTCATTTTTTCAACATGCCATATTCTGGTGTTTTTTATTTTTAACAACATTCTTTGCTATATGGCGTGTCTTGGCGCTTTTTTATGCTGTTTTGAGGTGTTTTCAGCTGTTTTTGGACAGGTCATTTTTTGAAATTTTTGCCTTACTATAGCCTTGCTTTTTCGGTCATTTTTTCAACATGCTATATTCTGGTGTTTTTTGCCGTTTTTAATAGATTCTTTGTTATGGCGCATCTTGGCAGAGTATTTTATGCTGTTTTGAGGTGTTTTCAACTGTTTTTGGACAGGTCATTTTTGAAATTTTTGCCTTACTATAGCCTTGCTTTTTGGTCTTTTTTTCTACATTCTATATTCTGGTGTTTTTTGCCGTTTTTAATAGATTCTTGTTATGGCTTGTTTTTTGGCAGAGTATTTAATGCTGTTTTGAGGTGTTTTCAGCTGTTTTTAGGACAGGTCATTTTTTGAAATTTTGCCCTTACTATAGCCTTGCTTTTCTGTCATTTTTCAACATGCTATATTCTGGTGTTTTTGCCTTTTTACAACATTCTTTGCTATGGCGTGTCTTGGCAGAGTATTTATGCTGTTTTGAGGTGTTTTCAGCTGTTTTTGGACAGATCATTTTTGAAATTTTGCCTTTTATTATAGCCTTGCTTTTTCTGGTCATTTTTTCAACATGCTATATTCTGGTGTTTTGCCTTTTTACAACATTCTTTGCTATGGCGTGTCTTGGCAGAGTATTTAATGCTGTTTTGAGGTGTTTTCAGCTGTTTTTGGGACAGGTCATTTTTTGAAATTTTTGCCTTACTATAGCCTTGCTTTTTTGGTCATTTTTTCAACATGCTATATTCTGGTGTTTTTTGCCGTTTTTAATAGATTCTTTGTTATGGCGTGTCTTGGCAGAGTATTTAATGCCTTTTTGAGGTGTTTTCAGCTGTTTTTGGGACAGGTCATTTTTGAAAATTTTTGCCTTACTATAGCCTTGCTTTTTTCTGTCATTTTTTCAACATGCTATATTCTTGGTGTTTTTGCCTTTTTACAACATTCTTTGTTATGGCGCATCTTGGCAGAGTATTTTAATGCTGTTTTGAGGTGTTTTCAGCTGTTTTGGACAGGTCATTTTTGAAATTTTTGCCTTACTATAGCCTTGCTTTTTTCTGGTCATTTTCAACATGCCATATTCTGGTGTTTTTGCCTTTTTAACAACATTCTTTGCTATGGCGCATCTTGGCATTTTATCGCTGTTTTGAGGTGTTTTATCTGTTTTAGGACAGGTCATTTTTGAAATTTTGCCTTACTATAGCCTTGCTTTTTTGGGTCATTTTTCAACATGCTATATTCTGGTGTTTTTGCCGTTTTAATAGATTCTTTGTTATGGCGTGTCTTGGCAGAGTATTTAATGCTGTTTTGAGGTGTTTTCAGCTGTTTTTGGGACAGGTCATTTTTTGAAATTTTTGCCTTACTATAGCCTTGCTTTTTCGGTCATTTTTTCAACATGCTATATTCTGGTGTTTTTTGCCGTTTTTAATAGATTCTTGTTATGGCGTGTTTTGGCAGAGTATTTAATGCTGTTTTGAGGTGTTTTCAGCTGTTTTTAGGACAGGTCATTTTTGAAATTTTTTGCCTTACTATAGCCTTGCTTTTTGTGTCATTTTTTCAACATGCTATATTCTGGTGTTTTTGCCTTTTTTACAACATTCTTTGCTATGGCGCATCTTGGCAGAGTATTTAATGCTGTTTTGAGGTGTTTTTCAGCTGTTTTTTAGGACAGGTCATTTTTTGAAATTTTGCCTTACTATAGCCTTGCTTTTTTGGTCATTTTTTCAACATGCTATATTCTGGTGTTTTTTGCCTTTTTAATAGATTCTTTGTTATGGTGTCTTGGCAGAAGTATTTTAATGCTGTTTTGAGGTGTTTTCAGCTGTTTTTGGACAGGTCATTTTTGAAATTTTGCCTTACTATAGCCTTGCTTTTGGTCATTTTTCAACATGCTATATTCTGGTGTTTTTGCCGTTTTTAATAGATTCTTTGTTATGGCTTGTTTTGGCAGAGTATTTAATGTTGTTTTGAGGTATTTTCAGCTTTTTTAGGGACAGGTCATATTTTGCTATTTATGGCCTTACTGTAGCCTTGTTTTTTGGTCATTGTTTCAACATGCTATATTCTGGTGTTTTTTGCGTTTTTAACAACATTCTTTGCTATGGCGTGTCTTGGCAGAGTATTTAATACTGTTTTGAGGTGTTTTCAGCTGTTTTAGGGACAGGTCATTTTTTGAAATTTTTGGCCTTTACTATAGCCTTGCTTTTTCGGTCATTTTTCAACATGCTATATTCTGGTGTTTTTGCCGTTTTAATAGATTCTTTGTTATGGCGTGTCTTGGCAGAGTATTTAATGCTGTTTTGAGGTGTTTTCAGCTGTTTTTGGGACAGGTCATTTTTTTGAAATTTTTGCCTTTACTATAGCCTTGCTTTTTGTCATTTTTTCAACATGCTATATTCTGGTGTTTTTACCGTTTTAATAGATTCTTTGTTATGGCGTGTTTTGTGCAGTATTTAATGCTGTTTTGAGGTGTTTTCAACTGTTTTTTTGGGACAGGTCATTTTTGAAATTTTGCCTTACTATAGCCTTGCTTTTTTGGTCATTTTTCAACATGCTATATTCTGGTGTTTTTGCCGTTTTACAACATTCTTTGTTATGGCGTGTCTTGGCAGAGTATTTAATGCTGTTTTGAGGTGTTTTCAGCTGTTTTTGGACAGGTCATTTTTGAAATTTTTGCCTTACTATAGCCTTGCTTTTTTCGGTCATTTTTTCAACATGCTATATTCTGGTGTTTTTGCCTTTTTAATAGATTCTTTGTTATGGCGTGTCTTGGCAGAGTATTTAATGCTGTTTTGAGGTGTTTTCAGCTGTTTTTGGGACAGGTCATTTTTGAAATTTTGCCTTACTATAGCCTTGCTTTTTGGTCATTTTTCAACATGCTATATTCTGGTGTTTTTTACCGTTTTTAATAGATTCTTTGTTATGGCGTGTTTTGGCAGAGTATTTAATGCTGTTTTGAGGTGTTTTCAGCTGTTTTTGGGACAGGTCATTTTTGAAATTTTGCCTTACTATAGCCTTGCTTTTTGGTCATTTTTTCAACATGCCATATTCTGGTGTTTTTTGCTGTTTTTAACAACATTCTTTGCTATGGCGTGTCTTGGCACGCTTTTTTATGCTGTTTTGAGGTGTTTTTATCTGTTTTAGGGACAGGTCATTTTTTGAAATTTTTGCCTTACTATAGCCTTGCTTTTTCTGTCATTTTTTCAACATGCTATATTCTGGTGTTTTTTGCCGTTTTTAATAGATTCTTTGTTATGGCGTGTCTTGGCAGAGTATTTAATGCTGTTTTGAGGTGTTTTCAGCTGTTTTTGGGACAGGTCATTTTTTGAAATTTTTGCCTTACTATAGCCTTTCTTTTTCTGTCATTTTTTCAACATGCTATATTCTGGTGTTTTTGCCTTTTACAACATTCTTTGCTATGGCGCATCTTGGCAGAGTATTTAATGCTGTTTTGAGGTGTTTTCAGCTGTTTTTGGGACAGGTCATTTTTTGAAATTTTTGCCTTACTATAGCCTTGCCTTTTTGGTCATTTTTTCAACATGCTATATTCTGGTGTTTTTTACCGTTTTGACAACATTCTTTGCTATGGCGTGTCTTGGCAGAGTATTTAATGCTATTTTTAAGGTGTTTTCAGCTGTTTTTGGGACATGTCATTTTTTGAAATTTTTGCCTTACTATAGCCTTGCTTTTTCGGTCATTTTTTCAACATGCTATATTCTGGTGTTTTTTGCCGTTTTTAATAGATTCTTTGTTATGGCGTGTCTTGGCAGAGTATTTAATGCTGTTTTGAGGTGTTTTCAGCTGTTTTTGGGACAGGTCATTTTTTGAAATTTTTGCCTTACTATAGCCTTGCTTTTTCGGTCATTTTTTCAACATGCTATATTCTGGTGTTTTTTACCGTTTTTAATAGATTCTTTGTTATGGCGTGTTTTGGCAGAGTATTTAATGCTGTTTTGAGGTGTTTTCAGCTGTTTTTAGGACAGGTCATTTTTGAAATTTTGCCTTACTATAGCCTTGCTTTTTCTGTCATTTTTCAACATGCTATATTCTGGTGTTTTTTTGCCTTTTTTACAACATTCTTTGCTATGGCGCATCTTGGCAGAGTATTTTATGCTGTTTTGAGGTGTTTTCAGCTGTTTTTGGGACAGGTCATTTTTTGAAATTTTTGCCTTACTATAGCCTTGCTTTTTCTGTCATTTTTTCAACATGCTATATTCTGGTGTTTTTTGCCTTTTTTACAACATTCTTTGCTATGGCGCATCTTGGCAGAGTATTTAATGCTGTTTTGAGGTGTTTTCAGCTGTTTTTGGGACAGGTCATTTTTTGAAATTTTTGCCTTACTATAGCCTTGCTTTTTTGGTCATTTTTTCAACATGCCATATTCTGGTGTTTTTTGCTGTTTTTAACAACATTCTTTGCTATGGCGTGTCTTGGCACGCTTTTTTATGCTGTTTTGAGGTGTTTTTATCTGTTTTAGGGACAGGTCATTTTTGAAATTTTGCCTTACTATAGCCTTGCTTTTTCGGTCATTTTTCAACATGCTATATTCTGGTGTTTTTGCCGTTTTAATAGATTCTTTGTTATGGCGTGTCTTGGCAGAGTATTTAATGCTGTTTTGAGGTGTTTTCAGCTGTTTTTGGGACAGGTCATTTTTTGAAATTTTTGCCTTACTATAGCCTTGCTTTTTCTGTCATTTTTTCAACATGCTATATTCTGGTGTTTTTTGCCGTTTTTAATAGATTCTTTGTTATGGCGTGTTTTGGCAGAGTATTTAATGCTGTTTTGAGGTGTTTTCAGCTGTTTTTGGGACAGGTCATTTTTTGAAATTTTTGCCTTACTATAGCCTTGCTTTTTCGGTCATTTTTTCAACATGCTATATTCTGGTGTTTTTTGCCGTTTTTACAACATTCTTTGCTATGGCGTGTCTTGGCAGAGTATTTAATGCTGTTTTGAGGTGTTTTCAGCTGTTTTTGGGACAGGTCATTTTTTGAAATTTTTGCCTTACTATAGCCTTGCTTTTTCGGTCATTTTTCAACATGCTATATTCTGGTGTTTTTGCCGTTTTTAATAGATTCTTTGTTATGGCGTGTCTTGGCAGAGTATTTAATGCTGTTTTGAGGTGTTTTCAGCTGTTTTTGGGACATGTCATTTTTGAAATTTTGCCTTACTATAGCCTTGCTTTTTTCGGTCATTTTTCAACATGCTATATTCTGGTGTTTTTTACCGTTTTTAATAGATTCTTTGTTATGGCGTGTTTTGGCAGAGTATTTAATGCTGTTTTGAGGTGTTTTCAGCTGTTTTTGGGACAGGTCATTTTTTGAAATTTTTGCCTTCCTATAGCCTTGCTTTTTTGGTCATTTTTTCAACATGCCATATTCTGGTGTTTTTTGCTGTTTTTAACAACATTCTTTGTTATGGCGTGTCTTGGCAGAGTATTTAATGCTGTTTTGAGGTGTTTTCAGCTGTTTTTGGGACAGGTCATTTTTTGAAATTTTTGCCTTACTATAGCCTTGCTTTTTCGGTCATTTTTCAACATGCTATATTCTGGTGTTTTTGCCGTTTTAATAGATTCTTTGTTATGGCGTGTCTTGGCAGAGTATTTAATGCTGTTTTGAGGTGTTTTTAGCTGTTTTTGGGACAGGTCATTTTTTGATAGTTTTGCCTTCCTATAGCCTTGCTTTTTCGGGTCATTTTTCAACATGCTATATTCTGGTGTTTTTGCCGTTTTAATAGATTCTTTGTTATGGCGTGTCTTGGCAGAGTATTTAATGCTGTTTTGAGGTGTTTTCAGCTGTTTTTGGGACAGGTCATTTTTTGAAATTTTTGCCTTACTATAGCCTTGCTTTTTCGGTCATTTTTTCAACATGCCATATTCTGGTGTTTTTTGCTGTTTTTAACAACATTCTTTGCTATTGGGTGTCTTGGCATGCTTTTTTATGCTGTTTTGAGGTGTTTTCAGCTGTTTTTGGGACAGGTCATTTTTTGAAATTTTTGCCTTACTATAGCCTTGCTTTTTCGGTCATTTTTTCAACATGCTATATTCTGGTGTTTTTTGCCGTTTTTAATAGATTCTTTGTTATGGCGTGTCTTGGCAGAGTATTTAATGCTGTTTTGAGGTGTTTTCAGCTGTTTTTGGGACAGGTCATTTTTGAAATTTTTGCCTTACTATAGCCTTGCTTTTTCGGTCATTTTTCAACATGCTATATTCTGGTGTTTTTTGCCGTTTTTAATAGATTCTTGGTTATGGCTTGTTTTGGCAGAGTATTTAATGCTGTTTTGAGGTGTTTTTAGCTGTTTTTGGGACAGGTCATTTTTTGAAATTTTTGCCTTCCTATAGCCTTGCTTTTTTGGTCATTTTTTCAACATGCCATATTCTGGTGTTTTTTGCTGTTTTTAACAACATTCTTTGTTATGGCGTGTCTTGGCAGAGTATTTAATGCTGTTTTGAGGTGTTTTCAGCTGTTTTTGGGACAGGTCATTTTTTGAAATTTTTGCCTTACTATAGCCTTGCTTTTTTGGTCATTTTTTCAACATGCCATATTCTGGTGTTTTTTGCTGTTTTTAACAACATTCTTTGCTATTGGGTGTCTTGGCATGCTTTTTTATGCTGTTTTGAGGTGTTTTCAGCTGTTTTTGGGACAGGTCATTTTTTGAAATTTTTGCCTTACTATAGCCTTGCTTTTTCGGTCATTTTTCAACATGCTATATTCTGGTGTTTTTGCCGTTTTTAATAGATTCTTTGTTATGGCGTGTCTTGGCAGAGTATTTAATGCTGTTTTGAGGTGTTTTCAGCTGTTTTTGGGACAGGTCATTTTTTGAAATTTTTGCCTTACTATAGCCTTGCTTTTTCGGTCATTTTTTCAACATGCTATATTCTGGTGTTTTTTGCCGTTTTTAATAGATTCTTGGTTATGGCTTGTTTTGGCAGAGTATTTAATGCTGTTTTGAGGTGTTTTTAGCTGTTTTTGGGACAGGTCATTTTTTGAAATTTTTGCCTTACTATAGCCTTGCTTTTTCGGTCATTTTTTCAACATGCTATATTCTGGTGTTTTTTGCCGTTTTTACAACATTCTTTGCTATGGCGTGTCTTGGCAGAGTATTTAATGCTGTTTTGAGGTGTTTTCAGCTGTTTTTGGGACAGGTCATTTTTTGAAATTTTTGCCTTACTATAGCCTTGCTTTTTCGGTCATTTTTTCAACATGCTATATTCTGGTGTTTTTTGCCGTTTTTAATAGATTCTTTGTTATGGCGTGTCTTGGCAGAGTATTTAATGCTGTTTTGAGGTGTTTTCAGCTGTTTTTGGGACAGGTCATTTTTTGAAATTTTTGCCTTACTATAGCCTTGCTTTTTCGGTCATTTTTTCAACATGCTATATTCTGGTGTTTTTTGCCGTTTTTAATAGATTCTTTGTTATGGCGTGTTTTGGCAGAGTATTTAATGCTGTTTTGAGGTGTTTTCAGCTGTTTTTGGGACAGGTCATTTTTTGAAAATTTTGCCTTACTATAGCCTTGCTTTTTCTGTCATTTTTTCAACATGCTATATTCTGGTGTTTTTTTGCCTTTTTTACAACATTCTTTGCTATGGCGCATCTTGGCAGAGTATTTTATGCTGTTTTGAGGTGTTTTCAGCTGTTTTTGGGACAGGTCATTTTTTGAAATTTTTGCCTTACTATAGCCTTGCTTTTTTGGTCATTTTTTCAACATGCCATATTCTGGTGTTTTTTGCTGTTTTTAACAACATTCTTTGCTATGGCGTGTCTTGGCACGCTTTTTTATGCTGTTTTGAGGTGTTTTTATCTGTTTTAGGGACAGGTCATTTTTTGAAATTTTTGCCTTACTATAGCCTTGCTTTTTCGGTCATTTTTTCAACATGCTATATTCTGGTGTTTTTTGCCGTTTTTAATAGATTCTTTGTTATGGCGTGTCTTGGCAGAGTATTTAATGCTGTTTTGAGGTGTTTTCAGCTGTTTTTGGGACAGGTCATTTTTTGAAATTTTTGCCTTACTATAGCCTTGCTTTTTCTGTCATTTTTTCAACATGCTATATTCTGGTGTTTTTTGCCGTTTTTAATAGATTCTTTGTTATGGCGTGTTTTGGCAGA
This sequence comes from Plectropomus leopardus, assembly GCF_026936395.1. NCBI lineage: Eukaryota > Metazoa > Chordata > Actinopteri > Perciformes > Serranidae > Plectropomus > Plectropomus leopardus. Next base: position 24,712,402 of record NC_142176.1, on the reverse strand, counting down.
GTATTTAATGCTGTTTTGAGGTGTTTTCAGCTGTTTTTGGGACAGGTCATTTTTTGAAATTTTTGCCTTACTATAGCCTTGCTTTTTCTGTCATTTTTTCAACATGCTATATTCTGGTGTTTTTTGCCTTTTTTACAACATTCTTTGCTATGGCGCATCTTGGCAGAGTATTTAATGCTGTTTTGAGGTGTTTTCAGCTGTTTTTGGGACAGGTCATTTTTTGAAATTTTTGCCTTACTATAGCCTTGCTTTTTCGGTCATTTTTTCAACATGCTATATTCTGGTGTTTTTTGCCGTTTTTAATAGATTCTTTGTTATGGCGTGTCTTGGCAGAGTATTTAATGCTGTTTTGAGGTGTTTTCAGCTGTTTTTGGGACAGGTCATTTTTTGAAATTTTTGCCTTACTATAGCCTTGCTTTTTCGGTCATTTTTTCAACATGCTATATTCTGGTGTTTTTTGCCGTTTTTAATAGATTCTTTGTTATGGCTTGTTTTGGCAGAGTATTTAATGCTGTTTTGAGGTGTTTTTAGCTGTTTTTGGGACAGGTCATTTTTTGAAATTTTTGCCTTACTATAGCCTTGCTTTTTCGGTCATTTTTTCAACATGCTATATTCTGGTGTTTTTTGCCGTTTTTACAACATTCTTTGCTATGGCGTGTCTTGGCAGAGTATTTAATGCTGTTTTGAGGTGTTTTCAGCTGTTTTTGGGACAGGTCATTTTTTGAAATTTTTGCCTTACTATAGCCTTGCTTTTTCGGTCATTTTTTCAACATGCTATATTCTGGTGTTTTTTGCCGTTTTTAATAGATTCTTTGTTATGGCGTGTCTTGGCAGAGTATTTAATGCTGTTTTGAGGTGTTTTCAGCTGTTTTTGGGACATGTCATTTTTTGAAATTTTTGCCTTACTATAGCCTTGCTTTTTCGGTCATTTTTTCAACATGCTATATTCTGGTGTTTTTTACCGTTTTTAATAGATTCTTTGTTATGGCGTGTTTTGGCAGAGTATTTAATGCTGTTTTGAGGTGTTTTCAGCTGTTTTTGGGACAGGTCATTTTTTGAAATTTTTGCCTTACTATAGCCTTGCTTTTTTGGTCATTTTTTCAACATGCCATATTCTGGTGTTTTTTGCTGTTTTTAACAACATTCTTTGTTATGGCGTGTCTTGGCAGAGTATTTAATGCTGTTTTGAGGTGTTTTCAGCTGTTTTTGGGACAGGTCATTTTTTGAAATTTTTGCCTTACTATAGCCTTGCTTTTTCGGTCATTTTTTCAACATGCTATATTCTGGTGTTTTTTGCCGTTTTTAATAGATTCTTTGTTATGGCGTGTCTTGGCAGAGTATTTAATGCTGTTTTGAGGTGTTTTCAGCTGTTTTTGGGACAGGTCATTTTTGAAATTTTTGCCTTACTATAGCCTTGCTTTTTCGGGTCATTTTTCAACATGCTATATTCTGTTGTTTTTTGCCGTTTTTAATAGATTCTTTGTTATGGCGTGTCTTGGCAGAGTATTTAATGCTGTTTTGAGGTGTTTTCAGCTGTTTTTGGGACAGGTCATTTTTTGAAATTTTTGCCTTACTATAGCCTTGCTTTTTTGGTCATTTTTTCAACATGCCATATTCTGGTGTTTTTTGCTGTTTTTAACAACATTCTTTGCTATTGGGTGTCTTGGCATGCTTTTTTATGCTGTTTTGAGGTGTTTTCAGCTGTTTTTGGGACAGGTCATTTTTTGAAATTTTTGCCTTACTATAGCCTTGCTTTTTCGGTCATTTTTTCAACATGCTATATTCTGGTGTTTTTCGCCGTTTTAATAGATTCTTTGTTATGGCGTGTCTTGGCAGAGTATTTAATGCTGTTTTGAGGTGTTTTCAGCTGTTTTGGGACAGGTCATTTTTTGAAATTTTTGCCTTACTATAGCCTTGCTTTTTCGGTCATTTTTTCAACATGCTATATTCTGGTGTTTTTTGCCGTTTTTAATAGATTCTTTGTTATGGCTTGTTTTGGCAGAGTATTTAATGCTGTTTTGAGGTGTTTTTAGCTGTTTTTGGGACAGGTCATTTTTTGAAATTTTTGCCTTACTATAGCCTTGCTTTTTCGGTCATTTTTCAACATGCTATATTCTGGTGTTTTTGCCGTTTTACAACATTCTTTGCTATGGCGTGTCTTGGCAGAGTATTTAATGCTGTTTTGAGGTGTTTTCAGCTGTTTTGGGACAGGTCATTTTTGAAATTTTGCCTTACTATAGCCTTGCTTTTCGGTCATTTTTCAACATGCTATATTCTGGTGTTTTTGCCGTTTTTAATAGATTCTTTGTTATGGCGTGTCTTGGCAGAGTATTTAATGCTGTTTTGAGGTGTTTTCAGCTGTTTTTGGGACAGGTCATTTTTTGAAATTTTTGCCTTACTATAGCCTTGCTTTTTCGGTCATTTTTTCAACATGCTATATTCTGGTGTTTTTTGCCGTTTTTAATAGATTCTTTGTTATGGCGTGTCTTGGCAGAGTATTTAATGCTGTTTTGAGGTGTTTTCAGCTGTTTTTGGGACATGTCATTTTTTGAAATTTTTGCCTTACTATAGCCTTGCTTTTTTGGTCATTTTTTCAACATGCTATATTCTGGTGTTTTTTGCCGTTTTTACAACATTCTTTGCTATGGCGTGTCTTGGCAGAGTATTTAATGCTGTTTTGAGGTGTTTTCAGCTGTTTTTGGGACAGGTCATTTTTTGAAATTTTTGCCTTACTATAGCCTTGCTTTTTCTGTCATTTTTTCAACATGCTATATTCTGGTGTTTTTTGCCGTTTTTAATAGATTCTTTGTTATGGCGTGTCTTGGCAGAGTATTTAATGCTGTTTTGAGGTGTTTTCAGCTGTTTTTGGGACAGGTCATTTTTTGAAATTTTTGCCTTACTATAGCCTTGCTTTTTTGGTCATTTTTTCAACATGCCATATTCTGGTGTTTTTTGCTGTTTTTAACAACATTCTTTGCTATGGCGTGTCTTGGCACGCTTTTTTATGCTGTTTTGAGGTGTTTTTATCTGTTTTTGGGACAGGTCATTTCTTGAAATTTTTGCCTTACTATAGCCTTGCTTTTTCGGTCATTTTTTCAACATGCTATATTCTGGTGTTTTTTGCCTTTTTTACAACATTCTTTGCTATGGCGCATCTTGGCAGAGTATTTTATGCTGTTTTGAGGTGTTTTCAGCTGTTTTTGGGACAGGTCATTTTTTGAAATTTTTGCCTTACTATAGCCTTGCTTTTTTGGTCATTTTTTCAACGTGCTATATTATGATGTTTTTGGCAGTTTTTGCAAAATATTTTGCTATTGGGTGTCTCAGTATGTCATTTCAAGCTGTTTTGAGGTGTTTTCAGCTGTTTTTGGGACATGTCATTTTTTGAAATTTTTGCCTTACTATAGCCTTGCTTTTTCTGTCATTTTTTCAACATGCTATATTCTGGTGTTTTTTGCTGTTTTTAACAACATTCTTTGCTATGGCGTGTCTTGGCACGCTTTTCTATGCTGTTTTGAGGTGTTTTTAGCTGTTTTTGGGACAGGTCATTTTTTGAAATTTTTGCCTTACTATAGCCTTGCTTTTTTGGTCATTTTTTCAACATGCTATATTCTGGTGTTTTTTGCCTTTTTTACAACATTCTTTGCTATGGCGCATCTTGGCAGAGTATTTTATGCTGTTTTGAGGTGTTTTCAGCTGTTTTTGGGACAGGTCATTTTTTGAAATTTTTGCCTTACTATAGCCTTGCTTTTTTGGTCATTTTTTCAACATGCTATATTCTGGTGTTTTTTACTGTTTTTACAACATTCTTTGTTATGGCGTGTCTTGGCAGAGTATTTAATGCTGTTTTGAGGTGTTTTCAGCTGTTTTTGGGACAGGTCATTTTTTGAAATTTTTGCCTTACTATAGCCTTGCTTTTTTGGTCATTTTTTCAACATGCTATAATATGATGTTTTTGGCAGTTTTTGCAAAATATTTTGCTATTGGGTGTCTCAGTACGTTATTTCAAGCTGTTTTGAGGTGTTTTCAGCTGTTTTTGGGACGGGTCATTTTTTGAAAATTTTGCCTGACTATAGCCTTGCTTTTTCTGTCATTTTTTCAACATGCTATATTCTGGTGTTTTTTGCCGTTTTTACAACATTCTTTGCTATGGCGTGTCTTTGCAGAGTATTTTATGCTGTTTTGAGGTGTTTTCAGCTGTTTTTGGGACAGGTCATTTTTTGAAATTTTTGCCTTACTATAGCCTTGCTTTTTCGGTCATTTTTTCAACATGCTATATTCTGGTGTTTTTTGCCGTTTTTAATAGATTCTTTGTTATGGCGTGTCTTGGCAGAGTATTTAATGCTGTTTTGAGGTGTTTTCAGCTGTTTTTGGGACATGTCATTTTTTGAAATTTTTGCCTTACTATAGCCTTGCTTTTTTGGTCATTTTTTCATCGTGTTATATTGTGATCTTTTTCGCCGTTGTTGCAACGTACTATGCTATGGGATGTCCCAGCATGCTCTTCTATGCTGTTTTCAGAATCAAAATCAGTATCAGAATGAAATTCAGATGACTTTATTGATCCCCAAAGGCCAGCACAGTTTACAGTTACCCTGACTCCTTAAAACAATCCAGACAATTAGGAACAAAAACAAACAAATGCAAGGCATTCACTGCAGCATACAGACAACCACCTTCCCCTGTTAGTGCCAAGAGATCAGCAGAATCAGCAATAAACAAATTAAATACATTGTCAAAGATGCATTAAAAAGTAAAACACACTGAAACTTCAAATTCCGCCACCAATCAGTTACAGTTAATTTCTCACCATTTATCAGCCTGATAGTTGAAGGGATAAATTAGTTTGAATATCTGTTTGTTTTCCTTGGAGGTGCATGGTAGCGCTGCCCAGAAGGCATAAAAGAAAACTCAGAAGAGAGAAATGTTGCCAGGCTGATCTATTATTCCACGGGCTTTCTGGACCACACGTTTCTTCCAGAGGGAGCTCAGGTCCTTCAGCTCTACTCCAGTAATCTTGGAGAAGACATTATATATCTGGGTCAGGCTGTTCCTGTCCTTTAAGAAGAATCCATTAAACAAGCAAATGAAAGAAAATGTTAAAAGACTTTAAAAACAGAATGATGAAAACAAGATCGGATACACTAAAAAACAGGTTGAGATCTTTTCCGCAGTTTTCATGACAGGTCATTTTTTGAAATTTTTGCCTTACTATAGCCTTGCTTTTTCGGTCATTTTTTCAACATGCTATATTCTGGTGTTTTTTGCCGTTTTTACAACATTCTTTGCTATGGCGTGTCTTGGCAGAGTATTTTATGCTGTTTTGAGGTGTTTTCAGCTGTTTTTGGGACAGGTCATTTTTTGAAATTTTTGCCTTACTATAGCCTTGCTTTTTCGGTCATTTTTTACAAATGTCATATGATGATGTTTTTGGCAGTTTTTGCAAAATATTTTGCTATTGGGTGTCTCAGTACGTTATTTCAGGCTGTTTTGAGGTGTTTTCAGCTGTTTTTGGGACAGGTCATTTTTTGAAATTTTTGCCTTACTATAGCCTTGCTTTTTCGGTCATTTTTTCAACATGCTATATTCTGGTGTTTTTTGCCGTTTTTAATAGATTCTTTGTTATGGCGTGTCTTGGCAGAGTATTTAATGCTGTTTTGAGGTGTTTTCAGCTGTTTTTGGGACAGGTCATTTTTTGAAATTTTTGCCTTACTATAGCCTTGCTTTTTTGGTCATTTTTTCAACATGCCATATTCTGGTGTTTTTTGCTGTTTTTAACAACATTCTTTGCTATGGCGTGTCTTGGCACGCTTTTTTATGCTGTTTTGAGGTGTTTTTATCTGTTTTTGGGACAGGTCATTTTTTGAAATTTTTGCCTTACTATAGCCTTGCTTTTTTGGTCATTTTTTCAACATGCTATATTCTGGTGTTTTTTGCCTTTTTTACAACATTCTTTGCTATGGCGTGTCTTGGCACGCTTTTTTTATGCTGTTTTGAGGTGTTTTCAGCTGTTTTTGGGACAGATCACTTTTTGAAATTTTTGCCTTACTATAGCCTTGCTTTTTTGGTCATTTTTTCAACATTCTATATTTTGGTGTTTTTTGCTGTTTTTAACAACATTCTTTGCTATGGCGTGTCTTGGCACGCTTTTTTTATGCTGTTTTGAGGTGTTTTCAGCTGTTTTTGGGACAGGTCATTTTTTGAAATTTTTGCCTTACTATAGCCTTGCTTTTTTGGTCATTTTTTCAAAGTGCTATATTATGATGTTTTTGGCAGTTTTTGCAAAATATTTTGCTATTGGGTGTCTCAGTACGTTATTTCAAGCTGTTTTGAGGTGTTTTCAGCTGTTTTTGGGACAGGTCATTTTTTGAAATTTTTGCCTTACTATAGCCTTGCTTTTTTGGTCATTTTTTCAACATGCTATATTCTGGTGTTTTTTGCTGTTTTTAACAACATTCTTTGCTATGGCGTGTCTTGGCACGCTTTTTTATGCTGTTTTGAGGTGTTTTCAGCTGTTTTTGGGACAGGTCATTTTTTGAAATTTTTGCCTTACTATAGCCTTGCTTTTTTGGTCATTTTTTCAACATGCTATATTCTGGTGTTTTTTGCCGTTTTTAATAGATTCTTTGTTATGGCATGTCTTGGCAGAGTATTTAATGCTGTTTTGAGGTGTTTTCAGCTGTTTTTGGGACAGGTCATTTTTTGAAATTTTTGCCTTACTATAGCCTTGCTTTTTTGGTCATTTTTTCAACATGCTATATTATGATGTTTTTGGCAGTTTTTGCAAAATATTTTGCTATTGGGTGTCTCAGTACGTTATTTCAGGCTGTTTTGAGGTGTTTTCAGCTGTTTTTGGGACAGGTCACTTTTTGAAATTTTTGCCTTACTATAGCCTTGCTTTTTCGGTCAGTTTTTCAACATGCTATATTCTGGTGTTTTTTGCCGTTTTTACAACATTCTTTGTTATGGCGTGTCTTGGCAGAGTATTTTATGCTGTTTTGAGGTGTTTTCGGCTGTTTTTGGGACATGTCATTTTTTGAAATTTTGCCTTACTATAGCCTTGCTTTTTCAGTAATTTTTTCAACATGCTATATTATGATGTTTTTGGTAGTTTTTGCAAAATATTTTGCTATTGGGTGTCTCAGTACGTTATTTCAGGCTGTTTTGAGGTGTTTTCAGCTGTTTTTGGGACAGGTCATTTTTTGAAATTTTTGCCTTACTATAGCCTTGCTTTTTTGGTCATTTTTCAACATGCTATATTATGATGTTTTTTCGCAGTTTTTGCAAAATATTTTGCTATTGGGTGTCTCAGTACGTTATTTCAGGCTGTTTTGAGGTGTTTTCAGCTGTTTTTGGGACAGATCACTTTTTGAAATTTTTGCCTTACTATAGCCTTGCTTTTTCGGTCATTTTTTCAGCATGCTATATTCTGGTGTTTTTTGCCGTTTTTACAACATTCTTTGTTATGGCGTGTCTTGGCAGAGTATTTTATGCTGTTTTGAGGTGTTTTCAGCTGTTTTTGGGACATGTCATTTTTTGAAATTTTTGCCTTACTATAGCCTTGCTTTTTCGGTCATTTTTTCAACATGCTATATTCTGGTGTTTTTTGCCGTTTTTAATAGATTCTTTGTTATGGCGTGTCTTGGCAGAGTATTTAATGCTGTTTTGAGGTGTTTTCAGCTGTTTTTGGGACGGGTCACTTTTTGAAATTTTTGCCTTACTATAGCCTTGCTTTTTCGGTCATTTTTTCAACATGCTATATTCTGGTGTTTTTTGCCGTTTTTACAACATTCTTTGCTATGGCGTGTCTTGGCAGAGTATTTTATGCTGTTTTGAGGTGTTTTCAGCTGTTTTTGGGACATGTCATTTTTTGAAATTTTTGCCTTACTATAGCCTTGCTTTTTTGGTCATTTTTTCAACATGCTATAATATGATGTTTTTGGCAGTTTTTAATAGATTCTTTGTTGTGGCGTGTCTTGGCAGAGTATTTAATGCTTTTTTGAGGTGTTTTCAGCTGTTTTTGGGACAGGTCATTCTTTGAAATTTTTGCCTTACTATAGCCTTGCTTTTTTGGTCATTTTTTCAACATGCTATATTATGATGTTTTTGGCAGTTTTTGCAAAATATTTTGCTATTGGGTGTCTCAGTATGTTATTTCAGACTGTTTTGAGGTGTTTTCAGCTGTTTTTGGGACAGGTCACTTTTTGAAATTTTTGCCTTACTATAGCCTTGCTTTTTCTGTCAGTTTTTCAACATGCTATATTCTGGTGTTTTTTGCCGTTTTTACAACATTCTTTGCTATGGCGTGTCTTGGCAGAGTATTTTATGCTGTTTTGAGGTGTTTTCAGCTGTTTTTGGGACAGGTCATTTTTTGAAATTTTTGCCTTACTATAGCCTTGCTTTTTTGGTCATTTTTTCAACATGCCATATTCTGGTGTTTTTTGCTGTTTTTAACAACATTCTTTGCTATGGCGTGTCTTGGCACGCTTTTTTATGCTGTTTTGAGGTGTTTTTATCTGTTTTTGGGACAGGTCATTTTTTGAAATTTTTGCCTTACTATAGCCTTGCTTTTTTGGTCATTTTTTCAACATGCTATATTCTGGTGTTTTTTGCCTTTTTTACAACATTCTTTGCTATGGCGTGTCTTGGCACGCTTTTTTTATGCTGTTTTGAGGTGTTTTCAGCTGTTTTTGGGACAGATCACTTTTTGAAATTTTTGCCTTACTATAGCCTTGCTTTTTTGGTCATTTTTTCAACATTCTATATTTTGGTGTTTTTTGCTGTTTTTAACAACATTCTTTGCTATGGCGTGTCTTGGCACGCTTTTTTATGCTGTTTTGAGGTGTTTTTAGCTGTTTTTGGGACAGGTCATTTTTTGAAATTTTTGCCTTACTATAGCCTTGCTTTTTTGGTCATTTTTTCAACGTGCTATATTATGATGTTTTTGGCAGTTTTTGCAAAATATTTTGCTATTGGGTGTCTCAGTACGTTATTTCAAGCTGTTTTGAGGTGTTTTCAGCTGTTTTTGGGACAGGTCATTTTTTGAAATTTTTGCCTTACTATAGCCTTGCTTTTTTGGTCATTTTTTCAACATGCTATATTCTGGTGTTTTTTGCTGTTTTTAACAACATTCTTTGCTATGGCGTGTCTTGGCACGCTTTTTTATGCTGTTTTGAGGTGTTTTCAGCTGTTTTTGGGACAGGTCATTTTTTGAAATTTTTGCCTTACTATAGCCTTGCTTTTTTGGTCATTTTTTCAACATGCTATATTCTGGTGTTTTTTGCCGTTTTTAATAGATTCTTTGTTATGGCATGTCTTGGCAGAGTATTTAATGCTGTTTTGAGGTGTTTTCAGCTGTTTTTGGGACAGGTCATTTTTTGAAATTTTTGCCTTACTATAGCCTTGCTTTTTTGGTCATTTTTTCAACATGCTATATTATGATGTTTTTGGCAGTTTTTGCAAAATATTTTGCTATTGGGTGTCTCAGTACGTTATTTCAGGCTGTTTTGAGGTGTTTTCAGCTGTTTTTGGGACAGGTCACTTTTTGAAATTTTTGCCTTACTATAGCCTTGCTTTTTCGGTCAGTTTTTCAACATGCTATATTCTGGTGTTTTTTGCCGTTTTTACAACATTCTTTGTTATGGCGTGTCTTGGCAGAGTATTTTATGCTGTTTTGAGGTGTTTTCGGCTGTTTTTGGGACATGTCATTTTTTGAAATTTTGCCTTACTATAGCCTTGCTTTTTCAGTAATTTTTTCAACATGCTATATTATGATGTTTTTGGTAGTTTTTGCAAAATATTTTGCTATTGGGTGTCTCAGTACGTTATTTCAGGCTGTTTTGAGGTGTTTTCAGCTGTTTTTGGGACAGGTCATTTTTTGAAATTTTTGCCTTACTATAGCCTTGCTTTTTTGGTCATTTTTCAACATGCTATATTATGATGTTTTTTCGCAGTTTTTGCAAAATATTTTGCTATGGGGTGTCTCAGTACGTTATTTCAGGCTGTTTTGAGGTGTTTTCAGCTGTTTTTGGGACAGGTCATTTTTTGAAATTTTTGCCTTACTATAGCCTTGCTTTTTCTGTCATTTTTTCAACATGCTATATTATGATGTTTTTGGCAGTTTTTGCAAAATATTTTGCTATTGGGTGTCTCAGTACGTTATTTCAGGCTGTTTTGAGGTGTTTTCAGCTGTTTTTGGGACAGATCACTTTTTGAAATTTTTGCCTTACTATAGCCTTGCTTTTTCGGTCATTTTTTCAGCATGCTATATTCTGGTGTTTTTTGCCGTTTTTACAACATTCTTTGTTATGGCGTGTCTTGGCAGAGTATTTTATGCTGTTTTGAGGTGTTTTCAGCTGTTTTTGGGACATGTCATTTTTTGAAATTTTTGCCTTACTATAGCCTTGCTTTTTCGGTCATTTTTTCAACATGCTATATTCTGGTGTTTTTTGCCGTTTTTAATAGATTCTTTGTTATGGCGTGTCTTGGCAGAGTATTTAATGCTGTTTTGAGGTGTTTTCAGCTGTTTTTGGGACGGGTCACTTTTTGAAATTTTTGCCTTACTATAGCCTTGCTTTTTCGGTCATTTTTTCAACATGCTATATTCTGGTGTTTTTTGCCGTTTTTACAACATTCTTTGCTATGGCGTGTCTTGGCAGAGTATTTTATGCTGTTTTGAGGTGTTTTCAGCTGTTTTTGGGACATGTCATTTTTTGAAATTTTTGCCTTACTATAGCCTTGCTTTTTTGGTCATTTTTTCAACATGCTATAATATGATGTTTTTGGCAGTTTTTAATAGATTCTTTGTTGTGGCGTGTCTTGGCAGAGTATTTAATGCTTTTTTGAGGTGTTTTCAGCTGTTTTTGGGACAGGTCATTCTTTGAAATTTTTGCCTTACTATAGCCTTGCTTTTTTGGTCATTTTTTCAACATGCTATATTATGATGTTTTTGGCAGTTTTTGCAAAATATTTTGCTATTGGGTGTCTCAGTATGTTATTTCAGACTGTTTTGAGGTGTTTTCAGCTGTTTTTGGGACAGATCACTTTTTGAAATTTTTGCCTTACTATAGCCTTGCTTTTTCTGTCAGTTTTTCAGCATGCTATATTCTGGTGTTTTTTTACTGTTTTTACAACATTCTTTGTTATGGCGTGTCTTGGCAGAGTATTTTATGCTGTTTTGAGGTGTTTTCAGCTGTTTTTGGGACATGTCATTTTTTGAAAATTTTGCCTTACTATAGCCTTGCTTTTTTGGTCAGTTTTTCAACATGCTATATTCTGGTGTTTTTTGCCGTTTTTAATAGATTCTTTGTTATGGCGTGTCTTGGCAGAGTATTTAATGCTGTTTTGAGGTGTTTTCAGCTGTTTTTGGGACATGTCATGTTTTGAAATTTTTGCCTTACTATAGCCTTGCTTTTTTGGTCATTTTTTCAACATGCTATATTATGATGTTTTTGGTAGTTTTTGCAAAGTATTTTGCTATTGGGTGTCTCAGTACGTTATTTCAGGCTGTTTTGAGGTGTTTTCAGCTGTTTTTGGGACAGGTCATTTTTTGAAATTTTTGCCTTACTATAGCCTTGCTTTTTCGGTCATTTTTTCAACATGCTATATTCTGGTGCTTTTTGCCGTTTTTAATAGATTCTTTGTTATGGCGTGTCTTGGCAGAGTATTTAATGCTGTTTTGAGGTGTTTTCAGCTGTTTTTGGGACAGGTCATTTTTTGAAATTTTTGCCTTACTATAGCCTTGCTTTTTTTGGTCAGTTTTTCAACATGCCATATTCTGGTGTTTTTTGCCGTTTTTAATAGATTCTTTGTTATGGCGTGTCTTGGCAGAGTATTTAATGCTGTTTTGAGGTGTTTTCAGCTGTTTTTGGGACATGTCATGTTTTGAAATTTTTGCCTTACTATAGCCTTGCTTTTTTGGTCATTTTTTCAACATGCTATATTATGATGTTTTTGGTAGTTTTTGCAAAATATTTTGCTATTGGGTGTCTCAGTACGTTATTTCAGGCTGTTTTGAGGTGTTTTCAGCTGTTTTTGGGACAGGTCATTTTTTGAAATTTTTGCCTTACTATTGCCTTGCTTTTTCTGTCATTTTTTCAACATGCTATATTCTGGTGCTTTTTGCCGTTTTTAATAGATTCTTTGTTATGGCGTGTCTTGGCAGAGTATTTAATGCTGTTTTGAGGTGTTTTCAGCTGTTTTTGGGACAGGTCATTTTTTGAAATTTTTGCCTTACTATAGCCTTGCTTTTTTTGGTCATTTTTTTCAACATGCTATATTCTGGTGTTTTTTGCCGTTTTTCATAGATTCTTTGTTATGGCGTGTTTTGGCAGAGTATTTAATGCTGTTTTGAGGTGTTTTCAGCTGTTTTTGGGACAGGTCATTTTTTGAAAATTTTGCCTTACTATAGCCTTGCTTTTTCGGTCATTTTTTCAACATGCTATATTCTGGTGTTTTTTGCCGTTTTTAATAGATTCATTGTTATGACGTGTCTTGGCAGAGTATTTAATGCTGTTTTGAGGTGTTTTCAGCTGTTTTTGGGACGGGTCATTTTTTGAAATTTTTGCCTTACTAAAGCCTTGCTTTTTCGGTCATTTTTTCAACATGCTATATTCTGGTGTTTTTTGCCATTTTTACAACATTGTTTGCTATGGCGTGCCTTGGCAGAGTATTTTATGCTGTTTTGAGGTGTTTTCAGCTGTTTTTGGGACATGTCATTTTCTGAAATTTTTGCCATACTATAGCCTTGCTTTTTTGGTCATTTTTTCAACATGCTATATTATGATGTTTTTGGCAGTTTTTGCAAAATATTTTGCTATTGGGTGTCTCAGTACGTTATTTCAGGCTGTTTTGAGGTGTTTTCAGCTGTTTTTGGGACAGGTCATTTTTTGAAATTTTTGCCTTACTATAGCCTTGCTTTTTTGGTCATTTTTTCAACATGCTATATTCTGGTGTTTTTTGCCGTTTTTAATAGATTCTTTGTTATGGCGTGTCTTGGCAGAGTATTTAATGCTGTTTTGAGGTGTTTTCAGCTGTTTTTGGGACAGGTCATTTTTGAAATTTTGCCTTACTATAGCCTTGCTTTTTGGTCATTTTTCAACATGCTATATTCTGGTGTTTTTGCCGTTTTAATAGATTCTTTGTTATGGCGTGTCTTGGCAGAGTATTTAATGCTGTTTTGAGGTGTTTTCAGCTGTTTTTGGGACAGGTCATTTTTTGAAATTTTTGCCTTACTATAGCCTTGCTTTTTTGGTCATTTTTTCAACATGCTATATTATGATGTTTTTGGTAGTTTTTGCAAAATATTTTGCTATTGGGTGTCTCAGTACGTTATTTCAAGCTGTTTTGAGGTGTTTTCAGCTGTTTTTGGGACAGGTCATTTTTTGAAATTTTTGCCTTACTATAGCCTTGCTTTTTCTGTCATTTTTTCAACATGCTATATTCTGGTGTTTTTTGCCGTTTTTAATAGATTCTTTGTTATGGCGTGTCTTGGCAGAGTATTTAATGCTGTTTTGAGGTGTTTTCAGCTGTTTTTGGGACAGGTCATTTTTTGAAATTTTTGCCTTACTATAGCCTTGCTTTTTTTGGTCATTTTTTTCAACATCCTATATTCTGGTGTTTTTTGCCGTTTTTCATAGATTCTTTGTTATGGCGTGTTTTGGCAGAGTATTTAATGCTGTTTTGAGGTGTTTTCAGCTGTTTTTGGGACAGGTCATTTTTTGAAAATTTTGCCTTACTATAGCCTTGCTTTTTCGGTCATTTTTTCAACATGCTATATTCTGGTGTTTTTTGCCGTTTTTAATAGATTCATTGTTATGACGTGTCTTGGCAGAGTATTTAATGCTGTTTTGAGGTGTTTTCAGCTGTTTTTGGGACGGGTCATTTTTTGAAATTTTTGCCTTACTAAAGCCTTGCTTTTTCGGTCATTTTTTCAACATGCTATATTCTGGTGTTTTTTGCCGTTTTTACAACATTGTTTGCTATGGCGTGTCTTGGCAGAGTATTTTATGCTGTTTTGAGGTGTTTTCAGCTGTTTTTGGGACATGTCATTTTTTGAAATTTTTGCCTTACTATAGCCTTGCTTTTTTGGTCATTTTTTCAACATGCTATATTATGATGTTTTTGGTAGTTTTTGCAAAATATTTTGCTATTGGGTGTCTCAGTACGTTATTTCAAGCTGTTTTGAGGTGTTTTCAGCTGTTTTTGGGACATGTCATTTTTTGAAATTTTTGCCTTACTATAGCCTTGCTTTTTCTGTCATTTTTTCAACATGCTATATTCTGGTGCTTTTTGCCGTTTTTAATAGATTCTTTGTTATGGCGTGTCTTGGCAGAGTATTTAATGCTGTTTTGAGGTGTTTTCAGCTGTTTTTGGGACATGTCATTTTTTGAAATTTTTGCCTTACTATAGCCTTGCTTTTTTTGGTCATTTTTTCAACATCCTATATTCTGGTGTTTTTTGCCGTTTTTAATAGATTCTTTGTTATGGCGTGCCTTGGCAGAGTATTTTATGCTGTTTTGAGGTGTTTTCAGCTGTTTTTGGGACATGTCATTTTCTGAAATTTTTGCCATACTATAGCCTTGCTTTTTTGGTCATTTTTTCAACATGCTATATTATGATGTTTTTGGCAGTTTTTGCAAAATATTTTGCTATTGGGTGTCTCAGTACGTTATTTCAGGCTGTTTTGAGGTGTTTTCAGCTGTTTTTGGGACAGGTCATTTTTTGAAATTTTTGCCTTACTATAGCCTTGCTTTTTCTGTCATTTTTCAACATGCTATATTCTGGTGTTTTTGCCGTTTTAATACATTCTTTGTTATGGCGTGTCTTAGCACATTATTTCATGCTGTTTTGAGGTGTTTTCAGCTGTTTTTGGGACAGGTCATTTTTTGAAATTTTTGCCTTACTATAGCCTTGCTTTTTTGGTCATTTTTTCAACATGCTATATTATGATGTTTTTGCCGTTTTAATAGATTCTTTGTTATGGCGTGTCTTGGCAGAGTATTTAATGCTGTTTTGAGGTGTTTTCAGCTGTTTTTGGGACAGGTCATTTTTTGAAATTTTTGCCTTACTATAGCCTTGCTTTTTTGGTCATTTTTTCAACATCCTATATTCTGGTGTTTTTTGCCGTTTTTAATAGATTCTTTGTTATGGCGTGCCTTGGCAGAGTATTTTATGCTGTTTTGAGGTGTTTTCAGCTGTTTTTGGGACATGTCATTTTCTGAAATTCTTGCCATACTATAGCCTTGCTTTTTTGGTCATTTTTTCAACATGCTATATTATGATGTTTTTGGCAGTTTTTGCAAAATATTTTGCTATTGGGTGTCTCAGTACGTTATTTCAGGCTGTTTTGAGGTGTTTTCAGCTGTTTTTGGGACAGGTCATTTTTTGAAATTTTTGCCTTACTATAGCCTTGCTTTTTTGGTCATTTTTTCAACATGCTATATTCTGGTGTTTTTTGCCGTTTTTAATAGATTCTTTGTTATGGCGTGTCTTGGCAGAGTATTTAATGCTGTTTTGAGGTGTTTTCAGCTGTTTTTGGGACAGGTCATTTTTTGAAATTTTTGCCTTACTATAGCCTTGCTTTTTTGGTCATTTTTTCAACATGCTATATTCTGGTGTTTTTTGCCGTTTTTAATAGATTCTTTGTTATGGCGTGTCTTGGCAGAGTATTTAATGCTGTTTTGAGGTGTTTTCAGCTGTTTTTGGGACAGGTCATTTTTTGAAATTTTTGCCTTACTATAGCCTTGCTTTTTTGGTCATTTTTTCAACATGCTATATTATGATGTTTTTGGTAGTTTTTGCAAAATATTTTGCTATTGGGTGTCTCAGTACGTTATTTCAAGCTGTTTTGAGGTGTTTTCAGCTGTTTTTGGGACATGTCATTTTTTGAAATTTTTGCCTTACTATAGCCTTGCTTTTTCTGTCATTTTTTCAACATGCTATATTCTGGTGCTTTTTGCCGTTTTTAATAGATTCTTTGTTATGGCGTGTCTTGGCAGAGTATTTAATGCTGTTTTGAGGTGTTTTCAGCTGTTTTTGGGACATGTCATTTTTTGAAATTTTTGCCTTACTATAGCCTTGCTTTTTTTGGTCATTTTTTCAACATCCTATATTCTGGTGTTTTTTGCCGTTTTTAATAGATTCTTTGTTATGGCGTGTTTTGGCAGAGTATTTAATGCTGTTTTGAGGTGTTTTCAGCTGTTTTTGGGACGGGTCACTTTTTGAAATTTTTGCCTTACTATAGCCTTGCTTTTTCGGTCATTTTTTCAACATGCTATATTCTGGTGTTTTTTGCCGTTTTTACAACATTCTTTGCTATGGCGTGTCTTGGCAGAGTATTTTATGCTGTTTTGAGGTGTTTTCAGCTGTTTTTGGGACATGTCATTTTTAAAAAAAATTTTGCCTTACTATAGCCTTGCTTTTTTGGTCATTTTTTCAACATGCTATAATATGATTTTTTTGGCAGTTTTTAATAGATTCTTTGTTATGGCCTGTCTTGGCAGAGTATTTTATGCTGTTTTGAGGTGTTTACAGCTGTTTTGGGGACAGGTCACTTTTTGAAATTTTTGCCTTACTATAGCCTTGCTTTTTCTGTCATTTTTTCAGCATGCTATATTCTGGTGTTTTTTGCCGTTTTTACAACATTGTTTGCTATGGCGTGTCTTGGCAGAGTATTTTATGCTGTTTTGAGGTGTTTTCAGCTGTTTTTGGGACATGTCATTTTTTGAAATTTTTGCCTTACTATAGCCTTGCTTTTTTGGTCATTTTTTCAACATGCTATATTATGATGTTTTTGGTAGTTTTTGCAAAATATTTTGCTATTGGGTGTCTCAGTACGTTATTTCAAGCTGTTTTGAGGTGTTTTCAGCTGTTTTTGGGACATGTCATTTTTTGAAATTTTTGCCTTACTATAGCCTTGCTTTTTCTGTCATTTTTTCAACATGCTATATTCTGGTGCTTTTTGCCGTTTTTAATAGATTCTTTGTTATGGCGTGTCTTGGCAGAGTATTTAATGCTGTTTTGAGGTGTTTTCAGCTGTTTTTGGGACATGTCATTTTTTGAAATTTTTGCCTTACTATAGCCTTGCTTTTTCTGTCATTTTTTCAACATGCTATATTCTGGTGCTTTTTGCCGTTTTTAATAGATTCTTTGTTATGGCGTGTCTTGGCAGAGTATTTAATGCTGTTTTGAGGTGTTTTCAGCTGTTTTTGGGACATGTCATTTTTTGAAATTTTTGCCTTACTATAGCCTTGCTTTTTTTGGTCATTTTTTCAACATCCTATATTCTGGTGTTTTTTGCCGTTTTTAATAGATTCTTTGTTATGGCGTGCCTTGGCAGAGTATTTTATGCTGTTTTGAGGTGTTTTCAGCTGTTTTTGGGACATGTCATTTTCTGAAATTTTTGCCATACTATAGCCTTGCTTTTTTGGTCATTTTTTCAACATGCTATATTATGATGTTTTTGGCAGTTTTTGCAAAATATTTTGCTATTGGGTGTCTCAGTACGTTATTTCAGGCTGTTTTGAGGTGTTTTCAGCTGTTTTTGGGACAGGTCATTTTTTGAAATTTTTGCCTTACTATAGCCTTGCTTTTTTGGTCATTTTTTCAACATGCTATATTCTGGTGTTTTTTGCCGTTTTTAATAGATTCTTTGTTATGGCGTGTCTTGGCAGAGTATTTAATGCTGTTTTGAGGTGTTTTCAGCTGTTTTTGGGACGGGTCATTTTTGAAATTTTTGCCTTACTATAGCCTTGCTTTTTGGTCATTTTTTCAACATGCTATATTATGATGTTTTTGGTAGTTTTTGCAAAATATTTTGCTATTGGGTGTCTCAGTACGTTATTTCAAGCTGTTTTGAGGTGTTTTCAGCTGTTTTTGGGACATGTCATTTTTTGAAATTTTTGCCTTACTATAGCCTTGCTTTTTCTGTCATTTTTTCAACATGCTATATTCTGGTGCTTTTTGCCGTTTTTAATAGATTCTTTGTTATGGCGTGTCTTGGCAGAGTATTTAATGCTGTTTTGAGGTGTTTTCAGCTGTTTTTGGGACATGTCATTTTTTGAAATTTTTGCCTTACTATAGCCTTGCTTTTTTTGGTCATTTTTTCAACATCCTATATTCTGGTGTTTTTTGCCGTTTTTAATAGATTCTTTGTTATGGCGTGTTTTGGCAGAGTATTTAATGCTGTTTTGAGGTGTTTTCAGCTGTTTTTGGGACGGGTCACTTTTTGAAATTTTTGCCTTACTATAGCCTTGCTTTTTCTGTCATTTTTTCAACATGTTATATTCTGGTGTTTTTTGCCGTTTTTACAACATTCTTTGCTATGGCGTGTCTTGGCAGAGTATTTTATGCTGTTTTGAGGTGTTTTCAGCTGTTTTTGGGACATGTCATTTTTAAAAAAATTTTTGCCTTACTATAGCCTTGCTTTTTTGGTCATTTTTTCAACATGCTATAATATGATTTTTTTGGCAGTTTTTAATAGATTCTTTGTTATGGCCTGTCTTGGCAGAGTATTTTATGCTGTTTTGAGGTGTTTACAGCTGTTTTGGGGACAGGTCACTTTTTGAAATTTTTGCCTTACTATAGCCTTGCTTTTTCTGTCATTTTTTCAGCATGCTATATTCTGGTGTTTTTTGCCGTTTTTACAACATTGTTTGCTATGGCGTGTCTTGGCAGAGTATTTTATGCTGTTTTGAGGTGTTTTCAGCTGTTTTTGGGACGTGTCATTTTTTGAAATTTTTGCCTTACTATAGCCTTGCTTTTTGGGCCATTTTTTCCAAATGTCATATGATGATGTTTTTGGCAGTTTTTGCAAAATATTTTGCTATTGGGTGTCTCAGTACATTATTTCAGGCTGTTTTGAGGTGTTTTCAGCTGTTTTTGCGACATGTCATTTTTTGAAATTTTTGCCTTACTATAGCCTTGCTTTTTCGGTCATTTTTTCAACATGCTATATTATGATGGGTTTTTTTGCGCTGTTTGTGTATCATGCTATGCTACTGTGTGTCTCAGCTGGCTTTTTCATGCCCTTTTGAGGTGTTTTCAGCTGTTTTTGGGACATGTCACATTTTACCATTTTTCACCTTACTATTGACTTGCTTTTTAGGTTAGCTCCCTCTTCACCATGACCAATCGTTGCAGCATCTGCAGTAATGTCGACTCTGCAGCAATTTGTCCACCGGTCGATCTCCTGCTCCATCCTTCCCTCACTCGTGAACAAGACACCGAGGTACTTAAACTCCTCCACTTTGGGCAGGATTTCTTCCCCAGATCTGGAGAGGGTACTCCACCCTTTTCCGGCTGAGAACCATGGTCCCAGGTGCTTCACACTCGTCTGCGATCCGTTCCAGTGAGAGCTGAAGGTCACGGCCTGATTAAGACAACAGGACCACCTCATCTGCAAAAAGCAGCGACCCAATCCTAAGTTCACCAGACCGGACCCCCTCAATGCCCTGGCTGCGCCTAGAAATTCTGTCCATAAAAGTTATGAACAGAATCAGTGACAGAGTGAAAGGGCAGCCCTGGTGGAGTCCAGCCCTCACTGGAAACGAGTCCGACTTACTGCCGGCAATACGGACCAAGCTCAACAGACGGCCTGTGTCGAGGGTCTCCCAGAGAACCCCCTGCAGGACTCCCTGAGGGACACGGTCAAATGCCTTCTCCAAGTCCACAAAGCACATGTGGACTGGTTGGGCAAACTCCCATGCACCCTCAAGGATCCTCGCATGGGTCCAGAGCTGGTCCTCAGTTCCACGACCAGGACGAAAACAGCATTGCTCCTCCTGAATCTGAAGTTCAACTATCCTTCAGACCCTCCTCTCCAGTACAGCTGAATAGACCTTACCAGGGAGGCTGAGGAGTGTGATCCCCCTATAGTTGGAACTCACCCTCTGGTCCCCCTTCTTAAAAAGAGGGACCATCACCCCGGTCTGCCAGTCCAGAGGCACTGTCTCTGATTTCCATGCAATGTTGCAGAGTCGTGTCAACCATGTCAGCCCCACAACATCCAGGGCCTTAAGGAACTCTGGATGGATCTCATTCACTCCCGGGGCCATGCCACCGAGGAGCTTTTTGATCACCTCGGCAACCGCAGCCCCATGAATTGAACAGCCCACTCCCGAGTCACCAGGCCCTGGTTCCTCACTGGAAGGCATGTCCGTGGAATTGAGAAGGTCTCCAAAGTATTCCCTCCACTGATCCACAACGTCCTAAGTCGAGGTAAGCAGCGCACTGGCCCCACCATACACAGTGTTGATAGAGCACTGCTTCCCCCTCCTGAGATGCCAGATGGTGGTCCAGAGCCTCTTCAAAGCCATCTGGAAGTCGTTCTCCATGGCCTCACCGAACTCCCGAAGTCCTACCGATTACGCCCCTCCAAGTCTCACTGTCCCTGCCAACGTGAGCGTTGAAGTCTCCCAGCAGAACAAGGGAATCCCCAGAAAAAGCAGTCTCCAGCAGCCCCTCTAAGGACTCCAAAAAGGGTGGATACTGAGCTGCCATATGGAACATAGGCACAAACAACACTCAGGATCTGCCCGTCCACCTGAAGGCAGAGGGAGGCTACCCTCTTGTCCACCGGGGTAAACTCCAACATGTAGGCACTGAGCGGGGGCGTTAATAAGTATTGCCACCCCTGCCCAGCGCCTCTCACCAGTGGCAACTCCAGAGTGGAAGAGAGTCCAACCCCTCTTGGGAAGACTGGTTCCAGAGTCCATGCTATGTGTGAGGTGAGGCCAACCATATCTAGTCGGAACTTCTCAACCTCGCGCACCAGCTCAGGCTCCTTCCCCACCAGAGAGGTGACATTCCACATCCCTAGAGCTAGCTTCTGCAGCCGGGGATTGGACTGCCATGGTCACATGACCTGCGTTCGGGCGAGGGAAACTCTGAACCACTTATGTAACTCATTGTCTGGTCCCTCCCCGAGGACTTTTTGCCATGGATGACCCTAACCCTAACCCTGACAACTGAGCTCCTAGGATCATTAGGACATGCAAACCCCTCCACCACGATAAGGTGGTACCTCAGGGAGGGCTAGTCTTGCTTTTTCGGTCATTTTTTCAACATGCTATATTATGGTGTTTTTGGCCGTTTTTACAACATTCTATTCTATGGCATGTCTCTGCACGCCATTTAATGCTGTTTTCAGCTGTTTTTGGGCCCTTTTTAAATTTTATTCTATTATTCTATTTTGCCATTTTTTGCCATACTATAGCCTTGCTTTTATGGCCATTTTTTCAACATGGTTTTCAACATTATGGTGTTTTTGGCTGTTTTTACAACATTCTATTCTATGGTGTGTCTCATCAGGCTATTTTATACAATTATTATGAATTCTTATTATTATTATTTGAATTTTTTGCCTTACTATATAGCCTTGCTTTTTCTGTAAATTTTTTTTGACATTCTATATTATGATATTTTTTTGGCTGTTTTTTGCATCATTCTATGCTATGGCGTGTCTTGGCATGATTTTTTATAATGTTTTGAGGTGTTTTCAGCTGTTTTTGGGACATCTAATTTTTTGACATTTTTTGGGGTCATTTTTGACATGCCATATTATGGTTATTTTAGCCGTTTTGTGTCGTTCTATGCCATGGTGCGTCTCAGCAGGCTATTAAATGTAGTTTTCAGCTATTTTTTTGCCATACTATAGTATTGCTTTTGGGGTCATTTTTTAGACATGTCATATTATGGTGTTTTTGGCCATTTTTGCAACATCCTATGCCATGGCGTATCTCCGCACACTATTTCATGCTGTTTTCAGAGGTTTTTGGGACATGTCATTTTTTGAAATTTTTGCCATACTATAGTATTGCTTTTTCGGTAATTTTTTCATCATGCCATATTATGGTTTTTTAGCTGTCACAATAAACGCCATGCTATGGTATATTGAAAACTGTCAAATTTTGACATATCCCAAAAATGCCTGAAAACAACATATTATACCTTATAGAGATGCATCATAGTACACAACATGGAAAAAAAGGCCAAAAACCTTATAATTAAGCATGTCCCCAAAAAAATCGGTGATTATATTATAGTATGTCGAAAAAGTGCAAATTCTGACATGTCCCCTAGCATACTGATCATCCTTGTTGAAGTCATCACAACTTCTGAAACACGCAGTCTTTTATGGCTTTACACAGGCAAGCAATCATATTTTCCCGCTGAGAAACCATTCCATTAGCTAGCATCCAGTATTAGCCATGATCTGTTCTTGCAACCATCCTCTGAGCAGTTTATCTACTAATGCAGTGACATTCCTTCTGAATGTCAAAAAAGCCACTAGTGAGCTGTAGGCACAGTAACTTCAATCTGATGCAAATGACAAGAGATGTAATTCAGTTTAAAACTTTTACTGAAAAAAGATCAAATTACACTCAGTCACACAAAACTATGTGCTCCCCTGCCTAATGCAGCTCTCTGCTTAACTGCACTGCACATGACGGCACGGGAACGATGCATCAAAATTTAACATACATGCATTTTCATCCTTATACATTTTTATATATAACTATGTTCTATACAAAGCCTGAATATGAACTATTGTGAATTTTACATTAACTTATTTTCATATTGTGTCTCTTACAGTCATAATAGAGCACGTTGAAAAAATGGCTGAAAACAACATGGTATAGTATGTTGAAAAATTTCAAATTTTGACAAGTCAAAAAAAAGGCTGAAAACCGCCAACTATAAAAAATTATAGCTTGTACAGATACATCATAGTATACCAGTTTCAGTTACAATGTTGTTAGACATATTAGACACTGATGGCACACCACTGTGTTGTACCTCTATTTTTTTTGACCAAAAATGTTTTGCGTTGGTCAAGGGGTACTTGGCTGCAAAAATATTTCAAAGGGGGTACATTAATGAAAAAAGTTTGAGAACCACTGGACTATACTATGACTTTTTTCTCATGATTTTTGACGACATGGTTTACTGTGGTGTTTTTCATGATTTTTGATGACATACTATACTATGATGTTTTTTCCTAAATTTTGACAACATACTATGACGTTTTTTTATCATTTTTAAAGACATACAAGACTATGACATTTTTTCATGATTATGACTACATACTATACTATGACGTTTTTTCATGATGTTTCACTACATACTATACTTTTACTTTTTTCATGATTTTTCACGACTAATTACCTGCCTGCCTACTTATACCTGGTCAACCCATTCTGCTCTGTTTGTCTCGCATCTCTTGGCACACACTGCCTTTCCCTTGTCTGTCTGTGCTCCTGCCTTGTCCATTCTCGTCTCCCTACCTCGTTTCCTTCTCCCCTCGATCTCATTGTTCATACCTGTGCACGCCTCTCCCATGTCTCAGTCTAGGCAGGTCTGGGGCTCAGAAATCAGATCGGGTGGACACACACCAAGACGGTACCCCCACTCTGAGTCTCCCTCTACCTGGCCCATCAAGACATCCTCCCAGACCAGCCTGACAACAGACGCCCCTGTGCCACCCTCCCCCACCTTCCCCATTCACATCCATTCATCAGCCCATGCAAACAAACCTTCAGATTACAAAAAATCATTGAACAATATGTTGTTGTGGTGTGGTCCTTACTCGTGAATGTTGTTTTTTCATGATTTTTGACGACATACTATACTATCACGTTTATTCATGGTTTCTGACGACATACTATACCATGATGTTTTTTTCAGGATTTTAATGACATTGTCTACTATGACGTTTTCTTTCAGGATTTTTGATGACATACTATTCTATGACGTGTTTTCATCATTTTTGTCAACATACTATGCCATGGCTTTTGTTTTCATTATTTATGACTACATACAATTCTATGACACTATGTAATGATTTTTTACCTCAAACTATAATGACAAGCTTTTCACTAGCAAGGAACATGCCACAACAATGTGTAGTTCGAAGGTAAAATGAATTCTGAAGGTGTGAAGGATAGGAAGAGATGGGGGGGAGAAGGGAGGGTAGGGACGAGGAGAGGGGAGGGTGAGAAAGGGACAAGGCAGGAGGGTGGACAGACAAGGGAAAGGGAGGGAGAGTCGAGAGATGCGGCACAAACAGAGCAGGATGGGTTGACCATGTATAAGTAGGCAGGCAGGTAATTAGAGGTGCTGTAGAGGCGTCGTCTTGCTCCCGAACAAATTATATTCATTTATATCAAATATTTTTCGACATGGTATGAGTTATTTATAGTTTTTCAAAGTTCTTCACTGTGAGTTATTTCAGCATTTTTCCCCATTTTTCAATACCCTAAACTGACATTTTTCAGTTTTGTTAAGATACTATAGTATAACATTTTCCCATATTTTTCAGTAGACTATACTATGACCTTATTCGACATGCTATACTATGATATATTTTTTTGTTTTTTCACCATACAATATAGTGAAATTGTTTACATTTTTAAGGTACTGTAGTACGAGTTTTAAAACCATGCTTTACTCTGAAAAAAGTCATAGTGCAGTAAATTGAAAAAAAAATTTAATTAATTTAATTTAATTTCTTCCTCTTTTTATTATTACTTTTCTCCACTAAAAGTGTTCATGCAGCAAAAACTGTAAGACACAATCTCTCCAAAATTGTCAGGCTGCAAATATCTGCCTTCTGCTTCTGAGGCTGCTTTCTGACCCTCGAGCCGGTGGGCAGCGTAGGAAAGGTCATCAGAAAACTACCTGCACCTGGGACAATGTCTATTTCTGCCCAAATATTTAGGATGGGTCAAATGCAGGGCAGGTGTCCCACTTGGACTTAAGGGTCCGTGTGTAGAATTTAGTTACATTTAGTGGTGATGTTGCAGAACTGAAACTTTTACATTATGCCAAGCATATAAGAGAACTATAGTGGCCGACGCAGAAAATGGATGGCTCTATGTCGAAACCGGTATTTGATTACCAACAACCCAACATGGCAAACTTCGTCGAGGAGGATCTACTCCATATTTAGATATTAACAGCACATTCTACAACCGCCGAGCTCAGTGTTTAGTCCTTAAATTGACTTACACAGTCGTTCCTTTGTTATGACAAACCACAGCAACTACTATGTTTAAGATAGTTTTCTCTATAAAATGTCTAAAAAAGTGAATAATGCCTGTCAAAAAGCTCTCTGTGAAAAACATCTTGTTTTGTAAATGAGTATACTTGCATACGAAGAAGTACACAAATACATTTATTTTCTAAACTACAGCGAACATCGCAAATTAAATTAAATATGCACATTTTCAAAGAGCAGATACATATAAAGACTTGATGCAATTCATATGTACAGAACAACTTATGTCTCACTCAAGAGAATAGAAAAAGAAAATTAAAAAAGTTTAGTAAAACTCAGTTAGCTTCAGACAGACATCAACACTAACCTTGTGAATTCAATTTCTGAGAAACCCTTCCTTTGAGTAATGAAATGCCTGGTGAGTAAGCACAAGCCTCAGTCCAAGGCTGATCAAATGACTCGTCCGAGGCTTTGGATTTTGGGGGAGACCTTTGCATCAAGCCTTGATCCTGTGGATCAATAGTCCATGAACTGTCCCTTACTTGAACTGGGCTGCAGATTAGAACGTAGTTTGTACATACAGTTGAGAGAGTCCAGGAGGAACGCTCGTATGGTGTTGATCTCCATCAGAGTCAGGTTGTCAAGCTATAGAGAGGGAAAAAAAGCAGCGAGAGGAGGCATGCTCAGTTTACATGAAGCCTACTATACTGATTAGAAGAGGTTTAAAAGACAAGATGCTCGAGCAGCCCCGTAACCATAGTAACTCACTCAAAATTGCCTGGGTGCGCAAGAGGAGAGGGAAAGAGCACTGTGCTGCTGTCAGAGTGTATCCGTTATTTATTTGTCACTGCAAGAAATTGCACTTGTGGCGTATGAATGTGTGAAAAGTGTAAACTGCGTGTGTTTCACGAGTTGGAAGCCCTGTCAAGTTACTATAGTGATCATTTTTGTGCATGTCACACAGCTACTACATTTGCAAGCGTGTGCTCATGCAAACGCCAGAATGTATTAGAGGATATCCCATGTAAACAGTTGACCCGAAATCTTCGATTGACTTGAGAAAAAGTGCGCACGTAAATGCAGCTACTCTCTCTATCTGTGTTTACTGCTGTGAACACTTGATCTAATACGTGCTGGATCTTAATATGACAGGCAAACAGGAAGCACCAAGGCCAAAAAGAGAGGGGATAAAAGGATAATCCCAATTATTTTGCATGACACTGAGTCCGTGGACGATAACCCCGTGATTAATAAACAATCATGGCGCTCCAAGGTTCAACTTTGCCTTATGAATGTTTTTTAACCACATGACGATGCTCTTTGGAGCACAAACATAGCACCAGGGTGCTGATATTTTCCTTGAATTTCAACACAACATCCAATGGCCACTTGAAATGAGACTGTATATCTTTAGAAATATGTATATATCTTAATATTACTTGTTTTTGAACCTACACTCCAAAACCAAAACATATTTACTATCCCAGTGGCATTAAACCAGAAAATATCCACATTTAAGAAGCTAAAACTACTGAATTCTTTGGTGATTTTGTTTTAAAAAAGGCCTTTTAATTTCTGTGGATCGACTAATCAATGATTTGACTAATTTATTCACCTTTACAATATCCTGTCAACAGTTTGTGGAACCTGACTGTTCAGTGTTCAGAGCTCGCTGAAGCCTTGTGTCCCATAAGGGATGAAGAGGAGTACGCATGTAAGAGCGTTCAGTGTGAGATTCTTCGTGAGCGGTTTTACCTTGGCGTGAGCCTCCAGCTGACTGATGAAGCTGTCGGCGGAGAGGCGGAGTTTGGCAATACGCGTGTCCCAGATGTCTTTGACTAGCGTGCGGATCTCATCTGCTTTTGGGATGTTGTCAGACGCACTGCAGAAACACACAAACCATCATGTACTGTGAGGTAGATCACCACATACACAGACAACCAGGCAGCATTTAATTACTATAAACAAACATGAGCACGGTTAGATGGAAGGTCTTATTTCTGCGCTGGGATTACTGATTCTTTTAATGACTCACTAGTTCAGTAGCAGTTTGGTCAGCTCCATGTAGTAAGGACTGGGAACAGGAGTAAAGGTCTCCTCTTTCCTCTCAAGCTCTCGTATCTCCTCCAGTTTCTCTGCACAGTACCAAAGCAGTATTTTCAAAACAGCTTTTGAATTACACACTAGACGGCAGATGTCAGCATAAATGTCAATATTTCTCAAACGTGGCAGTCAAAGACATTTCAGTTCCAGTATTTTCAGCAGTAGTATTTCCCTCATTTTCAGCTCTAATCTCTAATAACTTCATTTTCACGGCAGCCTTGTTTATTCACGATGTCCATGAAAACAATGATGATCGCAGCCGTAAAGGTTTTTTTCATGCAGACATGATAGTCCGTTTACTTTTCTGATAACTACATCACTGCATAAGTCATAAATGACCAGACTAGCTTAATACTTAGTTATCTGTGATGCTATGTATATATGCAATTAAAAGGTACTTCTGCAGTCTTTACCATAAAAAACATTTTTCTTTCTGATCAAAAGTAAAACAGATTTAACAATAATGTGCACGCTTGTTGAATTTTTACTGCACAAATATGAGACTAAAACCATTAGAAACAGAGAGGTGTTTTGGCACTTGAGCTCGTCTTGAAGGGCTGCAATGTGTTTGCAAACCACCAGATGTCACTGTGTTTGCCGTGTTTGCAGCCCCAAAACCTTAAAGCTTTGTCAGCAAAAATTTAAAGAAAGCTTCTGAAGATTTTATTCAACCAACCTTCGTAGGAACTGACAATGTTTGGGGCTGAGTGCCAAAGACAGAAAAGAAACTCTTAAAGTATTAAGAGACAGACTAATGTGTTGCATTGTTTTTTTTGTCTTTCTATGCCATTAAGAAAACAATAGAATAATGCCAGCCCTTTACTTACACTCGTAAGGTCCCACCACCTCATTCAACAAATTCAAATTTAATTCAACGCTGGCTTTACAGTGTAAATAATAAAGAAATGTTATGACAGTTTCACCAATGCAAACTAAAAGCAAATCGTCTCATTGTATTACCTGCTTTTGATTCTGACTGAATGCAGTAATCATAATCACTTCAGTAAGTAAGTAAGTATTGCAAACACTAAAAAATAGGACCATGTGATACTATTTTTTTATATCTTTTTTTTTTAACTTTTGCATGGAAATATGTACAGAGAATAAGGTTTTAGGTTTAGGTAACTAACTGACTACAGAGTTGGGATTAAAAACAAAAAACAACAACACATGCTTTGTGGTAAGAATCAATTAAGCAAACACGTGTTAAATGCACATTCTAGTAAAGATCCCCACGTTTTCAAGAATACCAGACATGCAATGCTGAATTTCGGTCAGATGTGTTAAAATGATGCATAAAGATGGAATGATGCCGCCATAACTGAAACATGGAGCCCTGGTTATCAATATGCCCAAAGTGTTGTAACACAAAAGAGAAGTTATTCGATTCATCCATTTATTTAACAACAATCCCTTACTGTTAAGTGTTTAATTCTCCTGGCCGCTTAATAAATATGTCGAAGATGTGTGTGCACTGTGTATCTTACCAACATCCATCCACGCAGGAGGAACAATCCTACATTTCTGTCTCTGTTTCAGGTTAAGGGCCAGCCACACAGGAACATCAACAGGCAGTCCAGGGTTGAAGGGACCCAGGTCACCCTAAGACCAGAAGGACGCACATTTTATCGCTCAGCAGGTCACACAAAGAGCCACTATACTCTCCGGTCTCTCCTGGGATCAGGCAGCTCTGGATCAAAGGAACTGAATTTTTCGACAATAAATGTACCAACAGAGTTATTAAAAACCTTCTATTAAAATCATTTCTTCCTAATTCTGTAAAACGAAATTCTGTTTTCAAGGAGTTTGATGTTGTTATTAAAGAAAATAAGGAAAAGTTACATTTCATTTCATTTCCTCCTGATGTGAAAAGGGTGAACTTCAAAACTTTAAAATGAGATTTATCCAACAAACACATTTTTAGGATTGAGATTTAATGCTGATGCAAATAATAACGCATTTTGTGAAAGGGAAACTGAAAATTTGGACCGTGTGTTTTTCTGTTGTGATTCAGTGTGGTCCTTCTGGAGTGATATGCTACGGTTCAGGACAATGGTGTTGTCACCCTTGACAGAAAAGACAATTCAATCTGGTATTTGTGTTGAAAACAAAAATGTGGTCTTTGTTCTCAATATTGTTTTGCAACTGGGGAATTTTTTTTTCATACATAAAGGTAAATACTTTAAGACTACACCCAGTCTGAACCATAAGACGAAAGAGTTAAAACTCTTGAGTAAGTCACTGAAACTTGTAAAAGACAAAAAAAAGCTCTTAAGTTGTTTTCATAATTCAACGTGTTTAAATTGATTTGAGGTAGCCCTGTTTTTACTGGTGTGTATTTAACTACTTTATTACTCTGTTTCTATTCTTTTGTATCTGGGTTTTATACCTGTTTGCTCAGCATCAGGCAAATGTTACTTAATGAACAGTACCTGAATGTGTCTTGCTCGTTTGAAGGCATAAATCTAGCGTTGTGTAGATTAATGTGATCTGTCTAAATACACTGATGTTACATTAAAGCTACTGACTAATACACACACAAACAAACATAACAAAACAAACATCGCGCTGTATAACAATTCATCATTAAACTGTTCAGTTTGACATGTGCTAACGTTAACAGTTGAGCTAATGTTGCTAACGTAATGTGCATTTTCAGTATCGGGCCAAACACAAACTGTTACACCGTGTAAAATAACGTGACAAGCAAACTGAGCGATTCTTGCTTACCCCGATCAAATAGATCCTGTCCAAACTGAAATTCGGTATTATCGTCACCATCTCTTTCTCAGCAAGGAACTCGACCTCTGATGGGTCCATAGCTGTCTGTTTGTCTTGATAATCCAAAAACTTTTACCCTCACATTTGCAGTTTCTTGTTCCCGCGCTGCAGCCTGTGAACCTACAAGGAGTACAAAGGAAGAGACAGCTACGTCACCGACAGGAACCGGAAGTTCGCTGGGTGGGCACTTTAAACCACTATGTGCACTTCCGCGACTTCGGTTTCTTAATGACTAATCCTCCGGACTGTAACTATGTGAATTTAAGAGAAATTGTAATTACAAAACCAATGTTTTGGCAGGTTAGAGGCCGATTCATGATGACACAACTGACTAATCCTTAATAATTTGCGTTGTCTGACCCGGAAGGAAGAAGTAGGTCATGTGACAGCAACGATAGTTACGCGCAAACACCGCTAGGTAGCGACATTCACTGCGTGATAAAACTCTGCCTCCACAATTTTATTTTTTACTTTTAGTAAAAGTTACGAAGACAGCAGGTCCAGTGCTCAACCCAAAAACTTACAGATGAAAATGATGACACAAGTAGGTACAAACCAGACGGACTAAAATAAAATAAAAATAAAGACACAAGTATGAACAAACACAAGGGTTTACCTAATTAGTTATATAATAAAATACACATACAACACATTTTACATAATTAATAATTTGGGTTAGTTTATTATTGTTATTATATATTTTTAAGTTAGATATTGTTTTAAGATATGTATCTAGATTTGATATTTGAGAGTGGCAATTTCTTTACATTTCTTTAAAATTAATCTAAAATTTAGCTAACAAATTGGGTGCTTTAAGTAAAATGCTGTGAGCAAAATGTCTGAGATCCAACTGAAAATCAGTCCAGAAGAAAGTCACATGTAGGCATTGAAATAATAAGTGTTCTAATGTTTCTACCTTTTTGTTACAGAAGGTGTATTTGTTATTCATATCAGGAACGTATCCATACAACAGCAGAATTTACTGGATTGCTGCTCTTTATTACATTTTTTAAATGTTAGTAATGTAGCCTACATACAGTAAGTATTTTCATCAAAACATAGACCATCTAAAGTATAAAAAGTACTCGTTATGCAAAATGTGTTTCTGAATATAAATTTGTATTGTATAACTTATAGTATTATGGAAGGTAGGGGTCCAGTTGCTTGACATGGTTTACAAAATCAAAGACATTCCTTGCACTTTACCATGGTTTTGGCTTATGAACTGTGAAAATTGGTCCCTTGTTGCAATACACTTAAGTGACTTTTTTATGCCCTGTGACTTTTTTTGTATTTTATTATATTTAAATTTTATATTACATGTGAACAGTGTTTTAAAAAATCCATTATTATTAATTTTCACAAATTTGTTTGAACTACTTTTTCTAAGTAGCTACATTTCTCCAAAGAATAGGTTTGCTGTAATGAAACCTCAGTGTGAAGTACTTGTAGCTTGCACAGCTGATTTCCAAATATCTTCCCCAGCACTGGGTGCAAGTGGCAGTTTGATGATTGATTGTTGCTCATGGTGGAGGCACCTTACTTTGAAAAGTACTATATTTATCTATTGCTATTAATTTAACTTAAGCTTTAGCTTTAGCAAAAGCTTAAGCCCTGAAGCTGATCAGTAACTGCTTTTGTACTTTTAGCAACTTTTTCTCAACAGTCCAGTCAGTGGTATAAAACACCTAGCAAAAGAATTTACTAAATAACAAGAGTCTGATAGAGACATAGTTTCAAAAGATGGTTTCATTGTACATTCAGCTCATAAAATATCTGTAAAAAAATGTGACATCCATTTTTTTTAACGTAATTAGCTCTTACTGATTAATTCTTATCTCATATACAAAGGTAGTTCTGTATCCTCACATTAAGAATTTAAATGTTTTAACATTACTTATTAAATAGTAGAATTTAGAATGGGCCATTAAGTATAAACAAAAACCTCTACCTAATTCTTACAACATAAAACAAAATTCACATATTCCTGTTATCTGATTCAGTGTATTGTGTTTCAGAACAAATCCTTCAGAATAACAATCATAAACCAAAAGCGCTGTCATGTGTACATCAGCCAGGCCATCTGAAGTGCGCCGGGGATAATAATAGGACACATACATCATAGAGATGTTTGCATAAATATTTAAAATCAATCATCCCATTATTATTACTGGTGCATCTGCAGAAGGACTTGAGCTGGGATGCAATATACACTCATAAAAAAACCCAAAACTTTAAAGATTCCTCTCTCTGGTTGTCTTTCATCCTTATTGTCATTTTTAGGAGTATTATTAATTAATTCCCCATAAACATCTTCAGAATACAGTACTATGTGAATCGAGTTTCAGGACTTAAAACAAACTAGTCCTTTGATAAAGAACATGTATCTATATCATATCTCAGTAGTACAATCATCTCCTTAATCTTTAATTTCGGACTTGATCTCTGTACGGCTACTATCTGCAAAATTTAAGAGGAAAAAAAAAATCAAATACTCTAGAATTTACACACAACTATGAATTAACACAAACCATTAAAAAAAAAAAAACCCAAACAATTAAGTTGCAGTCAAAAACGCAATTGCCTTCATCACCTCAGTACCACCTTTTAAAGGCGGACACATGCCAACAGTGCACATATGGCGCTTGCCCTTGAGAGATTTTGGCCTAACTGGTCAGTGCTCTGCAGTTTATCCTCAGTACAAAGGGCTCTTAATGGAACACACACCATGCGTTCAGCATTTTTCTTCTCCCGTGCTACACAATAAGTAGCATCATGCATGCTGAAACAGTGGCAATATCTGTCTGCGTGTCCAGGGTAACTCTGGACTTACTCTCTTAGCACAGATCCAGGACAGACTTGTTGATCACAGGGTTGGTCCAGTCATTCCTCAGATCATCCAAGTGATTATCAAAGTCAATCAAGTTCTCGTAGGACCTGCCCTCTAACAGAGCAGAGGTGATCTTCTGTGCTTCGCTCCAGTCCTCAAAACAGTCGCTGGAGGACAGAAAAAACATCAGTTTGGCGAGTGGCACCGAAAACCCATCAGACATACATAGACAATGTACACCCTTTCTGCAGGTTAATGAGAGAGCACAGCTCACATGCCAGAAACTGCTGTTGAGGTTAGACAAGCAGTAAAGTCTTGAATAAAATAGCTCTAAACACAGAGACACTTACGCAGTTACTTCTCTGCTTTTCCACTTGTTTTCATGATGGTCATAGATAAACACAACGGGCTCAAAACAGCTCATTGTTATTCTACTACTGTCCACCTGAGGAGAAAAAAAGAAAGAAAGAAAGAAAATGACAAGGGATTCAGTGACATAGAGACCTTTTACATATAGCTTTACAGGACCAGACCACGTTTAGGAAATCATTAATCAAATCAACTTATTTGGCATACTAAACATTGCTGATAACCTTTTAAAAATATGTTATAGCATTTTTGATTGATTGTGCTTTAAACATCTTTCAGGGAGCCAAATGCATCCATTTCATCTGTACATTATAAGCACAAGTTACAGAAACTTGCTTGATGTGTAAAACCAATCACAGTGAAAATACTGCAGCTTTTAATTTAATAACACTATATTTGAATGGTGATAAAGTTAAAGAGCACAGACTTTTTAGAGAAGTCTGCAGGGTCAGTGCATGTAGGTGCAGGTGGGAATTGCCAACATCCCACACTTGAGACATAGTTGATTTACTGTAAGGCATTCCTCCATTTTCATAATGTTTGTAGATAAATGTTCATTTTTAAAAAAAATCATTAAGCACTGCTCTGTAGCTAAATAGTGAATCTCAGATAGTCGTGATACATGCTTGCTGTGACAAATGACCTCTTTCATATTTTCAGACTCTGAATTTTATACTATACTGAGCTGAAACCGTTGGCTGAGTCAGCAGTATTGTATTTACGTAACTTGAGGTAAGTGGACAAAAACATGCTAGCATAGGCCATTAACACCAGTCTAAATAATTTATTATCACCATAACGATTGCTGCGTCACTGAAGTGCTCGGAAATTCTGGCAGCCACTTTTTCTGCAACTTGGTTGGGTCTGCAAGAGAGAGGGACCAAAAATGTAGTGCATCAGAGCCCAGGTGAGTTTGGGGCATGGTTTATTACTTGTTGATTCTCCTGAAATAACAGGCTGTCCATGTTGTTGTCTGTACCTCGAATCCTTTGAGCGTTCGTTGGCTTGATAATATCCCGCAATGACATAATTATTTTCTTTACACCAGGTATCGATCTGACATGGAAGCAGGTGTCGTGGAGACAACATGAAAGGACAGAAGGACAGAGGTCAGAAAAAAAAAGCATGTTCATTAGTAGAGAAAATAGATTGCACTTAATGATACATTGCTAAAACAAATGTAATCCAAAACCTATGTTTGCAAAGATTAGAATGATGTGTTGTTTTGTTGAAATTACATTAATGAGTTGTTAAATCAATGTCATTGTCACTTTGAAATAGGGGTCTGCAGATTATCTGCCTAACAAATTACTGGAGCTGATATTTGGCATTTTGCCAATTATCTGTATCAGCATTTTATCTTAATGATCGCCGATAAAATTAGTTAATTAAAAAGTGCAAAGAAAGTGTCAGCATGGGAGGAATTTTTACTTTGTAAAACCTTTGGGGGGGGGGGGTATTCTTATTTGTTCATTTTTTTAATTTAAATTTTTCCTTGACTTTATACTAAATAATGTTTTGTTTGGGGGTTTGTTATAGTCCAAATTCTAAATATTGACAGAAATGTTTTCATTTTTATTGCAAACGCATATCAGTTCCAAATATCGGTTACTGGTCTCATCAACTACTAATAATCTGTACCGGGCCTGAAAAAAACAGTATCAGTCTGCCCCTACTTTGAAAGCTGCAGATTTTATAGCTAATTTGTTAAACTAAGTGGTGCTTCTGATATTGAGTCTACCCTCACTGATATAAATAGGAAGGAGAAATGATTTAAAACACCTGTTAGCATGACTCAGTAACAGCACAACTGCAGCCTACCAAAGGACCATAAAGGTGAAACCCCCTTACACTTATATCAACAAAACTGAACTGAAGCACAGGACTGTTTAAGACAGGTGCGCCCAATACAATTATAACTGAGTGTTTATTTTACTTGACGGCTACTTACCAGTTTTAAAGCTACTTCTAGCATTGGTGCCAGAGCAAGAGTGCCGTGAAACAGCGGCACACAGTCAACACACAAGACTGGCTCACTGTGGCTGTCTTTCTTTTTCTCCTTCGTTTTTTCTGCCACCAATAACCCATTCACCGCGCAGTGAGGATACTTGGCAGCGTGTAAAACCAGTTTACAGTAAGCCTGGCTTGTCAGCTGAATAGGCATGTTTATATAGAAATCGGTTTTTAAAAAAAAAAGACCAAAAAATAACCTGGCGGAGAGTAGCTACACGCCGGAGAGAGGCTGCTGTCCGTTACCGTTAGCTAACGTTACATTTAATGCCCAGAGGAAAGTAGATATCTACCTCAGCAACCACCTAACTGCCAAAACATGTAGCTGACGTTATATATTCTAACAAAAACATGTAACGTTAAGCTGTACATTAAAGAAAAATTACAATCTTTTTTTTTAAAAGCTAGATAAATTACTCACGAAATCTACCTAGCCTCATGAGCTAATCTTACTTCCACCTTCGACTCGTTTCTGCAGCACCGGTGGTGCCGTAAATCAGAGTGGAAGTGACGTAAAGCTAGATCACTATAACGTGTCTTACGTCTTTCCGGGTACAATCTACTTCCTTTCAGAGCATCAGCAGACGGGAGCAAGGAAGAGACAGTAGGTCGTATTTTTTATCAACATCATCGCCCTACACACTTAGAAATAACAAACGCTATAACACTCAGACACATTGTGAAGTCGTGCTTATCCAAAGTGCCCTAGTGGACCTAAGTGAATTGGCGATTTTAGCCGAAATAATCGACTGTGTACAAGTGACTTTGTGAGAGCGGACCGGAGCTAGGACGGGCTAACTTACCGGTTAGCTGTCGTTAGCTTGTAGCATCAGATTTGTGGAGGCAAGTGTGTTGCGCAGACAGTAGTTAAACGTTTCAGTGGTCTGCGGTGTGCTCATACACACGCTGTCCTAGTAAATAGGACTTTATTTAATTGTACAGAATTGAACCAAAAAACCGGCTCTTTCTGTGATTATTTTTCCCGGGCGGTGTGACCTTGTGTTTGTAGCTAACATTAGCTTAGCTTTGCGGAGTAGCTAACGGTAGACACACACCATCAACAACAGCAACATAACTCAACGCACATATACATAAACAATTCTTGATTTTTTTTAACATAGCAACTAAATTAGCGTGATTTAGTTTGAATGCAAGTATATCAAACGACTGTCAAATGCTGATCACTGTTTTCTTAAATGTAGTATCTAATAATGGTTCTCTATTGATCCAATCGTGATGTGCAGCCTATAAATTCACTATTAAGTCTTTGTCATTTGTATTTCCCCTAAACAAACATGACCTTTTTATGGTAACATTAAGAAAACGTTTGTTTACATATCACATGAATTATAATAAAGGTGTACAGACATATCAATTACATACAGACATGCTTGAATGTATTTAAGTGTGCCATAGAAGTTTACTTATATCCTTCATATGACCTTTTCCACAGAATGTTGGCCACCAGAGCGCTTCGCCTTGTGGGCAAACGTGCCATTTCCACATCTGTCTGTGTACGTGGAGGACATGGTGAGTGTGACCTGAATTGATATGGAGTATCTGTAG
This sequence comes from Plectropomus leopardus, assembly GCF_026936395.1. NCBI lineage: Eukaryota > Metazoa > Chordata > Actinopteri > Perciformes > Serranidae > Plectropomus > Plectropomus leopardus. The sequence continues at coordinate 24,675,746 of NC_142176.1, read as the reverse complement.
TATCTATTTTTGGCAGGGAGGGGGGTTTAATAGATAGGGATTGTGCCTCACATCATTAATGTTTATTCTTTCAAGATTTTTATATAGATGATTACGAAGCAGTCTGGGAGCAAAAAAAAAACATGCATTTTAAAATCAAAGATAAATTCTCAGTGATCTTTCAGAGGTCCATTTGGTTCTTCTATCTTAGAATGCAAAATCTTAACAAATAAATCATGTATTCTCGAATAAAGCAAAAGCAGGTTTTCTTAAAGCGGGGTTAGAATTCAATTAATGTTTTTCTCCTCAAAGTATTAAGTGTTAGTGAGAACCTGTTAAACATTACTTTTTGTTCTGACCAAAGTCCCAACAACCCATTGACATCCTGTGTCCTGTGAATCTGGCCTGAGTATATGACCCGCTTTATCTCACCACTACACCATTGCTATGTTTGGCACCTGCTTAAGTTAAATCAAAGAATTGCTACTCTGTAAGCATGTTTTCTTACCACTAGAAATTCACTTGAGGGTGCCATTGCACAGCCAATTTAAGTGTTTGTATCAGCGTAGTTTCTTGTATCAATCCCCACAAGCACAAGCACTTTCAGTCAGTGGCACTGGATCTAGTATTACAGATAGACTACAGGAAGTGACTTTTTATTTTACAGTTAGCAAGTGACAGCTCCAGGCATCTATGCAAGCAATGGCATGTATTCTTTAATATATGAGGAAATATCAAGTGACATATTAAATATGCATGAATTAAGTATTGGGTCAGCAACAGGAAGTAATGTGCCAGGGATTGCTGAAAGCTGATTTAATGGGTTTGCCCATCTTCAACCAAATCTGAACAAACTTTGTGTTTGCTTTTTTTGTAAAAATGTATTGATGAATGAAACCATTCATACCTAACTTTCAGGGTGGCTTTAGGTTATATAGTATTTTAACCTAAGTGGGGTTTTGTTGACTTTTTTAAAATTTTATATACATTTCAGCAGGTATTCTAACAAGATTCATAGCTAGACTAAAAGAGCAGCTTTCATCAGGACTATAGGAATCCTGCAGATCACATGGAGCAAGACTCAGATGACAAAGAACACAACAGTGTGACGCACACAGCAGCCAACACAGTGATTACTCTTTCAGTAGTTGACAGTATAGACTTACAGAAAAGAAACAAAATATTTTAGTCTTGAAATACACAACATTTCATATACTGTTGATGTGAATTAAGGAATTCTGTGTGAGTGAAACTTATTAAGGCATGCTGTGTCATCCTCTGCAGGTGTTGCCAAGGTAGAGGATTACACTCTCCCTGCCTACTTTGACAGGCGGGAGAATCCCCTCCCGGATATCTGCTATGTGCAGAACCTGAGTCCAGAGCAGGCGTCCCTAAAGGAGAAGGAGAAGGGCTCCTGGGCTGCTCTCTCCAATGAGGAGAAGATTGCATGTAGGACTTTACTGCACTGCACTCTGCTTTTTTGAGATGTTTCTATGTTCACAAGTATTGGTCAGACTGATTTGTTATCAGCAAACGTTGCATTAATGAATGTAGTAATGTGTTAGTGGTAAAGTATTTTTTCCATCTAATACAGTTGTAATTATTGAGATTTTGTTTTTTCAATGCTCAGTGTACCGCATCAGCTTCAAACAGAGCTTTGCTGAGATGAACCATGGAACATCAGAGTGGAAGTCTGTGGTTGGAGGGATGCTTTTCTTTATTGGCTTCACTGGCCTGGTTGTGCTCTGGCAGAGAAAGTATGGTATGTATTCATAAAAGTGAAATGGCAAGATTGGCAATGATTTGACTATAAATCTGTTTAAGATTTAATGCAGTGATGCCTCTTTTCCAATACAATGAATTCAAAAAGAGGAATGCAATTATCATCTTTACTACACTCATTTGCTTGCAGTCTAATTAAGCATGCGTCTCTCTGCAGTGTACGGACCCGTCCCGCACACATTTGAAGCCGAATACAAAGAGAAGGAGCTGCAGAGGATGTTGGACATGAGAATTAACCCAGTGGAGGGCTTCTCGGCCAAATGGGACTACGAGAACAAGCAATGGAAAAAGTAAAGAACCCAGAGGACCATGACACATACTTGAAGATAAAAGCAGACCAACTCAAAGATACAAGAATACCTATATTTCTGTATTTATCCATTGTCCACATTACCTCAGTCTGTGCATTTTGGAAGACCACTTCCTCTTAAGGTCATTGTGTATTATAGAAATGAGAATAAAAATGGTTAAACTGATAAATGTCTGTTTTAATTGTCTTTGACTCCTGTGTTCATAATGCTTTACATTAAATAACTTTCATATTAAAATTAGGAAGGAGGAGACCTCATCCACACCACTTCTATTATGTGCCAGTTAACAATAAATATAAGCTGCATTAGCAAGTAATTAACAGTGTGATTTTGAATAGTTTAAGCGGCAGAGTGTTTTTACTGGTGGGTCATTTTGTGGGCAACTCTGACCTGGTCACAAAAGTATTTGTAAGAATAGCCTTTAAATAGCTGGCATGGGACAATACAACCTACCATGTAGTTATCTGAAAGTGATCCCTAAAACTAGGTTGGCGCTTATGCTATCATTATAGAAAATGCAACAACCAATTTCAATATAACATTATATTTGCTCAATTGATTTAAATGCAAGTAATGCCTTTATACACATTTATGCATATTTAATTATAAAACCAAATGCCCAAACACCTACGCCCTCTGTACATGCAAAGAGTTGAAGGTTAGTAACAGCTTTATTTCCTGTTATTGACACTAGAAGGAAGGGCGTGTGCTCTGTGAACACTGGGGGGAATACATATGAAATGGGGTTGTCTGGGGTCCTCTGCCAGAAAATTTTGAACATCAAAGTCTTAATTTCCTGCATTTAGGTGAAATTTTATGCACTGATTTGTTCACTTTCTTTATCAATTTATAGTGCAAATGCATCTATTCTAAATAATGAGGGGGACGTGCACCCCCCTTGAAATTTACATCAATGTCAGGGAGTAATATTCTTGATGCAGATGAAAGCCTGAATAGGGCAGAAAGGGATTACAGGAGGGATTCCGTCTCTGCCCATTTTACGGCTGAACTACGTCATCTTCTCCCTGTCTCCAAGTGGGTGTTGCAAAGCAGCTACGTCATCTTTTGGATTTATGGTTTCCTCATAATCTGCACACGTCTAAATCCCAGACTGTTTGTCTACGGTCTATTCGCATGTATGACAGCGAAGCTCATGTGTGAGCTGCAGCGGCCACATGCTGTGATGTCACACACCGGATGAACCCGCAGCTGCAGTTGTTTCACGTCAAAACAATCCGGAAGACGATGCAGCATGACGGAACTGTATTGGAGCGGAGACGAGGTCAAGGCGGATTTAATAACACTACTGTTTTAGGCACGGTAGTGGACTTTAATAATGTTGTTGAATAGGAGTCAAACATAGAGACTAAAGCGAAGATTGTCCACTGTGTTGTGAGTTTGAAGCCAATCAATTCCGCCTCGCGTTTTGGATTCAAAGTCCATGTTTAGATATCACAGCAGATCTAGATATTACAGTGTTAGCTCATCGCAGACTGGACCAGAGTCATCATGGGCAATGGAATGAATAAGGTAGGCTTTGACATTGTTGCATACTTCAATGTAATGTCGTTGTTATAAGTAGCCGTTTTATGGTAAAACTCTACAAAGTGCAGCTGGTATGTACACGCTTCCCCAACTGAAGTCATTCAATCGATTAAATCAGTCACGTGACATGTTCTGCTTTGTCCACAATCATATGATTGACAGTGCACACCAAAGTGCACTCTCTGCAGCGGATGAATATTTCAATAATGTGTTAACAGCTAAAACCAAGAGCTGGGCTGCATCTGCTTTGATCTCCGATTACATGAGTTCTTTTGTTGTATTTCTTTTCTAGATTTATGATGTATTAATATGATGGTATTATATTACATGAAAATGATTAAAGGGTTATCTTTAAGAGACCGACTCCAAAACCTAAGTAGAGCTGCTCCAATACATTTTTTCCTTCCTAATACCGATTTCAACACCTGAACTTGCTTTTTTAAATGATACAGATACCAGTGTCCAATGCCATTGTGTTGAATAAAAATAAGAAATACCTTAAAACCTCAGTTAATAGCTGGGGCTGTCATTTGCTTAAACTATTGAACTCAACAGGCTTGTATTTGGAACAGGTTTCTATATAGGATGGGCTTTTAATTCTTTTTAACGCAAAACATGGGAAGAAGATAACAAGTAACAAAAGAAGAAATGACCAAGCAAGAAATTTATGAAAAATACCAAAAAAAAATACCTGAAAATCTGCTTAAAAAAGAGAAGTTAAAACAAAAAACAAAACAAAAAATACAAAGCCAGTAATTACCTGAAAAAAATCCTTAAATTATAATAATTCTGTAAAATAAATTTAGATATATAATTATGAATATAGTTTGCTGGGCATTTTTCCTTTGCTTTTTAAAATAGGCATCTACATATACTAATCTCTCTGTTTGTTTTTGCATCTTTCTTGTTTACTATGCTGGTATTACTTATTCTTTGGAGCTCATGTTGTCAGAAAAAAGAACTAAATGACTGAATCTTACCAAACTAACATTGTGAGTAGTACTGACAAAAGTTTAAACATATGTGATGTGGGCATGATCTAAGCAGCTAACTAATGTTAACTCCAGCAGGTAGCCAACAACTCAGATTTATACAGCCACAGAACTTCTATAAAAATGAACTGCATGGTATCTGGGCCTCTAATTGAGAAAGGCCTTTATTTGTCAAAATGTGTAGCCACACCCAGTAGTAAAAGGGACTGGGTGTTTAATTGGGACTAGGCTTAAATGAGGAAGGAAATATTAAAAGCCTTTATTGTAGTGCTAAATCATTGAAAGAGTCAATGTGTTTTGACCATTGTAAGTTTTGATCAGGGCTTAAAAACCAGACAAAAAGGCTGTGGCCTAACTTAAAGTAGCAGGAACCTATGGGAGGGTAACACATGAGCCAGACAACAGAATGACAGGTGAAACTAATTGGAAATAATGGAAACACAAAATAGCATAACATGAGATAACCCTGAAAAATTCTATATACACCTGAGGTGAAAGATATGAATTTATATAGGATTTTAACCCTTAATTCTATTCAGAAACCTGGCGCTTCATGGTACTAGTACCACAGTACAGCAACACCCAGTGGCTGCTTGCCACTCATCACTTCATCCTGATAATCATGCATCGTTGCCTCAGGCCTTGTATGGCTGCAGGGAATGATTTGCTGGTTCTTAAGCCCTAAGCCTTAAATCCAATCTGGCTCAACCTGGGACATTTGCTCCTTTTCAAGTAAAGATTCTGGAGCTGGACTGTAATGAATATCTAACCTGAATGCAACATGTCTGTGAATGCTGCTTCACAGGTTGTCGATGGGCTCTATCTTGGAAATATAAGAGGTAAGACCGATTTGATGGTATTTAATTTAATGTCTGTAAACTCGATACATACAGTATGAGCCGGTCAGGTCAGGCTTTCAGTACCAAAGACCATAGGCCATGAACGCATGTGGGAATCAGTGGTGGGGTGGGGGGGGGGATTGATACATTATGATATACATCCCAACACTTTATCATTAGTAGCCTATTGTTAAAATATTGCTTTGTTTTATAGACATTTTACTGCTGCACATTAAAAAGTTGGCTAAAGACTTTACATTTTGCTCGTATTTTTGTGAATGGTTTTCAAATTAAGCGCTGGGCCTTATACAGCGTTACATAAGGTTTTGATTTTGTAGCTGAGAGTAGTTCTAGTGTTAAACATAGATTTCAGAGGGAAGAGACGCAAACCCCTTGTTGACAAAAGACAATTAAGTTAGAGGGCGTTCCTTCACATGAAATAAGTCAACAGTGTTTAGTGTGTCACTCCCTGGCCTGAAACAACCTCTTGCCAGTTAATGTGGCAGTTGCAGCTTTCTAACTTTAGCTGCAGCGATGATGGCTCCACATGATGGCACAAGCATAATGGCTAAAATTAGTTCAAGTGACAGGAACAAGTGACCACAGGCCTAACTGTACCAAACCATGCTGCAGGACAGCAAACAGCCAACTGACTGGCCTCTGCAGCTGCTTACAATACAACTGCTCAGAGGTGTGAAAATCACTGACATGACACTGGTGATATATATATGTATATATATATTTTTTTCTCTCTCCCTCTCTTTTCCCCAGATGCAGAAAACAAAGAAAGCCTGTCTAAGAATGGCATCACCCACATCCTGTCAGTGTACAACAATGCTAAACCTGTGTTTGAGGTTCGTGGAAAATCCAGGTTGGCTGGGTCAAACTACTTCCTGTGAAAGTTTTACATGGAGATTTTGGTATGACTGTGCATGTTATAGTGTGATGTGTCCTGTCAGCCAGCTGGGGGTGGTGATGAGTTATGGTTGGAGCAGGAGAGTTTAGCGGCTGAAATGGACAGTTTGAAAGCTGAGTGGTGTGTGTGTGTGTGTGTGTGTGTGTTTATGGACAGGATTTAATAAGGAAACCATGAAAAGTTTTTCTAGCCACTCTAATTTGTTGTTATTACAAGGCAATGATTATAGTGTGAGATATTAAATTCAGGGACAGTTATTCTGTTATTTAACACTGTTCAGAGACTGATGTTTGTAGCAGTGGGAAATTATTTACAACAGAGGGCCTTGTTGCCCAGTGTGTCTTAGCAAAACCCATAAAATGTTCAGAATGTCACATCCAGGTGTCAGACAAATTCACGTATTCAGTCAGTTGCTTATGCTCGTCTTGAACAGTGAGTTCAAGGTGCTGTGTGTAACTCTCGAGAGTTAACTGTTGAGTCTCATTCCCAGGTCGTCAAATCCCAGTGCTTTGTGTTGGTAGTTGGGAATTAGACTCAACAATCAACTATGTTCTCTACAGTTACATACAGAGTGGTACATACAGTGACAAAAGATAAATATAAATTCTAATGGTTATTTTATAACATTTTCATTTATTTTATTTACAATTGTTGTCTAAATTAATTCTTACATTCTTCAATTATAAAAATGTGTCGCCTAAAGACCGAAATCATAAAAAAAGGTTTAACAGGTTTTTCCCCCCCATCTAAAAATGTGCTTCATATGTCTTTGGCCACTCCTCTAAATTTTCTAAACTTCAATGGTCGTGCCTAGTCATGAGTCTCCCTAACTAGTTAGGCTATAGATTCCAAATCCAAAAAAGGTGCGATCTTAGAATAAAATAGACTTGTAGAATTTAATATTGCATAGACAGATTTGTTTACTTTCATTGCCAATGCTGTGAAGTTTAAGTAACAAATAACCCACAGCAGAGTAGGCACTTTTTAATAAAACTTATTAATGTTTGCTCTTTTAAGTCTATTGATAATGTTGATAGGCTAATTTTGAGAATGTCATTTGGTACTGTTGATACTGTAGAAACATGTGTCCTAAATGCACCAAGGCAAAAGTGCTATCCTATCTTAGGATGGGACTTTAGCTGATACAGAGGCAGAAGGAGTCTTAAATTAGGATGGCATACACCCTGTCTTCTAATTTCAAATTACTGCCAAAAATGGCAGCAGCACTTTTTCTAGGTCTGGACTGCAATGACATTATGGATTGGGAATAACATTAACACTGAAATACAAAGACTGAAAGGCTACTGGAACTGTAAATTGAGCCCAATCATGTATTAATGGGTATATGTTGACTGCCACGATGACTCATTTTAAATGTAATTGACTTGCTATGCCTGGCTCTGGAAAGGCTGACAAGCAGGCTTGGGGCGCTGCCAAAAGTCATTCAGACCACGAATGCACTTTGCTTGTTTTTTTTTTGCCAAGGGACGCTTCCAGTCCACCGGTACATTCAAATCAAAGACACAGGCAGTTTCAGGTGCAATGTTAATAAAGAGAAAGCCCTTACAGGATGACTGATCAGTCAACAGTTGCAGTTAGGATTTCTTAAGTCAAGATTAGATAAAGAGGTCTGGGAAGAGGTCTGAGAGCAGATAGGACACAGCCATGAGTTAAGCACTTGCTTCTGGAATAAGAAGATAGGATTTTTCTTATCTTTGAAACTTAAGTTAACATAGGACAAGCAGTTAGGATAGTTTTTTGTGATGAGGCCACTGGGCAACAATTTTAGTCATCAATAATTACACCCAGATATGACAAGCATGACATATATTCTTCAACTCATATATCGATGCATATTATTATTAAAGGTGAAGTTTATAGATTTTTATGCATCTTCTTACAGGACATGACGTACCTTTGTATTCATGCAGCTGATGCTTCCAGCCAGAACCTGTGAGTATACACACACACACACACACACACACACACACACACACACACACACACACACACACACACACACACACAGAGAGACACATATAGTTTAATATACTAATAGTGTTAATACCTCATTTTGTCCATGTGAATTTCTAAAGTGCCGATGAGTCATGCACCATCATTTCAACACTTTTTTACCCTCCAGATTGCGGCCCCAGGGTGTGACGGCCCAACGCAATCCGTTGCAAAGATTATACAATGACTTTTAACAGTATAGAAAAATAATTAATTTCTTTCTTTATTCACATGATTCCTGTTGATAGTTTTTGGATATTTACCTCTGGCTTGTTTAATTTATACAAGGAGTGCCTGAATTTAAGCAGTGCATTAGAAGACGAGTGACCAGTGAAATTTAAAGACTTTATCGGTTCAGCTCATGACTTTGGGATATTTAAGTCAAGTAGACCCTGCAGTATTAAAATAATTATGCTATGTTCCTAGAGACTGAGCACTAACAATAGCTTTTATTTTCTGTGTGTGTATGTGTGATAGAGAGACAGAAACATTGTGTGTTCAGTGTGTCATTGTTGATGAGACAGACTCGATGTTGAAAGATGCATAAGCTGTACCTCCACCCTAGCAGTGCTTGCTAACACAACACATTAGTCACTGCATTTTCTGTTGACATCTTCATAGAGTCTTTGACCTCATGCAACACTAGCTGCAGTAAGTCTGGATTAAATACTTGACACGGGCTGAGGGCACAAAACAGAAGCATCAATCAAGGGTTGCATTTTGAGCATCAATGCAAAAAAGCGCAGTCTTGCTACCCCTGGTGGGGGTTGTGTTGTTGTTGCTGTACTTGTGCCCTCCAATGTTTGGTCAGACAGAGGTGGGACATCTAAAGCAATTGCATGAATCCCTAATGTGTTACATTATCCCTGTGAAGCTCCTTGCTGACACCATGTGTACTGGTACTCCCTACACCATCCACATCAACAGTGGAGTCTGCAGAGACAAGGACCATACCATGAGGGAACTGGTCATACAAAAACAAGGAGAAAGACGGGGAGGCAGTAGGGGAAAAAACAGCAGATAAAGATGGGACACAAAACAATCCTATTCAATCTACTCAGTTCAGAATTATTAATTCAAATGTCCTGATTCGAAGGTTAATCCACTATGATCAGAACAAAATGACAATGCATAGGGCTGCTGGTAGACTGTAATTAAATGTTAAGTTAATATGTGACTAAAATAAAAAAGTTGTTTTGGCCTGCATTTGGAGAGTGAATGCTGCTGGTACCCACAAATCTAAGGGTGACTTTGAGTTCAGCAGTCATTGAATTTGTGTGGAGTTTTAAAAGGAACTTTTGTTCTGGTTTGCTTTGCAAAAAAAAAGAAAGGAAACAAAACTGGGTAAAATTCAATTTAATGAGATCTGAGGTTTAGCGTTTGGTTGGGTCTTGCTGATTGGGTTGGGTTGGAGGTGTCTGACCTCCACTGTCGCAATCAAGTGTCCCTCCCTCAGGCAGCAGAGGAAGGAAACCTCAGTGTGACATCTGGCTGTTGGCCTCGACCACCCAGTGCTTTAATAAACCCCCTCTGTCACAATCACTGGGCTGGCTGGAGGGAGTGGTGAGGCCAACTGACGCGCCACCAAGCTCACCACTAGCCAGGGAGCCCCTGTGGTCAGCTCTGATGGCCCCTCCACAGCAGGGAACATCTTTGTCATGAAGGCTCTGTGTTTTTTGGAGCAACTGTAGCGGTTTGAAGACCTGAAACTTCCTTAGAGCTCTTGTATCTATACTTTGGTGTGCATGTTACCGGCTCAATGGGCTGCATCACTCAACCTATAAAAGGAAAAATTATTATTGTAGAATTGACTCCCCCTTGACTTGAATACTTGAGATGAGCTACTTTTGGAATAAGCTCACTGGATTTGGGGTTTAGCACTCCACTGAGAATCTCACTGGTGAAGCATAACCTCTTTTTTCTAAATACATGCACTTGTACCTGTTTGTCGAGGGCCAGGGATTCCCCTTTTTTTCAACACTCTCATGACAAGGCTGCTATGCTTTTAAAGCACAGTGTGCATTGACCATGAAGGTGTTGACTTATTTGCATCAAACATTTCTAAAATGAGATGTGCATTTGTGCAAGGTGTCTGTGTGAACACCATGGTGTTGACACACATGTGGTACTTTTTTGTTGTTATTGTTACTACTACTTCTTATGCGTTCAGATGAAAATATGTGAAAAGAAAAAAATCACCCAGCCACAGAATTGCACAAGCTCTTTTTGCATTTTGAATGTACAGTAGCTCAATAATTTGTGTCAGTATTCTTCTCTAAATTCAACTGGTTAAACCTCAGATCCTTGTCACAAGGTAATTTTCTGCATATCAAACAAGACGGCCGGAAGCCTCTGTGCTAGGACGACAGAACAAAGTGCTGAGGAGACATCTTTTGAAGAGGAGTTTGGATCTCAGGAAGGAGGAAAAAAGAAAAGTTGCAGTCAATCTATTTTAGCCTCAGTCTGTTATTCTGTCTGCTGTTGAGTAACCAGCATCTGCTCCTCGGGACACGCTGCTATCAGCCATGCACTTCTTGATTATGCAAAACACCATCAGTGTTTCCTGACAGTGAACAAGTAGGATATTTGAGGAGAGGTTGCACCACATTGTGCTGCTTGGATTTTTTTTTTTTCAGAAAATACTTGCATTCTGAGGATGTAATCTTTAATAATAAGCTGTTTTTCTTTATTTGTGGAGTTTGGGGCACAACAGAATTTGTGAAAAAGAGATGACTGGTTTCTCTTTCTTTGTGCTTAAATGGAGATCAAAAATCTGCAAAGTGCTTTTGGAAAAATTTAAATCCAGGCACTACAGACAATAAAAATTATATCAGGAAATATTTAAACGCATGCATAGAATATGCGCCCATCCAGGCCAAGTCCTTTGCTGCATGTCATCCCCGCTCTCTCAAACTGTCCCTGTAACACTTCAGCTGTTCTATAAAAAAATGCAATATAAAGCCTTAAAAGCCCTTATTGTAGTGGCTAAATCGTTTAAAGAGCCAAAATGTTTTGGCTTCTGAGAGTGTCTGTATTGTCTTACTGTTGATCCAGAATTTGTACTGTGCTCTTAATATTTCTTGGCTGCAGTTTTGAGAAGGGTCTCACAAATTGGACAGATGAAACCTCAGTATGAGTAATAACTTTAATTTTGGAGGGCAGCAACATGTCAACATGAATGGCCCACCTCAAGGCAGAGGGTTAATTGCTGTATTTTTGTTCAATTCAAACATTTGTAGACACAAAACTGAATGATTGCTGGGACCTGATGTAATTTTGCAGATAGACAAAAAAAGGGACAGTTACTTCCCTTGTCTGTCCCTACTGTCTGTGCTCTGGTCTACCACAGACTCTCTGTTAGAGCAGACCTGACCTTTACTCTCATCTGACAAGTTGGAGTTGTTGAAAGATAAATCAAAACTTCACTGCGATCAAACAATAATCTATAAAAACTACTGGTTCTAATCTGGGAATTTTCGCTGTAATTGAGAGTTACCTGCAGTTTCTGCTGTCAAAATCAGAACAGTGTCATGTCATCACAGTTTCAGCAACTTATTTGAAACTCAGTTAGGGCCTGGACACCGGAGTTTCAGTTCTAAGTGTCCTTTCTCATATCCTACATTGTAATCTGTTTTTAGATTTATAACCCTGATACATTTGTAAAAAAAAACAAGCTAGTTTTCTAATTTAATGAGCAATAGTACTAAAGTTATTTTGTAATGAAAACATTATTTTTTGGTTTGTACTGTAAACCACAGAAACGTGTGCTATATACAGTGGTGGAGGAGGTATTCAGATCCATTTTCTTAATTAAAAGTGCAAAAACCACCCTGTAAAAATACTGTTACAGATAAAAGCCCTGCATTGAAAATATTTAATATTTACATAAAAGTAAGTATTATCAGGAAATATACTTAATGTATTCAAAGTAAAAATACCCAATCCAGAAAAAAGAGAAAAAACACCCCCAAAACTCAAAATTATTCAAAAGAAATTCAAAAAATTACCTAAATGTTTGTCAAAAATGTTAATCAAAATTAAAATATATATATGTATTTTTTTTTAAATAATTCTTTTTCTGTCAATCAACTAATTGTTAGTGGTCCTTGTATAAACTGTTGGGTAGTTTAATATTTAACAAAACATAACATTTTATAAAAACTTTAACATGCTTTTTATGGAATAAATCTTGATTTGTTCAGTAACTATTAGCTAAAAGCTGTCAGATAGATGTAGTAAACTAGAAGTACAATATTTCTCTCTGGAATTTACTGGAATGTAAGTATGAAGTGGCATGAAAAGAACAGACCAAAGTAAAGTACAAGTACCTCAAATTCATACTAAGTACAGAATGTGAGTAAATTTACTTAGTTAGTTATATTCCACGACTCGCTATTTAACATTTTATTCATTTTTGTTTTTCCCTTCCAGATTACAGCATTTTAAAGAGTGCATCAGCTTTATACATGAGTGTCGCCTGAATGGTGGATCCTGTCTTGTTCACTGGTAGGTTTTTATGACTGTAATGCCTCCTTCTTTACATGTGGGGGTGTCAAAACATGTCATGTTCACTTTGAATTGTAGGCTTGTATTGTGCCTCAAAGGATACAATCAAAAACTGAGAAAAACTTCCCTCTTTGTGTTCTGTTATTTGCCTTTTACTAGTCAGAACTGAGGTTGGAAACATGCGGTTGCTTTGTAAAAAATGACAACGCTGCATGCTTTGTTTTACTGCAGCCTTGCAGGTGTGTCCCGCAGCACTACCATGGTGGTGGCCTACCTGATGACTGTCACCCACTACAGCTGGGAGGAGTGTCTGTCTGCAGTCAAGGCTGTCCGCTCCTTTGTCGGCCCAAACTACGGATTCCAGCAGCAGCTGCAAGAGTACCAGACAACACAAGTCTCAGAGGTGAACACATGATGAATGCACACACATAATACCTACTGAAGACATCCACCCCCCTTTCACAGTCTGCAGCCTAAAGTCAAAGGGATTCAAACTTCAAATATAAGCCTAGTCCCAATTAGATACCCAGTATCTTTTACTAGCCCTGTTTGGCTACACAAAAAGAAAGCGCCCGTCTTACGTAGAGGCCCGGTCTTGTTGCCATGGAGTTAAATTATAAAAATTCTTTGGGTGTATAAAACCGGGTTGTTAGCTACCCACTGGAGCTTAGTTATCTGCTTACATCGCACATACAAATATAAATATTTAAACTTTTGCCAATATGGACATGCTACACACACAGTTAGCTTAGTAAGATTCTCTCAGTTCAATCATGCAGTTCATTTTACTGAGACCACGAGTACCAAAGAAGACAATAATACAGGCATAGTAAACAAGAGAGATGCAGCAAAAGAGGTTTGATTTAACAATTTGATTGTATTTCCATCTTTGCTGAGCAACAGCTTTGTGTGAAAGGAATTAAAAGCTTGTCCATATAGACGCCTGTCCCAAATATAAGCCTGTTGAGTTCAGTGGTTTAAGTAAATAATAGCATGGGCTATTAACTGAAGTTTTACGGTAACTACACATTTTGTAATGTTTTCCTTACTGGCATTTTTCCAGCATTAGCTCTATGATATATTAGTATCCCTTTAAATTTTCTGTGTCTTATGTGCTGTTGTTGGTGCTTCAAAGCCAGTTAAACATGCACACGACCTCACAGGATATGATTTGATCATTTTATTTATTATTATTTATGCTTGTATGAAAAATATTTGTTCAAGTAGGATGCTGTAGGGAGTGGGGAAATGTCAACTTGCATTTTACTTTGAGCCTTTTCCTTCAAAGTAGTACTGACCCAGCTACTGAGTAGAGAAGGGGAACTGCAGGGGGGTTGCTGGGATTGCATTAGCTTGGTTTTGCTCATCACGTGTCAAGCATTACTGTCAGCATCTTGCAACATAACATGTTTGAAAAAAAGAGATAATTGTTTGTAGACCTTGCACTGATTTCGAGGATTTATGGGGAAATGGGATTTCTGTATTTGTGCTTTTCCCACACTGGCCTCAGAACGTGAGGAATCCTTAAGACAACAATGTTACTAAAGCAGCTGTTAAAACATCTGCTGCCACAGCGTCACAGTAGCAGGACTAGGGATGGGGACTGTTACATTTGATTGATATTGATACCATTACTGAGACTCCTTAACAATCCGAGTCCTTATCGATACCAATATTGATACTTTTCTATTGTTTGGTGGAAAGATGAGGCAACAATGTGTTTTTAACAGAACTGATTTTACTGTCACTTTCAGTCATGTTTCTGGTGATTAGGAAATAAATTGTTGTATTTTAATTTAAATATTTACTCAGAAAAATATTGGAATCAGTAGTTTTAATAAGGATTTATAAAACAAATGAGAATGGGAAAACAAATTTGTCATCCAAACAACTAAACTAAATTTTCTTTTTATTGATGTTACATTTGAAGACATTATTGTGACGTTTTATTTACCTTTGCCAAAGTTCATTTCACTGAGCCGACCTTGTGCACATCAAAATGAAACCTTATGGAACCTTGTTTATCCAGTTAACTAGCTCTTATCTGAGGTTTGAACAATGGTTTACTATTTTTAACTGACGGGACTTTACAAAGTTTGGGTGTGCTTACTACCTGCTGTGAGAGGATGATGATGAAGACTGTGCTGGTGTCAAAAAGCGATTTTGAGGCAGAAACAACCTTTCAGTGACAAAATAACAGCTGCGATCACTTTTTGCCAAGTAGAAAACTGCATTTTATTTGATGCATTGGTCTTTTAAAGGTATTTACACAAGGGACTGGGTGAGATATAATCTGTCAAATATAATCTCTATGAACGAAATCAAGTCATTTTGAGGCAAAAACAACCTTTTTGTGACACAATAGGAGCTGCAATCACTTTTTGGCAGGTTATAATGTGTTGTGTTGGCTCTTTAAAGACACATTTTTAACACAAACAACGGCAACAACAATATTGTCTATAAAAGTGTAAATGCAGTCGCGTACCGTGGGGTTTCAGTCAGGGCCAGCAGTAATGATCTGGGAGGGTCTGGTCTTCCTCTGGCTGCGAGTAGCTGTCCCACGGCCTCCACTGTCTTGTCAAAGATGCCACCAAGTTTTCCCCGCTCACCTTCACCGCTCTGGCAAACGTCTGAAACTCCGGCCAGACTGAACTGAACATCCAAGCTCTTATTTTGCAGAATCCCAAAGAGCACATCAGCAAAGTCAAAATGCCAAAGACGGCGAAAAGAAAAAACTCAAAGTGTCTCTACTGCGTTAAGTGTCCTGATGCACAGTGTACCGTTTCACGGTCAAAAACCTCAGCGTGGTCACGGATGTACTGAACAGCTCAACTCTTTTATCATGGACGTACACGCCAACCAGGAGTTACACTTCCACCGCACCTCTCTGTCTCTGGCAACATTCACCCAGTAACTTGGTGCGTTTGGGTGAACGTGTAAAAAACGCAGATAATCCTCCCAGATTTGCAAAAAAAAATGCAGTCTTCAATTTTTTATGCTCCCTGTTAAACAGTAAACATGGTCAGCTAAATAGCTTGTTCCGCTCAGCGCTAGCTGTTAGCCACTCATAGCTTCACAGCTGCTCTGAGTGAAATGCAGCACAAACCTTTGCTCGCCTCACTAAGTCCATCCGGTTTAGGTGTAGGTCTTCCTCTTGTAATTATTTCTTTCTTATCTACAAACGATATTCTTGAAAAGGGAACTAGAGGTACATCGGCAACAAGGTCGGTAGCAGCTGTAAATGCAGCGGCCATTGTGTTTCTCCATCAATAAGTCGGTAGCTCGTTAGCTAACGTCAAAGCCCGCCAAGTCAAGCTCAAAGCTGATGACGACACCAAAGGCTCGCGCAGCGATACACCGGGACCCCCGGGGCGGGCTGTCGCTACATATCAAAATCTGATTGGTTGATAATACTGTCACTCAAAGCTGTAATCAATTAGCAGATCTGGACTCCATCAGAAAGCTAGCACTACCACAGAGCTGGACTGAGGAGCTGTGATGCATTTAGGTGACATAGGAAATCCAAGCACAGCCCATAAGAGAGGAAAAAAACATATTTGTTTTGTGGATAAGTAGCACACGGAACAAGTAATTACATACAGACACATTTCAAGCACATTTCTATTTAATTATGAAAAACATATTATGCTTTTGATTTTGACAGGGTCAGCAGCATACACTTAAGCGCACATCTTATAACTGAAAATGCATATTTAGTGAAAGTAAACATTAATAATTTTTATTATAAAAGTCCAAAGTGGGCATTGAAAACAGGCTCCCAAAATTATTCATATTAGGCAAAAAGACCAGAGAATTCCACATAAGGAGAGCTTCATTAGTGCCCCTTGCATTTAATAAATTGCATAGTATTTATAAAATATTTGTTTTCACTGTGTTGAAAGAATAAAAAAGTGATAAAATGTCTTCATTCTGAAGTAACACATCCACAAACCTGAGCCTTTAACTGTCTTAAATCCACCCTTTGTCAAAAACTTAAAGGTTATAGCTTGAGCTCTAACAGAACAAATTCACACTTAAGCACACTTTTTAGCTTTTAATCTGATTTTTTTAAGATGACAGTTATCAGAATCTTGTACTTGATGTCAGACTGCTTATTGATGTCTTATCTTTTTACTGTACTGTCATTCATTTACTGATGTTATGAGTCAGGGCTGTACTCTCTTGGTTTTTGGTTTGAGAGTGAGAATACTAATTTTAGGAAGATAAATAATATGTTCAGAGTGACTTTCACTTCATTGTATTGCGCAAAGAACAAGGTATTGCTGCAAATTCCTGGACATCATTTAAGAAATCTCAATTCCTCGCTTTTTTGACCATCTGCTGTTAATTAGCCAAAACCTGAACATTTCTCTTAGAAATGAAGGCTGCAACATGTAATACAAACTCAGTCTGCACTGTAGTGACAATTAACACCAAGATAATATTCATGAATAACTAACTTTACGCACAAATTACACTATTATAGTATCTCAAAAAGTCAATACTGTTTACTGCTGTATGAGCAGCTGCAAGTGGTCTTCACACTTTTCTGTCATCTGGCCAACAGACCAATACATAAAAAAAATGGCACTTTCCTGGAGGCAGTTATGAAGGCAAACCCTCTAATTTTTTTGTTCTTTACAACTGAACATCTAAATTATTTACCACCTTAAAACAAAAATAGATGTCATGATGAACATGTGGTGGAGTTGGCATGGAGTAGCTCCACATGCCAGTTAATAGATTTGTAGTATTTTGTTCTGTGATCAGGGTTTTGGACTGAGTATATACTGATAAACACCATAAATGTCTAATTTTACAGACACCACAATGAATTCAGTCTTTTTAAAGAGGAGGTTTTCTGTGTGTAAGAGGTGTTCTTGGGAAATCCTTAGCTTCAGGTGACTGTGTGAGCAAGGACACGACAAGTTTGTGCTGCTCTCTTCTCCCAACTTTCAGGTTCAACCCCTGCTAAAAAGAAAATAAAAATATGGAATATAATTCCATGACGTACAATTTATATTGTTGAAAGGCTCAGTCCAGTCTGTGAAATCATCTTTGCACTCAAAGTTTATTTTTGGATCTTTCTTTAGAAAACAACTCAGATCCAATGTGATGCAATAATAGGTCAATTCACAACTTATGAAAGCAAGGATATGTGACTTCATGGTAGATAGACCTAAAAAAATCAAACGAAGATTTAATCGTGCTGGTACAGTGCACTTTCAAAATGTGCCTGTTCAGAACGGGCCGATTGCTTGGCCCCCAGTTTTGCTCCCTGCAGGTTTCTCAAGAACCGCTCATCCAAACAACTTCACCCTGGACACTGTGCTTCCTGGGGTCCTGAGCAAAACACCTGCCGTGACAAAGTTGCATCCCTTAGTGGAGTATACGTGTCATTTGGGTGCAAATGCTTACACAAACATTTATGGCCTCAATGAAGTCCCAGAGCCCGACTATTTCAGGGAACAACATTTTAATTCTGAAAGTTAAAATGCTGATGTTTGACATGTTTGAGTTTATTACAATGTAACATCTCCAGTCTCTCTTTTTCAATTCTTAGATGTACTGGAGCAAGTGATAGAGAGTAAGCTGTACCCAGCATGCCTTTTAGATGTGTAACAGTTAAAAGAGCTCTCCTCTCAATACACTACACAGTGTGTACCTCTGGCAGTAGTAGCCGGTTTTCTTAATACAGCCATGATGGTAGCATAATATCAGTGAATATGTCCTGTAGATCTCAACCACTCACACTTGATACTGCACGTCTTTGGGTTCCCAGCAAAACACCCGTCAAGTGTGAAGTCAATTAGATGAACGGTTGTCATGAAAACTGTCATGAAGACAGACAGAAAGACAAAAACTCTTTCCATTCAGATATAAAGAATACATAGCAGACATATTCTAAATTAGACACAATGAGTGTGTTTACATCGACATGAAAAACCTGTTTATGATTGGGTTTTTGCAGTATCCTGTTTATGTGTTTGAGCATGTAAACAGCATATTCCATTTATGAAAAACCCGAATATGGTTGCTGGAGTACTCTGAAAAAAAACTGGGATGTATATGTGCTATATGAATAACCAGATATCTCTGTGCTCATGTAAACACCATATCCTGAATATGATCATAACCAGGATAAGCCTCATGAATGGGGTTAATCATGTTGATATCACTGCAGTCACCGTTTAAAGACAGTCTGTTTAAGGAGCCACATTTCAGAGAGCTCTATGTAAATTATGGTTGGGGGTAGCTTTATAGATGGGGATAAAATAAATTGAATTTGCGTGTTAAAGCCACTACATATATGCAAAGTGTATAGTCACGAGGTAATATTGTAATGTGTTTGATGTTGATATTTATTGATCTAACTTTTTTGTCTGTTGTCTTGTTCCCAGTACCGAGCCTGGTTACGGGCCAATTTCCGTCCCAGTCCATTTAATGACCAGGAGCAAGTGGGAGCTCTGCTGAGCCAGTACACAGAGCAACAGGAGAGCCAGAGGAGAGGAGGAGACCAGCGCTGGATAAATCAAGGTGTAGGTGTCTGTGCTCTGCCGTCCAACCCCGATGACCCTGAAGGCAGCAGCTGAAACGTGGGCCGCTGACTGTGCTAAAATCCTGCCCATTACTGTCTGTAAACAGTAACGATAATTCTGTACTCAATTCCAAATCAACCCCAAGTTTGATCTAACTTTAAGGCCTTTCTACAATTCTGAAAGCATAGGTTGAAATAAATCGGCCCCTAAAAGCCAAGCAAATCTTTCATACTTTATTTGCAGCCGTCCGATCATTTGTAATCAATGGAGGTTGATTTAGAATTGGGCTACGGACTCTAATCCACTACCAATACCTTCCCTTCACCCTTAACTAAGTATAGCCACAACCGGGGTATCGGTGCTCACAGACGCCTTACTCTTAACACCTCAGCACCTTAGCCATGATGAATAAACTACACCTCTGTGCGGACTCTTTACACCTGCAATGTTCAGCTCAGTAGCCTTAAAGAAGAGACTGATAAATGCTGTCTTAAAGGAACACTTTGTCTCTAACTATGTGGATGGAAATCCACAAATCTGTAACCAATTTGATGAGATTAGTTTGAGCAGCTATTCTGACACATTCATTCTATTTCTATTGACGGACCGCATTTGCCGAAATGCAATCTCAAAACCCCTTCGCTATCGTCTGATGTTAATTTAGTTTTATATTTGCCCTTGTATGCAGAAATCTGTTCATCGAGATTTGACAAAATAATGAGCACACCTAAGAGGAGGTCTTGGCCTGGATATCTGCTGGCTGCACTGGATCTACCAAATTATGGCCATTGCCCCCAGAGGCTTTATCGTTATCAGAGCGATAGTTCATGGGTTATCTAGTTAGGTTAAAGAAACAAAAATGATAACATCCAAAGCCTCCGTAGTATGTCCCCAGTAAACTGATGCTGGATAATATAAGCCAGGCGTGGCATTTGTTGGTAAACCAGGCTGTTTCCATTTTCTACAGTTGTAGAGAACATTGATTTACACCACGGCCACTTAAGGACACACCATTAAAAACATTAACACCATTAACACATGGAATAAGTTCAGAAATTAGTAAAATGTTCCTTTAAGTACATAGCAGGTTTAATTGGGAAGCCACATAAAGAATTGTTGAGTAACACTCTAACTACATATGAAGAATCTCTGCAGTCCAAATGCTTCCTGAATTTACCGAAGCTCTGATTTATCTTTTTATTGTGACAAAGCTGATTTTTAGATGATTTCTGTTATAGATACATGGGTACAGTTAATTGTTGTAATCGTGTATGTATGGTGCTTTTTTGTTTGTGTTTTATAATAAAAACTATGGAAATGCTAATAAATCTGTACTACCGATGCCATGGTATGTGTCTGTGTGCAAGTAAAAAAGAAAATTCCTATATACATGAAAAGCACTGGAGTAAACAGCTCACCTCTATATGTTGCTTGTCTAATGAGGCAGCCTGATAACCACTCTGACGAAAACCCAGAATAGCTTTTTTTATTCAGTCTACGTTTAAGATTTGAGAAGTTTCTCAGTTTTACTCAGCAGATCACCTGATAATACTATTTACTTATACCACAAGACCACGAGTGTGCAGCTTTATATAAATAAACTGAGTGGTACATCATCTTTATATCATCTACCAGGCGATAGTTCACAAAGATTTAAAGATACCTATGTACACACTGTGAATTTAAAGTTATTTTAAAATTATAGTATAGTGGTATTACATCTGACAAATGACAATAAACCAGTATATCAGAAATAATTTTTGTCATAACCATAATTTAGACATTTAATCTTACACTGCATACAAAAAGCAAGATTAGTGAAATAAAACAGCATTTAATGAAACAGATTACCTGACAAATTTAAATTAAAAGCTACAGCTGGCAGATGATGTTGCCCGTCAGTTGTATTTTAAGAAAACATTACTACTGCAGTGTATTTAAAAAGCTCTTAAAGCTGAATGACACCTAAACTAACACTTCTGATGAGTGCTTTTCGTGGTTTACGAAAGTTCAATCAATATTTGTGAGCATGAGCTACTCACTATCACAGAAACCAGAGACGTAAGTCTGAAACTTGTGAAGTATTAAGTCTGGAGCTGCTCCATAGACAATGAATGGCAGCCTGATTTTGTGGACTTTTTTTTAAACGCCCATATGAGCTTTATTCTATTGTAGTGTTCTCAGATGTGAAACAGAAAATGCACCAAATATACCAAGAACATTCCCCTGGGCGCTCTCAGTGCCATCCATAATAAGGATTATCGGCCTAGCTGGTTACTGGAGCTGATTTTTGGCATTTTGCTGATTATCTGTATATGTGTTTTATTGTAATGATTGCCAATAAAATTAATGAATTACAAAGTGCAATGAAACAGTCAGCATGGGAGGAACCTTTTAAAAACCGCATTGTAAAACCTCAGGGAGCTGTTTTTATTTAGACATTTGTTATTAATTAATGAATTAATTTTTTAAAGATTTTTTTGGGGCATTTTTGTCTTTAATTGACAGGACAGCACAAGAGTGAAGGGGGAGAGAGAGGGGGGACGACATGTGGCAAAGGGCTGAGGCTGGGATCGAACCCGCAGCCACTGCGGCAAGGACACAGCCTCTTTACATGGGGCGCTGGCTGTATCCACTGAGCCAACATTGCCCCATTGATTTGTTATTTAAAATTTTAACTTGACTTTGGTAAAAAAAAAAATGTATATGTATATGATGATGAAAGTTTCAGTTTTGATTAAACGTTTGCTAAATGCATTTCAACAAAGTTTTGTGTTGGCGTTTGTTAAAATCAAAATTTTGACAGAAAGATTTTCATTTTTATTGTAAATGCATATCGGTTCCAAATATCGGTTATTGGTCTCATTAACTACTGATAATGGGTATTGGTATCAGCCCTGAAAAAAACAACATCAGTCGACCCCTAATCTTTAACATCACTCCCTATTCATTGTCTATGGAGCAGCTCCATACTTTATACTCCATGACATCATAAATTAGAGCTTTAGCGCTCCAGTTTCTGGATTTAAAGAGAGGTTTGAATTTTTTGTACTGCCTTAGACCAGAGGAATACTATTTAATCACAGGTACAGCCTAATGATATTCACTTAACAATACTCTACTGTACAGACTGATCAAAATCAATATCACAATTTGTATTATGTTGTAGTTAAAACATTTACTAAACTCTCCCCTATAAACCAGATAATCAGTCCCATGGTTCATTTTGCCCTCTGTTAAAGAGACACCGTAAGACTTTCCTTAATCTTCCAAAGAAGACTAACTGGCTTCCTTGGAATGTATTTCTGCGGGGGAGGGGGAAGGCCAGTGGGATTGCATTAACACTACTCTATATTTTGATCTGAAAGTCATCATGAATGGGCCTTTCTTTGCTGGGAATAACTCCAGAGAGGTTGTTTTTACTCAGAAAGCCCTTACTTTCAGACTTACTTTTCTTACTTAATTTCTTATTTTGAATTTAACAATTTTTCCAAAAGGATACACACAATAAAGTATAAATAAAACATCAAGGCATTAAGTTAAAAGGAAAAAAAAGTGAAAAGATGTAATATTCATTCATATTTTCATTGTTGATTAATCTAGAGACTATTTTCTCGATTATTATATTAATCCAAGATGTCTTTAACTCACTGGTTTTGACTGGCCAACAGTATAAGTCTCCCCCAAATGATAAATTTGTATGAGACTTTCATGGTGCAGTAACTGTTTCAGAAAATATTGCAGTGTTATGGTATCAAGGTATCACAGAATTACTGTTATTATCAGTTACAATGACCCTGAAAGGAATAAAACAGAAGTTTCTTTAGTTTTTTTTGTTGTTTTTTTAAACATAGCCGAATTACTATACCTGAAACTTGAAACCATTTTTAAAATTAAAGTATATGTAAAAAGTCTCCCTTGTAAAAACAGCTAAAATAAAGTTGAGATTTGCAATACAGTAGTATTTTTTATTAATACCATAGGTCTAGATAAGAAAATCTACATGGTATGGTAACAGTCACACTTACCACAGTAGGCATGTCCCTTGAAACCAAAATACCACTGCAACCTTACAATGGCTATATACTGACTTAATTAAATTGTTACTGACTTATCAAAGGTGTTTAAAAATGCATTTTCTGTCAAATGAGCACCCAATTAATCGATAAATCAATTCAGCTCTACATCAGTCACAGAAAAGTATAAGCGTACAGGAATATTATGACTTTATGGAGGCCGGACAGTAGGAGTAAATTAGGAGGCCTTTGTTAAAAAAAATAAATAAATTTTGATGTTTCTAGCATGACGTTTGACTCATGACTTTATAACTTGGTCCTCTGTGATTTTTTTCCTTTCTTTTTTAATAATTCAGCTTTTAGAGTTTTCCTTGTCCCTTCACCATTATTTTACATTATTCTTAGTCCAAGACTTCTGCCTCGGGACATCAGCCCTCTCCACCCTCACACAAACATCAGGTGTGTGTACCTGCACAGTAACTTTCAGTGGTTTCTCGTCAGTGGTGAGTGGGCGTTGGAGGGACGCTTTACCTTGGTCTGCAGCGCAGAAATCCCCCACAGCACAAGGTAACTTGTGACTCTCCGGGTTTATCAGAGCTCGACGTCTCCGTTGCTTTTAGCGTGGGCAGCGACTTTACAACCAGCGCTTGTGTCAGGCGATTTCTTGTAAATGCCCGCAGTTAGAAGAAAAACTCTTCCGGAATAGGTTGGGTCTTACGAAGTTTAAGCGCTCTCATTGGTCAGAGAGAAACTGCGCTGTCAAATCATCTCCCAGCTATCTCATTCATAACACAGAGCACGATAAACTGGACTGACATGTGTCGGGGAGAGCTCACTTGATTAATCTGACAGGGTGTCATCCATCAACACATCAGGATATCACACACACAGGGCTCAAAGTGCATCAAAGCGTAAGTGCTTTTACTTTTGATTTCTATTCTAAAGTAAAAAGTTGTAGAATAAAATCAACAAGTGTTTCCTTAATTAAAGATAACTCATAACCTGATAATATCTTAGACAGCAGCAGCGTTATATTTTATATTCTACCATCACTTATATCCACCTCATTTAGGTACAAGGCAGCAATCCAAAAACAACTTTTCACCATCAAGATGTCAAACACGGGCGGTCGGAGGCTGAAGCAGTGGCTGATGGAGCAGATCCAGAGCGCTCAGTACTCCGGACTGCAGTGGGAAGATGAAAGCCGCACTATGTTCCGAATCCCCTGGAAACACGCAGGGAAACAGGATTACAACCAAGAAGTAGACGCATCCATTTTTAAGGTTAGACAGCACTCTCGTCTATTCCCATGTGTAGAATACTGTACATGGAGTTTTGGTTTTACGCAGCGCTGCGCGTAAAACCAAAACTTTATGATAAAACTTGATGGTCCTGTTTAGCGCTTCTTCAAGTCTAGTTCTACGTCATTTTAAAGTCTATTAAACTTTACTGAAGTTGTACAAAATTGAATTTCTTTCTGTCTTTCTTTCTTTCTGCTCTTTATTTCTGATAGATAAAAAAATAAAGGGTCAGTTTTTAATTTTTTCTTTCTTAATCCATTCTTTTAATATTTGTGTGTTTGGTATTTTTTCTTGCACAGGCCTGGGCTGTGTTTAAAGGCAAGTTTAAGGAGGGGGACAAGGCTGAGCCTGCGACATGGAAGACCAGACTTCGTTGTGCCCTGAATAAAAGCCCTGACTTTGAGGAGGTGACAGATAGGTCGCAGCTGGACATCTCTGAGCCCTACAAAGTCTACCGCATTGTACCCGAGGAGGAGCAGAAGCGTGAGTTTTTGAACATTTGAAAGGCATTGATGACTTTTGACAGATATTTTGCATCATGCCATGATTATAATTTCCAGTGCAATGCATGTTGCAGGATATAATTCCTGCTTTCCCCCTCCAATAATCATGATAATGAAAAGAGGTTACATGTTTGCATCATAAACAAAGACCTGATGTATTCTTCTTTCACCTACAGATGGCAAAAGCTCAGTGATGGCCTTGGCAGCTAACACCAGCTCTGGTGATATCACTGACATGGACTGCAGCCCTCCAGAGATAGAGGAGTTTATTAAAGATGTGAGAGTTCCTCTTACCCTAATCCTTTTTTAAAATTACATTACTTTCTCTCCTTCTCCCCCCATCACATCTATGGCAAGATGCATTTGGCCTCAACTGCCTCGCAGCTTTTTTGTCACCTTTTTCTCTCATTACCACACTGCCGCCTCCTCCAACACTTGTTGCAGCGAGCACGCCTCTTGGTCTACATGACTGAAGTGTGCAAAAATGTTTTTGTTGACAACAGCTGTCTTTTTGCAGGAAGAAGGCTGTAGCATCCAGGCCAGTCCGGAGTACTGGTCCCAGGGCAGCATCAATGGTAAGATCACCTCTTCTACTCAACGCAACACAACCTCTTCTACTCCTCTGACTAAAATAAGCAGTTCATAGTTCAGCGAGTGTTGTGGCTAGAAGTTTGTCCAGACAAGAATGCCTTTTGTCACACTTCTCAAGTAAGACTGTTCCATCTTTGTGAGATATGAGCTCTAATGTCTTTGAAAACAACCCCAGTGGAAAGCTCAATGATTTACGCCTGCGACTGTGGGTGCTAAATAGAGGTTATTTTGTCATCTGTTGAATTCAGCAATGGAAGGATTGACTAACATCCTGTTGAACTTGCTGACTAAGACGATTATTTCTTTTTGAGATCGTGCTAGAGAAATGGTATTTCTGATGATGCAGCATAATCATGACATGTCAGTGTGGTCGTGTCCACTGTGGTAATACGGGCCTTCACTCATCTCCTCTTCCTGTATTTCACAGCTTTTCCTCTGCATCAGGACCCTTTGCCGTCAGGCAGTCTCAGCTCAGGTATTCATTTAAGTTATCCATTAAGCATCACGACAACCTCAGGTTGTCAGTTAAGCATTAACAGTAATAATAACACAAATGAAAAAAAAATGTATGCATAAAAAGTCTCCCGTTTAAATGACAACATGCAGACTATATGCATTCTTTCATTATTTTCTATCTGCAAAGCTCACTAAACATTCTCCTGTCCAGCTTTTTCCCAAATGATGATCAGTTTCTACTACGGAGGAAAGCTAATGCACACCACACAGGTTACTCATCCTGAAGGCTGCCGCATCTCCCCACAACAGCACCTGGGTCGTGGCACCCTGTACAGTTCAGACAGCATGCAAAGTGTTAATTTCCCCCCCGCTGAGGTCATCGAGTACGACCGCCAGCGTCATGTCACGCGCAAGCTCCTGGGCCACCTGGAAAGAGGCGTACTGGTCCGTGCAAACCAAGAGGGCATCTTTATCAAGCGGCTGTGCCAGAGCCGTGTGTTCTGGAGCGGGCTGGGAGATGTGGGCTCACCATTCAGCCCAATGGCTTGTAAACTTGAGAGGGATGCTGTAGTCAAAATTTTTGACACAGGGAAGTTTCTTCAAGGTGAGCCTCAGTCTCTATTTGGTTATTTAAAGAGTCAAAATCAGTGCAAAAAAACATGCATTTCTTACAAAAAGCAACATAATGGAGAATAAATAACTTGCAAGGATTGTCTAAACAGCTGTTCATGTATTTTGTATGTTCCAGCTCTACAGTTGTACCAGGAGGGTCAGTTTCCTGCTCCTGATCCGACAGTGACTCTGTGTTTTGGAGAGGAGCTCCATGATCTCAGCAATGCAAAGAGCAAACTGATCATTGTGCAGGTAAGACCACTCAAGTTATAATGTGTCTCCATCAATAAGGAGACACATTAGGAAACATAAATATCACTTTTGCTCAACCTAGAAATTGGAATCTTCCATCTTCCAAAGACAGAAAAAGACTAATCGCTTCAAACACTGTATGTTGACAATAAAAACACATCTTTCTGTCTCCTCTAACAATGAAAGATCACTGTGGTGAACTGCCAGCACCTGCTGGAGGCGGTGAACATGCGTCGCTCCCAGCCCTACTGCAACAACCCAAACCTAGAGATGCCTGATAATGTGGCCAGTGACCAGATGGCCCGCATCTACCAGGACTTGTGCAGCTACAGCATCCCCCAGAGGTCATCCTGCTACAGGGACAACATGTCCATCACTGCCTGAACTGTGAGCAGCAACACACCTGCCAGGAGCTCTCCAGCATGCACCAGACTGAATGTACAACATATTAGGGACATCCCATATTTTACTGACATACACGGACAAGTTGAATTTGGATAAAAACCAGTATCGCAATTAGTTTTAACTTTTCACATTTCTACTAATTACAGTAAGGAGGAGAAAATATTGTACAACAAAATCTTAAAGCTGCAAAACTGCAGCTCAATTTTAGGATGTCCCTAATATTTTGAACATTGATGATGTTTATTTTTTATTTTAATGTATATATATATATATATATATATATATATATATATATATATATATATATATACGTACACAAACGCCTGACTTTTGCTTTTATATTACAAGAAAGTATCACCATGCAGCTCCAGAGAAAAAGTAGCAAATTACTTTAATATGTTACATAAATCTCAAGTACTGGAAAGCCTATGAACAGCCTTATTCTGGTGACTTTCTTCATAAATCTTTCTTAGATATATATATCTAAAAAGACTACTCAAAGCCTCATAGTAGTATGACAACAGTTTGATATAAACAATTTAGTTCTCATAGCTGAATGTTATTTTTTGGTTTTTTATTTGTCGTTTTATTTTGTGTTTGCAGTTGAGTTGCTTTCTTTTATTGTAACCTTTTGGATAAAAAGACGAAACTATTTTTTTAATTTGAGTTTTTTATCTATTTTTTTCTTCACAATAAATGAAAAATCTTTTCATAAGTTGATAAAAAATAAGGAATTGTAGGTGCAATGTGGCATTATATTACAGATAGGTTTTACTATCGTACTGATTTTTTATAAACTGCATTTCTAGTAAAACTATGTTTGTACTGAAATACATGTGCTTGTCTTTATGTAAACATAGTTTGGGTTTTATTTCATTTTGACTGATGAATTATTACAAAAGTGACTAACATAAAAATAGGGCCACAAGCAGTTTAGACTCATAAGTGAGTTTAGACTTCTACATTTTAGCTGGATCATAAGACCATATTCAAGCTCACTGACCACAAATTACATATGGCTTAAATTGTTGTCAACATTTTTCCAAAGCATATGAAAGTCTTTTGGACTATCCAAGCAGCCATTTCAGCCATTTAAATTATCTTTAGTAATAAAATCAATGTGGAACTATGAGCTTGGCTCTGCACTTATACTCTAACTGCATAATCAATCAATATAACATAACTTTTACAACAACAAAGGTAAACCTGACAAATGGTGGATTTCAAACTTTTAAAACCCAAGTAAAATAAATACAAACTACTCGTGCATGTCATATGGGAAATAACTAACTTGAAAAACAAGTAATTCTGCATAATATTTTCTGTCTGCTTGTCTTAATGCTTGAGTGACTTTGTATCATGCTTCATGGATGAAATATTCAGCTCTACAATACTCTTTTAATGTCTGCACCCTTGTATCAAATAGAAACTAAAAAAAAAAAAGAATAGATGCCTTATGCACAATTTCATCCCAATTTCCCCAAAATTTAGTCCAATTTATAAGGAGTATTGATATTTAGGATTTTAATTAGAATTCAAAATGCAACTGTGCTCAGAGCAATGCTTGGCTGCACACAATACAAATATCTGTGGGGCCGAAGAGGTGAAAACAAAATTCACATGGTACTACAATTTATGCAGACATGAAAAAATACACTATGAAATTCATATTGTTTAGGACAATGAAGAATATTTAAATATTTAATTGGAATATTTAGTTTAAATAAAAAATCCAATTACATGATCAAGGAAATCATCACTTAAAAAGACATTTAGTCGTCTCAGGGCAACAACAAAGCACTTTGCTGTTCAGAGGAAACTCCCCTACTACTGAGAGTGACATTTACTATGAACACACTGTGTATTACTCTGGCTCAGGAATAATGAAACTAAAACACTGTATGAAACTAAAAGAAGGATCTGGGCTACCTAAGGCAAGGAAACTCTCGGACAACCCCACACAACCCCCCTCCATCTCCCTGCTGAGTAACAGAGAAAGGACAGGAGGAGAGGTGACCAACTGCAGCCAGATGATTCACAGTAAGACAACGACATCCTTTCTACTTCTTCTCCTATGTCTCATCCACTTGGTCATTAAATACCAGGGGGGCAGATGACTGTGTCACACGTCAAACTGGGTCAATGGTGGCAATAGTGACAGGGAAGTGCGTACAAAATTTTTGGATGAAGCATTATATAGAAGTACATGCACAAGCATACACACAAAGACACGCATACACAAGAAACATTTTCAGTTCCTCAATACAAAGGGCCTGGGTTTGTAATGGTCATTGTAAATGTTATGATGTATAGTGTACATTCATATCACTACTATAAGGTGAAAATCAAAACAAATAAAAACCCAGCAGTGGAAATCGCTAAAATACATAAATATATATACACTATGTTTTTTTTAAAACAAGTCACTGTTCCATTATACAGTCTCAAAAATGAAAATAAATTACAAATACATGAATAAATATAAAACCACTTGTAGTCCCATAAGTACAACGTAAATATAATTTTTAGGAGTAAAGGCTTGTTAGCTTAGTCAGTTTTTTTAATGATAAAAAAAAATGCTGTAGTGACTCACACAGATCACATAGTGAAAGAAGTCATGTGCTTCTCATATGACATCTAGGGATAAAACCTTTCACTTAAATTAGAATATTTAATCAATGGTTGACTGGTTGAGAAAACACAGGTGGGATATTGTGACTATGTGGTCGTGTGTGTGACTGTGTGGCCGTGCGTGTGTGTGTGTGGTTATATATGGAGGAGTTCTGTCTAAGTTCCACAGAACAGGAACTTTCTTCAAAAACTGTCACAGGAAACTGACTCTACCTCCAACCCCCAAATAACATAAAAAACATGTCTGAGACCATTACTTATGTGTTTATAATGCACATATATACCAAGTTACCAGGGATATACAGTACTCGTGGATGCTGAACGACAGCCTTGTACAGATAGATTAAAAAAAAAAAAAAATGGGACTGTTTAGGGACCAACTGTATCTTCTAGTTAACTATTACTAGTACTATTACTCTACTAGTAGTTACCTACTTGATCATGAAATTGATTTATTTTTTGAAATGTTTATTCAGTGTTTTACTCGGTTTACTTGCTTTTGGCAATTCTGATTTTAAAAGTGTTTTAGAAAAAAAAAGATGCAAAGAGTTAGATAAGAAGATCGATACCAGTCTCCCTTGTTGTAGTGGTGGTTATAAATTTGGATTTGGGTTATGCCAACCTCTTTCTCTAGCCATTTACAGTATACCCACAAAATAGCCAAAAGCCAATAAAGTATATGACCTACCCATTTTCTTAGTAGTACAACCACCTTATCAACCACAATACTGCCACTCTCCAATGTCTGTATGCTAAATAGGGAGTGGGAATTGCGCTGCATTCTGGGGCAGCACCGCATCTTTGAAAGATAAGCGTCCATAGCTACAAAGCTGTCAATCTTTCTCTGGTCTAACCATGTCAGTTGTTCAACATCAGAAATGTATAAGTACACATGAAAGACAAATACCCATATAAAGACAATTGGCACTGTAGTTCATTGGTAAACACCAAGGCAGTTGTGGGTTCGAATCTGGGGGGCCCGCTGGAGTCTGCATGTGTCCACTTTCAAAAAAAAAGTTGTGAAGAAAATGGTTGACGGGCTACCCAACACCCAGTTGAGGAGGGCCACAATTTGAGAATCACTGCTACAAAGTCAAGAATAAGCAGTTAGAGATGAGGGATTTGTGACAGCAGCTGCTTAGCTTAGCAAAAATAATGGAAATGGCTGGAAGTGGGGAAACAGCCTGGCTCTTACTGGTTATTTACTGAGCTTCAGAGGTACTGGTCGGTGGATTTTGTTTGATCAGAGCCACGTTAGCTGTGCTGCTTCCAGTCTTTGTGCTGAGCAAACTGACCATATACTGCCACATATTTACCGTATTTACCATTACCTTTTGACAAGAAAATAATCAGCATCTTTCCCAAAATGTTGACCTGTTTCTTTAGTGTAAACATGCATGATATGTATGTGAAATGTTTTTTGCCAGGATGTTCCAGACACGACAGGGAGACAATTCTCAATAGATGTTGCAATATTAATTATGGTCAGATAGTTTTAGTAAGCTAGCACAACATGGTGTAGTTATGACCAGAGGATTAAAAGTTTACAATTAAGGGCATGGTATTATATGGCATTTTTTTCCTCCTCGTGAAACATGGGGTGTGAATGTTTCTGAGAAAGGACGGTAAAGTCTAAAAAACAGGTAGAACTGAAGAGGAGGAACCATTTTTCATTAAGATTACTTTGACGTCTTACACAGTTTTTTGGAAATGCCTGTAGTTTGGCACGCTTTTGTTGAAAGTAACATGTTTAAACAACAACGTATATATTATAACATTGTAATTTTCACATAGAACACGATCAGATTTTTTCTCATGTCTGTGGTGAGTAAAAGGAGGTGCAGTGTGTGCATTTCTGCTAACGGAGTCTCTTTTCAGTCACATTTCCAGTGTCTGCAATGTGGTTCTCTTTGTATTGCAACATCTCTTTGTGGCGTCTGAGGCTTCCCACAATAAATCATTAGAGACAAGCGACAAACAGAACTGATGTTGCCACCATACGTAATCATGGCCGTGCTTCATAACATTTCAATATTCTGTGTTGTACAGTAGCCACTTAAAGGAAGCAGCACCTATTTCGTGAAGAGCAGCGCTTCAAGGAAATTGAGCAAAAAGACAGAAAAACTGCAAATTGAAAGATCTACTGAGAGATTAAAGGAATTGCTTTGTCTATTTTTGTTGTTTCCTGATTTGTCTGTATTGCTGACTCTTCAGTCCTTTCAAGCCATGTCCCTGGGCTTGGCTGCAGGCTCAGCACTGACCTTTCAGTTAAGCTACTGTTGTTTTCCACTGCATGTATCAGCTTAAATTTAACAGGAACAATCATAAGTTCTCCTTCAAAAAATAAATTCATCTTCACAAAACATGTTTTGCCGTTTGTGGTAAAATGTATATAGTACGTATAGTATGAGTATAGTATACTTGAAAAGCTTTTCGTTAGTCTACAAAGTTTTTAATTTAATGTAACAACTGTAATCACAGGTCTCATTTATGTCGTGCCAGGTGAGTTACATACATGCCAAGACTGCCATGGTGGGAAGTTGTGATTTACCATGAACAGGTTGTGTTATGCAAGCGACAGTAACGAAGGCGTTAGTGGTGTCTCTGGGGAGAGCGCTGGTTTAGAATCAGTGGGGGTGAGATGAGAATAGGCATCCAGAGAGGAACTGGGAGAGCACTGGGGACGCTGTGAGTGGAGAGACAGGTGGACGGGGAGCCCACATCCTGGGACGCAGGAAGAAAACCACCTTACCGCACACTTTGTGTACACACACACACACACACACACACACACACACACACACACACACACACACCATGGTAGCCACTGATCAAGGATCATATCCTCTAATCAGTATCAGTTCATGTCCGTCAAACCGAAGGTCCCTAAAGCCTCGTATCTACGGAGTCTTCCCTATGGTTCACTGTTGATTTTGTTGTTCTTTTGAGATGTAAAAACTGCTTAAAATTGTCAATGTACGAGTATTCTGAATCCTCTAAATCAACATCTATTCGAGGTTACAAGACAGAAATTCGCAGAAATGGGAAACTATGATGTGGCAGGAAAGAATATGAAGAATATAAGGAAGTATGCTGATTTACAGGAAAGTGGGTTTATTGTAACCTACCATTAAAATAGCAAACATCAAAATATCAACATTACTCTGTCTTCCCTGAATGAATAGAGTGCTAAAGTTTAACATTTCATAGTAAAGTGACCAAGACCTCACAAGTGCAATAAAATAAAGCATAAGGGTTATATTTTGCGCTATTTTTTGGAGAAAGTTTGTGAGAAGAGTGACTCACATGTGACTGATCTCCCAGGGATTTATGTCAACCTCTGATATTTATCAAGTTCGAAATAAGGACAGGTCAAATCAGCAGTATCGCACGTGTAAAGTGTTTGTGAGGACAGGCCTGAATTCAAAGTCATTTTAAAGAAAGAGACTGGGAACACTGTATGTGAATCAGTGGGTGAGGCGACAGCTGTGCGTTGCATCAGTCTCTGTCCTGGTTGCTGCACTCTTTGACAAGAGTGATCCCTGACCGCCTGATCTGTCACTGGACAGGAAACACAGGAAGGAGCCAAGGAAGATGTTCCAGCGCACAACTTCTCCCCTAAAAAGAGGAACAATCAACACAGAGACCAGCTGTGTACAAAGATTAAGACAATTTAAGCCATCTGTAAACTTTGGTTTGCATCAGTTAAGTGTGAAGGGGAGAGAATCCACACAGTTGTAATGTGATGACAGCAGATAAATATGTTTCAGTGCCTTGGAAGTGTAGCATGTGGTCCATTTGCACAGAATTACTCGCAAATTCCATATATTATGTTCAGTTTCATGTTTAAGAAAAACAAAACTTATCAGCTACACAAGAAGGTGATGGATGTTGAGGTGGAGGGGAAGACCAGGGAGGGTGGAGTAACAGTCCCTGGAGAACCAGAGCCAGAGGAGCATGTATTGGTATGCATCTCACAGCTCAGTGCTCACTGTGTGTGTGTGTGTGTGTGTGTGTGTGTGTGTGTGTGTGTGTGTGTGTGTGTGTGTGTGTGTGTGTGTGTGTGTGTGTGTGTGTGTGTGTGTGTGTACACACGCATGCAAAGCACAGAGGTGACGGGATGTGGCTACAAAGGTGATACTTATGAGGTAACAGAAAGATGCCTGATAGGGATTTTTTGCCATCTGAAGAAATATAGACTTTACTCCTTTTATGAATGTATGCTGACTTTTAGTACAAAAAAAAACAAGAAAAAAGAAAAATAATTTTAAAAAAAAACTTTTAAAAATTGCAGACAGAAAGTTTGAGGGAAAAAATACTCAGAAATGGAAAAACAACTGCTCATATTTTTTAACAAACAAATGCATTATTTGCAACAAAACATTTGGCAAACTATTTCTTTAACACTGCCTTAACATGGGCAGATTATGAGCCTATGGGCCCCTAGGCACAGATAAACAAAGGGCCCTATCATGTAACTAAGCACATTTACTCAAGTCTTTTATTTCAGCACAAATTTGAGGAGTATTTTAATCTCTTTTTCTAATACTGTGTTACACTCCAGATGGAAACTTTGTACATTTAACTCCACTACATTTATTTGAAAACTTTATTTACAAGATACTTTACTTTACTTTTACTTTTGCACACAAACAATATGAAAATATACAAGTGCAGCTGTAACAGTAAGTAAATAGATTGAAAAAATTATTGTTGACTATTTTGATAATCATGCAGTTATTTTTTAATGGTTCAAGCTTCTGAAATATGAGGACTTCCTGCTTTTCCTTTTAATAATTTTAATTATTGGAATTTGTTAAATTGATGCTTTGAGTACTTTTACTTTCAAGTAATTTTCAAATATTCTTTTCTGATTGTACTTACATACTTTCACATTTTTAGTTTAGGATTTCTTCTAGTAGCAGAGTGTGTTTTACAAGGTGGCATGCACACTTTTACTCAGTGAAAGGACCTGAATACCTCCTACACCACTGCCTGTGCAAGACACAGAATTTGTGGTGGTTCTGTGCCTCTTTATGCAGTTATTACGCATTTATTTTGGATGACATGTTGCGGATAAAGGCCTGGGGGCCCCTGACACTTTGGGCTCCTGGGCCTGTGCCCAGGAGCCCCGCTCAGTTATCCTTTAATGTGCCTTAAAAATTTGTTTGGAAAAAAACCAAGTATTTTTGTTTGCCTTTTTTGTATTATATGTGGTTGATGGCATGTATCTCCGTTACTGATTGAGGAACAGGATCTTTGTGGTTTTAAACCTTGTTTCCAACTATATTGTTAGACCAAATGTATAAAGTCACACTGATTACACAACCTCTTTCTGAGTAAGAAGCCACACATTGGCTCGGCAACAGGTGCTGCTGGGATGGAGATTATTTAAAGTTGCTCTAAAATGGTTCCAGTACAGCTGAAGGAGACTGTGGGCCAAGCTGTCTGCCGACCACACTCAGTAGAAAGTACAGTGGCAGTATGTACTTCCCCCTTTGAAATACCAGAGTCAAAACATGACCATCACATGACTGAGGTAGAATTACCTGCTAGTGCAGTGCTACAATAATCTACACACAGATGTGTTCATTAATTTTATTTGGAAACTTTGGTAGGTGTACTGTGTCCCCCTGGATTTATAAATTGTGTTATGATAATTATATGACGCAATTAAAAAATGTATTTTGACAAAATTTGGATTGAGAGAGGGAAACTGAAGCAGGAGAAACTGCGAACAATTTGCATGTTTAAAAGCAGCAATAAAAAATATTTTTTATCACAAAATTTGCATGTTACTATTTGGGGCTCTTTTCCATAGAAAGAGGCTCAAGGTAGTAGCCCAGGACCAGTGAAGCAGATCTTGTATGGCTAGTTAAGCATGATGGTTTGCACAGTTTACAGTTCACATCAATAGAGAATGCACACGGGGGAAAGTCCTGCTTATGCAATTTAGGGCAAAATGTGAGGCTCATGTCATAAGAGTGCTCAAAGGCATGAGAAGGAAATAGTGAAACTTAGGAAAAAGAGGAAATAGCAAATTATTTGAATTTGAGTTGTTCAAATAATTTTTATTGTAACATTATTTCTAATTGCTTTATTATTGTGTTTTTGTTAAGAGATTTTAGCACAGAACGACAGACAGCATGGACGCACCACAGTAAGATTCTACAGCTCCATATTGCCATCTAGTGGCTGTATAAAGCCAAAGATTAATCACTCTTCAAAGTTTGTGCATGCATTTGGATAAATAAGTATCAAATGGCCTGAGCTTTAAAATCTATAATGTATTTTTAACCACATGCATGTGCACAGAAACATACTAATCTAATAATCACTGAATATTCAATCAAAGACTTTTCATTTTTGATATTTCACTTGGTTCAGTCTTTTAAATAATTATACATATTGTCATTGTTTTTTTTAATTTTCATTGAACATATCACAATTTTAACTTCTGTATGTATTTGTTTTGTGTATGTATTTCTTAATGTAATGTATATTCATTAACATATTTGAATATATATTTCCCAAATGTCACATAATGTGGATCAGGTAGACCAATGTGCAGAGGACGGTTGGCAGCAAGAACTTAAAATGACTGCTTTATTTCAAAGAAATAGGAAGTGAACATCGCACAACCAAAACAAGGATCCAGCAAAGACTGAACTGAAAATCGACTTAAATACAAACTCGACTTCACAAGGGAATGAAGTGCAGGAGGAGGAAAAAGGCAGAGAAGCTCAGGTGAGAGGAGTAAGATGATAAGGCAGAAGAACAGGCAGGCAGCTGAGGCTGGGAGAAACTGAGGAGCTGGGAAGGACTAACAAGACTGATTTGAGACAGGTGAGACAGAAAAAGACGGGAAACAGATGAAAGCAGGATCAAAACAAGACATGACATGTGAGGGAATACAAAATAAACTGGGCAACAAACCTACCATGATGAATACATGAAGCAAGCAAAAACTCAAAAAGAAAACCCTAAAATGAATTCGAAAAGATAATAGAATATTTTCAAAAACCCAGAATCATGACACCAAATATTACATTTGTGCCACTGATAACAAACAGGTTTCAACTCTGTTTGCCCATCTTGATACAGTCAGTTCCATTCCTTCATTTCCCAAAGTGATTCCTTCAGGAAAAAACGGATAATATCTATCTTTGCGCTGTCTCGGCAAATTGTTTGTTTATTTCTGCTACATTAAAACCAACAGAGGCCCTACACGTGACCACCACAATTACAGATATTTTGTTGTGACTACCCTGCCGAAAACGTTGCACTCAAACTTTAACAGGACGACAACAATTATAAAGGTAGCTCAAGAATATGATACAATAAAATAAATAACAATTATTTTGCATTGCCTGCAAAAAGTATATTTCTTAAAGCTTTAATATTGTCAGAAATGTTGTCTTTATTTAGTTTAACAGTTTCACTCCTTTCTGTCAATTCTGCTTGTTGTTATTTTAACAATTACAGCTGAGCATAAAGGAAAAGCAAACAGGAAAAAACAGATAAGGAGGAGATTGTTGTTGTCAAAAGAGACTTAAGAGCCTCAATGGAGGTTATTAAGGGAAAGTCACAGGGGAGGTGCTCACATTAAATGAGGTTGTTGTCTTGAGGAGAAGTCCGATCTTATCAAAAACCTGTCATCACATAAAACCACAGCGCACCGATACAGAGATACTAACTATGGTTAGTATTAAAGTTACTGTATTTGTTTTGTACTGTAAAAACAGGATTTTGAAGACCATCTTTGTTAACAATAGTTACCAAGCTTCAGATGGCATTTTTCCAGCAAAAGTGCATATGTAGAATTTGGGAAATATAAAAATCGTTTTCATACAAGTGATTGTTGTGTGATGTTTTAACAGTCTGACAGAGCTCAATGTCTATTTAATGTGCTTTCCTGTCTTTTTCCATTAACTTTAGTTTAATTAATGAGCCTCACAAGCAGATGGCGGGGAAGCCCTGGACAGCTCCAGAGACGTCTTCCTGAGTGTTTATGTGGCTTGTTTAGAAACTCTTTTTATCGCTAAGTCACCAAAGGCACGACAGGCCAGATTCTCTCTCTCTTTTTCTCTCTCTCTTTCTGTTACAAACACACATTTCCAAGACTTTCCACATTGAGCCTAATGACGATCGCTACCTCATCTACACCCAATTACTCACTGACTCTAATTGAATACTTGGCAGAGAGTGCGGGTGGTGATGGCGTGCACTGAGCTCAGGAATCATCAGTCTTGGTCATTGGCCCCATTAGGTAGCTCCACTGACCTATGATGTCATTATGTAGTAAAGTGGAGGAAACTAATGGACAGCACGTCTCATAATAAAGATGTCGCTCATGCTTTTTATTTTATTGCACGTATTTTAAGGCCGACCACTGCCTCCAACGTATCCACATGTCATCTCTGTGGGTGTGTGAGAAAAAGCTGTTTTTTTAGTGTTATTTTGGACATGAAATCGAGAGAGTTCCGTCAAAGTTTGGGGATGTGAGAGTACCTTTAGTGGCTTAAACAAGCATGTTTCCATGAGAGAGGGGCTTTTTTCTCGTGGCTCACGTGGACAGAGGTTTTCAGTTATACTTTAATGTTGCAAAACACTGCAAAGTGTGTGAACTCGCAGATCAAGATGGTTGACCATGAACGTTAAAAGGGTTTCACAAAGTTTACCAATAATATATAATGTCAAAAATGCAAGGCTCTTTCCAGCTCACACTCACAATTATACACACTCAGTGGTGTAAGTATTCAGATCTTTTTTACAATTGGGGACATGTATTTTCAATATTGAAAACAAAAGTACCCAATGCAGACAAAAAAACCCAACAACTCTAATTGATTTAAAATAAAATTTTAAAAAAACTTAAAAATGCATCAGAAATAGTTGCAGAATAATTTTCTGACTAACTGATTTACCAGCTAATTGTTTCAGCTATACTTGTCTAAACTGTTGGGTAGTTTAATTTACAACAAACATCATTATTAGTAAACTATTCTCAATTTTCTTATAGCAAAAAAAACCCATAATTTTTTTAGTAACTAGTAACTAAAGCTTTCAGATACTTGTAGTGATGTAAAAAGTACAATACTTTTTCTCTGAAATTTAGTGGAGTAAAAGTATAAAGTGACATGAAAAGAATAGACTCAAGTAAAGTACAAGTACCCTACATTTGTACAATAGTACTTGAGTAAATGTACATACACTCCACTACTGTTTACAATTAACAAAGGGTCATGAGTGTATCATCCTGTCATCATCTGATGACAAAGAGTGTGTGTAATTGAGTTTGTAAGTAGTGTGTGTGCGATGAAACATCAAAGAAAAAGCAAGCTGTATTTTCGGTTGTACCATATACGGCCTCAGTCCTCAATACAACTCTTTTTGGAGTTTGAAGACGGGACAGCTGTGGCCGAAGATTTACTCCACCTCTCCTTTAAGCTCAGCCAAGGCAGCTGAGCTCTCAGCCCCTTCATCGCATCCTGGATCCAGGAGAAAATGAGTGTGGAGCAGAAGAGAGGACCTGGTCTGCCTTTGGCCTCTCCCAGGGGGTGAATTACGATTTCCCGAGTAAATATGAACCTAGGGAAACAGCCTGAACGGACATCCATCAGCTTGGGTGTCTGCATCCTCCTGAACAATGTGCGACCTTTGGGCGCAAAGAAGGTCAGAAGAGGGGTGACTTCCACCTTCACGCACATACACACAGATCGCAAACATACTCAGACACAAACCACCCCGCCCTGCAGTGAAAATCTTCCATCTCTGGGAAAATATGTCACCCCTGGATGACTAAACTATTTATATACAAACAACAAAAACCACAGGACACTGGCTGCGTGGGTGTCACTGTGTCATAATGAAATGTGAAATAGCAGCACTGTGCATTACAGTGTTGCCTCATACGTGACTAGATTTGGATTTCTGTTACAGAACATAGCAGCCCGATATAAACAGCCATAAACTTCGATGCAAAAAACAGTCACATGGTCACCTATTAGATTCCTCATTCTCAAAGCGTGAACATTTCTTGCAGCACCAAATTGTCTTATTAAAATGTATTCAGTGTAATTCTTGCACTGTTTTAATCGTGGAGTATTTAGTGTAAATGTTACAATACATGTGAAGTAAACCTGCAAAAGTGTGAGGCAAAATATATACACTAAAATTCAATATTATACATTATGAATCCACAGTACAGTATTAAGCAGCTAGACTGTACAGGAATAACATTATTTAGC
Source organism: Plectropomus leopardus (assembly GCF_026936395.1). Classification (NCBI taxonomy): domain Eukaryota; kingdom Metazoa; phylum Chordata; class Actinopteri; order Perciformes; family Serranidae; genus Plectropomus; species Plectropomus leopardus. The sequence continues at coordinate 24,635,307 of NC_142176.1, read as the reverse complement.
GTCTGACTAGTTAGAATGTGTCTGCTTTACATGAAACAAAACAAAAAAAATGTTTAATAAAGAGAAGATAACTACAGAGACATAATTCACTTCTTTTTTTCCCCCTCAGTATTCTTTGTTATGTGGTTTTATAGCCATTCTTGTTTTCTTTTCTCTACTTTAATCTTTGTTTAAGTTTGTATTCACATTTTTTATGGCTTTTTCATTACGGTATATTTTTCCTTGAGGTAGCAATTATGCACTGAGAGCAGCGTACATCTCTCAAGTCATGTCTAATCTTGCAAAATTAAAAGGAATAAAACATTTTGCCTGTAATTACATGTTCTATTGCAAGTAAGAAAATATTGACTTAAATGTCACCTTTATGCATACTGTTAAGCAGAGGGCAAAGATTGCATCATTAGTGCGATCTTAAGCTGAAAATGCAGCTAATCAGATTTTTTGGGGGCCCGCTGATGACCCTGGGACCCCAGTGAACTCCTCATCTATTGGTTTGATGGCCATAAAGCTCGGCTGGTTAGTGGGACGGTTTATGGCGCTGTGCAGATCAAGTGGCAGCGTGTGGAGGGATGGGATCTATCTGTATCTCTGTCTGGGATCCTGACAGCTCTGGCTTTAGTCTGCACCCAGACCTCCTACATGCATGTCTCACTGTTTACTGCCCCCGTCTCACACTCCTCCCTCGCTATACATCTATCATTTCAGCAGGACCACACGCACATACATGACATGCACAAATACAAATACACGCACCCCCTAACTCAGAATCTCAGGGTAAAGGTTATTATCTCTTTATATAACCCAACCTAAGACAAAGTCATAATCCTGAACTATATGTGACCATAACTGAAACTGAATTTAAACTCTTGACTAACCCTTCTACAAAGTAAGGATTAGCTAATATAGCCTGTATATGAGCATCTAAAATTCAGTCAGTTCTCACAGGGACTGCAAAACCTGAGCACACTCACACACACATACCAGTTCTACCAACTCACTCCCTACTCTAATTTTGACCTCCTGCGTCATCGGGCTCCCCCAGTACAGATGTGTCGTAGGGGGGCAGATTGGTGCTCATTCCACACGCAATTTCCTGTGATAAAAGCAGTTTGAGATGATGACCGAGCTGATGCCAGCTGGTGATACCTGGGCACCGGGGAATTCTGCCCACGTCTGACGCCCAGAAAATGCTGCCCACACAATGTCGTCAATGGACATTTACTGGAACTTGTAAAGTTAATTGTGGGCTTTATAGTATATTTTGTTGTAAAGAGCAAATTCTTCTGTGCTCAATTTGTTTATGTTTATGCCTGCATGATGAGATATGTATGCGTGTGTTTGTATGTGAGCATCTACTCAGTCTGTGCTGGTAGAAAAAGTGAAGATTGTTAAGGTCTGCTTATAAACTAGGAAGAAGCCCCCCCCCCGCCAACTCCTCCACTCCCGTTTTTTTTTTCTTGCCCTGTCCATCCATCATTAATCAGACTGACTGCAGCTCCAGGCCCATACACACTCTAACCATAACCCCTCCTTTAACCCTTAAACCCCAACCTGCCTTTGACTCTCACCTTTCCCACATTAACAGACTTCCTGGGAGAGCCAGAGCCGCACTTCTCTCACCGCCTCCTCCTCTCTCTCTCTCTCTTTGTCAGGAAATGACTTCTATCTCGGCTGCATGCATTCTTGGGCAATGTTTCTCCTTTTTTTCTTCTTGCACTTTCTATCACTCTGCTAGCCCCTCTGCACTGTGAAAGCATCCATCTGTTTGGCTAGGGAGTATAGTGCTCCTCTGGGTTATTTACACCTCTTATTCAGCACAAGTGTGTGAGGTATTGGAGGACAGAGAACTTTACTTGGAAAAATAAGTGTTTTGTTTCTGTCTCTGGTGTCATGCACACAAAAGCACTTTAGGCAATTGCATTGCATTTCAAAGGTAATGTTAAAGTTTTGGTAAGCTACATAAACCAACTCTCACTTGACTGTAATGATATTTTGCTCTGCAGCAGCATGCAGATAGTTTTCTTTAAATGGTCAAGGTTTTAAGATTTGTTCCCTCTTTGCAGAGTTTTAAGCCAAATGCTAATGTAAGCATGCCAGCATTGTCACAATGATTAGCATCAGTGATACTTACAATATCTACTGCAGACTGTTCAAACTAAAACTATTCACAACATGTTCTGTTGAATTATTATTTGTTATGGAGAGTACGTATGGGGACAATGTTTGAAAACTTAATTTACCATTGTGTAAATATCTTTAACCCTGGGATTAATTGATTTATCAGTAAATTGTCAACTATTAGATTGATATCCAACTAGTTAAATAATCAATTAATCTGCTTGAGTCATTCTTTTAAGAAAAATATTCTTCTGAGCACTGAGATGAACAAGGGGAGAAGGGGCTTTATAGGTCACAGCAGGCGGTTAAATTAACAAGGTGCAAGGGATTTGAAATAGTGGGAGAGTGAATTGTGGTCTTAATCCTGAACCTCGGTTATAATAGCTACATTTGTTGTAGTCTTAATGGTACAAAACAACATATTTTTTGTACTAATTAAAGTTCTATGATAAGTACTAAAATGTGTTATGTGTTTTAGAGAGGTAATCTCTCAAAAATGGCCCAAAAACACAGCCAGCATAAAAAAAGCTCACATACGGCATTTGGTAAAAAAAAATGCTCCAGTGGTCTAAATGTCATGGTGTCATTTTCCAAGTTAACACTAAATACAATATAATATGAGGATATTATTCTCTTTTCTTGTGTGTGTGTGTTTGAGTGTGTGTGTGTGTGTGTGTGTGTGTGTGTGTGTGTGTGTGTGTGTGTGTGTGTGTGTGTGTGTGAAAGAGAGATCTTCATGTTGTTTTTTTTTTTCTGGTCTCAGAGGGATTACCAGAGCCAACAGATTGCTGTCTTACATGAGCATTAGCTCCAGGTCACACACACAGGATGTTGATAACATCCTGTAAAACTCCACCTCTCTCCTCATTTCTCTCTTTCTTTCCATCTCCCTCCACCTTTGCATGCACAAGCCAGATCAAGATTCATCACAAGAAAAGGTAACCAACTAAACAAAAACAAAGAAAATGTATTTACATGAAGGAGCCTACAATACAGTTTCATAGCTATGTTTGACTTCTCAGAGGAGTTATCTTAAAATACATACTACTTTGCTGAGTCATCCAGAGTCATCTTTTACGATCCCACTCACTGTGGCAGACAACACTTGGTTCTTGTTAGCTAATGTTAGGAAATCCCAACATTGGTTAGGATGCAAAAGTTTCACTCTGACTGTTTACACTCCAGATGTACTCCAGTGTAATCCAAAATAATTGGATTTCAACATACTAAAGTAATATTATACCTACACATATTACTCAGCACAGTGATACTGACCCCCAGAAGACTTCTGGTGGATCAAAACAAAATATCAAGATGGAAGATTTCTCAGGTGGACATCCATCCTCATTCAGGTATACATGACGGCTCAGCTAGTATGGACTTCTGCTATACTAACTATTTATTTCCACCACCATTTCACTACCTCATGGAAATATTTTATTCGGCCAAATTATTTGGACAAATTTCCCAAATGTTCATACTTGACATATTTGGTGTCTCTTAAAATGGTGGGGTTTCTGCTTCAATTTAAAATAAAGTTCTTGTTGTGTGAATAATTATTCTTTTTGATGGAGTCACGGAAAAAATGTAAAGACTTTTTCATCCTTGTCTTCACATTTCATTATGACACAGTGATACCCACACAGCCAGCATCCCTCACTTTGGTGGAGCCAGTTGAGTCCAAGTTGAAGCAAATTAATTGTGTTATTCAACAGCTCTCGGCAGCATTGTATAAATGTGTCGTCCGTGCTCTGACATTAGATCGAGTATGAGGGTTTTGCTGTGTTTACTCGCATGCCTCCTGTGGGTTGGCAGCTGTCCAGCGGGCTCAGGACTGCTCAAGCCCCTTGTCGGGTCCGGCCTGTAGGCAGGATCTTCTACGCCTGATTACAATACTGTCACAGAATGACAGATGAAGGCTCTAATAAGCTCTATCTTTAGCTCTGGGTAAGGCCTCCACTACTCCAGCCTCCACTTGGCTCTTAAGGGAAGAATGGAGGGATGAAGAGGAAGGGAAAGACTGAGATGGAGACTGAAAATAAGTCACTACATGGGAAGAAAGTCACCTATGTTTCAACATGCAGAGTTGTTTTACCAAAATGAGTAATTGCAAGACGATGTGAGGATAGCAGAAGAAACTCACTAAAATTATGGCAGCCACAAACATCAATAGAGAGTAATGTCAGTCTACAGTGAGAGTTTCTCCTCTGTCTTCACTCCCTGTATTGCTGTCAGGGAAGAAGACAAAGCAGCATTTACTCAGGCCTCCCTCTGTCTGTCCACCTCCCCTCTCAGGCCTCTGTTGGTTTAACCCCGGTGGGCAGCAGGCAGGCCTGACAGCACCCAGACACTGTCATGTGATTTATGGCACGCTCTGAGAGTGGAGAGGAGATGACCACTCAGATTTGACCTCTGCCGTCTTATCAGCCACTCATCAAGAAGTAGACAACACTCAGACTTATTGTCGTTTACTCGTCCAAACCATGAGCCAAGGATCAAAATTAGTCTTAGTAGTTAACTTAGAAATAGTGGAGGTAGAAGATGGTAATAGTAAAGATAAAACATATTGTACATATTTCAATTGTTGCTCCAATAACTGATAATGAAGGTGTGAGTATTTCCAGTTTGGACTATATTTATTTTAAATTGATGCGCTTATGTCTATATTGCAAGTGCTGGGGCTTTTTGTCGTTGCCCATTGGTTGGTGGTGGTGTGTGGCTACGAGTAATGGCAACGGCAACATGAATGCTACTGCGGCCACTAGACGCCGAGGCTAACAGTTTATAGCAAGCTAAAGAGGGAGTCACGTAATGCAAGAAATGCAAAGGCAGAGTGCTGAAAGAAAAAGATGAGGCTGTTGGGAAAATATACATCTTCCTCAGACCTATTAAAATAAAAAATATGTCAAATATATCAAAAATATATGAAGAACAACTCTATACAACAAAAAATATAATAAAAGAACTGTCCCTCGGCAGAAAAATTAGTGTGCCTGCGCCATTTCTGAAAACATCAGCTAACACATCAAAACTAATGATCGCGGAGCTTCCAGAAAATTTCCACTTATGAAGTCGTAAATACCACATAAGGGGGATGTTCAGATGGACTTATGTCACTGAGATGGTAAAGACGACCCCAAATGAAGGCACTAATAAAGTGGACCACCTCCATGGTCCAAGCGTGCAGCTAGCTCGCTAATCTGTGCACAGGGCACCTTGACTTTCTAGGGTAACTGACATAAGCAGTAACCAAATCTGAACACAAGTGGTCAGCTGGAGACACATAATAAACACTGTGATGTGTCTTGGCTATCCCCATATTAAAATCCCCAGAATGCACTTTAGTACTAGGTGTAAACAGGCTCTCAGAGTCTGGAGCCGGTCTATGACACATCACAGATTATCCTTGAATTCAGAGTCTGAGGTGGATTTAATTTGTAAAACAACAGAAGTAACTGTACCCAAAAATTCATTTAAATCACTCCACAACCAGAAACTATGGGTTACCACAACTATCTGGGATGCAAAAAACACAAAAACAGTCTGGAAACATGAAGAATTATCAGCAGCATGCAATGTAAGGAAAGGCAAAAATAATTAAATTGCAATGCACAAGAAGCTGCAGGATCTCATTTCACTGGAGCTACACCTTGTATGATTTCATGTGACAAAACTTAACTGAACAACTCTTCATGTTTGTAGTTTTAAAGTTAGAAATCATCCAGATACATGCAGATATAGTGATTATATATAGTGATTATATACAGATATAGTGCAAAGTAGTTAAAAAGTGCTTATTGAACACATAAACACTAAAATAAATGAATGAGTAAGTTAATAAATCATATTCCAGTAAATTACAATATAGAACACAGCACAATAAGAGACAGAGAAGACTAAAACAAATAACAACAAATTAAACAATAATGCAACACATTGCACTATAGAAAGACTTGCCTATATAAGTGGATTTTTGTATTTGATATTTTTTGATACTGTGATATTTTACAGAGCAACTAGTATAAAATGTATGGCCTGTCATAACTGGGGGTTTAATAAACTGTGTTCAAAGGGGAACTGACTGTTTCATTATGTTTTTTTAAGTGAGGACAGCAGTTCGCTACTATGCAGTGCAGTCCCTATCCTGTAGGGGGAGTCCTGCACAACGTTATAACACCAAAGGAATTTCCATAATCAACAGTACCTCACTCGAGCAGACTACAAAGGCTACAGTGGCTCATCGTCAGTAATGAAACACTGGTCATAACATAAAAATCAGGAAATATTTCTACTGATATTAATATCTAAATACAGAGAAGAAACCTTTGATTTTTTTTTTTTTTTTTTTGCAAAGCTGTGAAAAATTAGGACTGAGCTTCATGATGTGAAATCTCTGTTAATTCAACCATAGTGGATATTATATGTATACCTGGTGATTTTTTTTCCAACCCAAAGAAAAAGAAACATTTTTCCACAGAGTTCACCACAGAACATCTTTCAAAACAAGCACCGGGCTGGGTTTAAGGTGATGTAAACACAGATCTATTTCTGTGGCTATGACACACCGTGGTTTCTCTGGAAAGGGAGCAGCAGCCCAACATTACAACAAAGAAGGCCACACAGACAGCAGCGGTTAGAGCATCTCTCCGGACCCAGAAATGGACAGACGGACGGATAAAGAGATGAAGGGATAGACAATCGCGGCCAAGTGCAATGAATGTACAGAAATACTATTGGCCAATGTCTTAAACTCCAAAAGTTACACTGTGTGCTTATTTACAGGCATAACCACAAGTGGACGTGGAAATGAGCTAAATTATATGCTCTTTAAATCACTGTGCTTTATCCGTTAAGAGGTCAGTATCTATCGGCAAAGTCGATTCAGGGCTGTGGAGAGCACAATGGACAATGTGGGTGAGCAGAAAGAGGGAAAAAAAAGAACTAAGACATTGTCATTTTACATCAGTTTTAAGTTTTTCAAAAATCACTTCCATGGCAAAGAAAACAGAAGTGAGAGAGAAACATTTTGAAGCACCAGAGAGGAAGAAACGAGCCAGATCACTGTGGTAAAGTCACCCTGACACAGAGACATAGAACAGACAAAGAGCTCCCCCTCGTAAACCCAGCAGCGAGGCTTCAGCAATCTGGCACACAGTGACACACACACGCAAACACACACAGTTAAGCCTCAAACCAGTAAATATAGGTATTTTAAAATGCTTATGAACACTGACTCATGGAGAGAAATCAATTTGTGGTTGTATCTGCATGCTTTTTATCAGTTCTCTGGCCACCGCTGAACGAGGGTCAATCAGACAGCAGACAGTTAAGGGTAGACGTCACCCACACACTCCTCCTTTCAGTGAGCCCTGGCCCACCCAATTTAATTCATCAATCAACGGATTAGGTGCCAAAAACTCTCCTCTCTAATCCAACAACCTCCCTCTCACACCAAACACACAAACATATCACAGCAGATCTTGCTCGCTCACACTGCTGACTATGCCGTCTCCAAAGAGCAAAGGTGAATGAAGAGCGTGGTGGGTATCAGCTTTACTCTCCCTGTACCACACACAGACACACAATCACAAATGTGCTGGGGAGATAAATAGAACCGATGAGAGCTCATCAGATCTTTCTAACACAATCATGCACTATAGCAGATTTTGCTTATGTCAGTCCGCTTGCCAAGCATGGTTGCTTAATGACCACACATGCACACAAATCCACGCTGACATGTGGAGCAATGCAGACGTACTATTCTCTTCATCACCCGTGTGTGTGTGGGAGATGGAAGATAAAGAACAGACGATGTGCGCAATGCGGGTGCATTTTTCTGAGTGTATCCAATGCGAAAAATCATGATGTGTGTTATTTTGCGATCCACAAAGGTCACAGGCCAGTGTGTTGTTCGGTTTAATGTCTCCTGTGTGTTTTTGGACTATCCAGTTTCAGCTGAGTCAAGACTGAGGCAGATGCCTGGTCAGTGTGTGAGGCGCAGGAGAAGGCTTCTTTTCTGGGGGAGTACGCCGCAGTCATAGATCATTGGAAGACAGCTATCAGGCCAGGTCAGCCACTCAGCAGAGGCCCGAGAGATTGAAGGTTGATAGGGTTGGGGGCGTTGTCTGGCTGACTATATCAAAATATCGTATATCTGGTCATTTTGGTTTTTAGTTCCAGTACTGTTCCATTGCCGAACCACCAGTTAACGGTATGACATTTGCAGAAAGGTGAAAATGTTTCCAACTCACTGCAGATGCACGCGAACGATGACTAACAAGCCACAAAAGCGTCATCAGATTTACAAACAGATAGCAGCAACCATTTTTCAGAGACGTTAACAGTGACAGCATCATTAAACACTGATGTCATCTCCTGGTGCCCCTGAGTGAAATAACTTCAGCATGACAGCATTCAGCAGCGACATAGACCAAAAAAGCAGAAAGTCTGTCTGGACCGAGGAAACAAAAAGTGTCATGGAGTAAAAGCATTTGTGGATAAAGATGATGATAAGATTATTGGTTGTGTCTCGACACACAGCCTCCTGCCACTATGGGGAGTTGGTACAGTACATTATCAGACTGCCTGGGGTAAGTCAAGGTAAGACATGTCTACTTTTCTTCCCTCCTCCGTGTCACCGTTCTAGAGTTCAGGCCCAGCTTCTGGTTTATTTCCACTCTGCACAGGTCAAGAGTGACGCACATTTGAAATGGCTAGGAAAATAATAGCTGCTTTTTATTTCAGTGGTGACATCCCAACACTAAAGAAACCTCACTAAGTTACTATTTGGGTCTCCCGCCTGGACCCACATATTGTGCAGCAGCAGAACCAGCTTGGCTTAGAAACCAGTGCTAACACCACAGACAGGAAAGAAGACCATTATTCTGGTGTGTCTGTTTGACAAAGCAGGAGGTAAAGCAGTCGATGAAAGTTACGTCCATATTTTGGGATTTAAGGGTTTGCTCTTATCTTGATAAAAACCCCATTAATGTCATCATAACACAAGAAATTTGTATCATCACATCAACTTTCTATAGCCATGACTGAGATCTCTTTTTTTATGCATTATATATTCACCAGCTGCACATTATTTTCTAACTTTTGCTTTAATCCACACCAAATACAGTTAAAAGGGACAGCAGGTCCCATAATCAAAATTACATATTTTTCTCTTACCTGTGGGACTTTCCATCAATCTAGCTTGTTTTAGTGTAAGTTGCAGTGTTAGAGATATCAGCCATAGAGATGTCTGCCTACTCTTGAATATAATGGAAGAAGGCACTCGGCTTCAAACAAACAAATAAATAAAAAAAAACAAATACATTTGAAAAACTCAACAATAGTATCTCTCTTCAGAAATCATGACGTAGTTACTTGAGATAATCCACAGACCTTGTTGTGAGCAGTTTCATGTAAGACTTATTTCTACCACACTACACCAGTTAAGTCACTGTGGAGGATACCCTCAATGCTTAAATCTCGAGCTGTCACAAGCCTCCTGTTCATGAGTATCCTTCTGTACAGTGATATGGCTTGCAGGTGTAAGTTGGTACTCAGAAAATAATGCAATTTAGCTCAATTTTCAAGAGAAGGCAGACATCTCTACGCCTGATATCTACAATACATCTAGATTGATAAAAAGCAAAAAAGGTAAGAGGAAAAATGTGTGTTTTAGATTTTGGGGTGGATGCTCCCTTTAACTTCATTTAAATTGACACTGAAGCAAGAAAACAATGTGCATCTTATGAATAACTACTAAATAACATAATGCCCTTTCCCTTTAAGCTGCTGTAACCAAACCTGGATATTAGAATTAACATACTGCATGTGTCACAGCAAAAACATTGTTTTCTTTTTAACAGAGAGATTTTTATTACATGCTTTGTGATTTAAAAGCATTGGAATTAACCACAATATAATTATTTCAAAATTACCATTACTTTTTATAGATGTTAAAAGGTTTTATGCACTATATTTACAATGATAAATTAGCTAAATAATGCATGCTCATTTTGCACTTAACTCACACAGTGTTAACACTACATTTTAGGAGTGTTAAAGCAGTGTAAACTCCATATTTGACCAAAAAAGAATAAATAAAAAAGGACAGTTGTCAGCTTGATACTGTATTCAATTTTGCGATGGATGTTCCACTGCAAAATCATACTGCACATCTGAGTCAACAGGCCAGCAGTAATCCCCTCACAGCAGAACAGCGAAGTCATGACTCTTGTGAAAAGAGCCTATTCATTTATCAGCCATGTTGTTATTGTGCTGACACGAAGGTTTAGCGGTTCAGATAATGCAATTTATAAGCACAAGTAAAAACAATCTAATAGAATAATGCCAAATCGTGTTGATATGTGTGTGTGTGTGTGTGTGGGGGGGTTGCCTGTGTGTGTGTTTGCGGCTATGACGTACACATGTATGTGTGTGTTAAAGTGCCACTGCTTGCCTGCTTGTATTTCCCCTGCAGGGATACTGATAGTCCTTCAGATAAGCCCCATCTCCATTTACAATTACAGCTCCTGAGATTGAGTCTTTTTTCTCTAATAAGTAAATTACCTCTAATACCTTCTGTGCTGTACTTGGCTGCTCTCAGCCTGCTCGGGCCCTCATGGAAACCAGATGTTACACCAGCCTGCCAGCGCATACATACACCATCTAATGTATGCTGGGGCAACACACAACCAGCACTTGGAGGCACACGCATTCACATGCATTTACATGTGCTCAATGGATGTGATAAGTAGCCGGTCATGTTTTTTCCATTCTTTCCCTTGATTCAAAGTGAACCTTTAACCTTACCATCTCCAGTTTTATAAACTTTCTTCCTCTCAACACCACCTTCCCTCACTCCTACCTCTCTTTATTTTCCCCCTCTGTCATTATCGCTCCTGTGCTTTTATCAGTGTGGCCAGTCTAATCCCCACTGGACTCATTTTTTTTCACACAATAACAAACACAGATTTCGTATTGAGGTTAGGGCCAAATCCAATTGGCTAATGAGGGTATCAATCGATCCTGAGGTGTAGCACCGCTAGTTGGGTGGTGGGGGGGGGTGCCTCTTGGTGATCAATAGCTCCACCTGGAAGACTTATTTATCCTCACTACTTGTTTGACAGTCCTCAAGAGCTGTGTATCAATAATATAAACACTGTGAGGCTGTTAACTATTGCTAATGATATATCTTCAGTTTACAGATGTATCCATCACTGGTTGGTGATAACTTCTGGTTTTGGACAGTGGAGAGAGGGTTAAAACCGGTACCATATGTGGGGCTTGAAGTTTGATCAGTACATGTGTGTGGTGTTGCAGAAAATCATGTGTTTGTATGTATAAAATGTGTGTATGGTCGTGGTTGTGGAATAGAAGAGGGAGGTTAGGGGATGCTCACACTCACTGATAGTTTGTCATGCTGCGCCATGTGTGCAAATGAACATGTTGTTTCATACCGCGTGGTTTCCAAAAATACCTAGGTACGGACACGGACACACACACACCCCCACCCCACCTCCACCCTGATCAAACACACAGGCAAACACTCAGCACAGACACAGTGAGAAAGCGCAGGCTGACCCTCCATGTATGCTGTTGTCTGTGACCCTTACCTGTTTCTGTGGGTTTTACAGGCAGCTTCACACCGCCGTGTCACGCATCACCACACTGAAGGCCCCCGAACACTGACTCTTTGTACAGCCACAGTGGAGCGTGGGAAGGACCACACCGTGTTCGTCTGTGTGTACATCTCTATCCTCACATTAAAATTTCTCTGTAGTCTCATGTCAGTCAGCTACATTTAAATACTGCTTATATGCTGATGCACCATTAATAGTAAATCATTCATATTTTCACTCCAATAGCTTGATATGATGCATGATAATATCGACACATCATCAGGATAAGCCGATATTGGCTTTGACATGAAATATTTAAATCAGCCAACATGCTGATTTCATGCCAAGATGCCAAACCAGTATTTTATTTTATTTGACAAAGTGAACTTGTACAACAATCAACCCTGAGATTAAGTATTATTCCTATTTTGTAAAATGTATGAGTAATACATACACTGAAAAGTATTTCATGTCTCCATCTGCTGGTGGCCTATCATGATAAGAGCATTCATAATATGATGTTAATTCCACTACAGATAAACGTTTCTTTGCACGTCTATGAAAATCCATTAACTCCCCATATTGTTTATTTCCTACATACATGACACAACAAGTGGGGTCAGGTTTTCAACGTGTGAGTTAAGGGATGAGGGACTGTACAGTTTGTTTTATAATATGGATACCATATAATACTGTGCCAGTACCTCTTTGTACAAGTTCAACATCAATTTAAGAAACAAAGTGGAAAGTGATAGGTAGCCCCTCTGCCTCATGTCCTCACCCTACATCATCAAACTAGAAGTGCTGACAAGAAGTTTTTAATACAAAGCCATATCTTAAACAAACATTTCTGATACGGATTCCCTTAATTGGACTATTTAAGAATTGTGTCTAAAACATTTTATCACTGAAAAATAAACTTCTCAGAAACTATGACATTGCCCCTGCGATACGTTTTTATTGCATATTAAAATGTTAGGTTGGGCTCTAATTTTTTCATTGTGGTATTGCTTTTTTATTTAGTTTCCAACCTGAATACTTCTCCTACCACTGGACTTTCTCTGGGAACATCAAATTTCTATTATGAATATTTTCTACCTCCCTGTTTTACTTGTCTGCTTGTTGGTGTGTTTTTCAGGGTAATCTGTGTGTCTCATAAGTGTGTGTTTGTGTGCATGTATGCATGTGTCTATGGACATCCTCAGTGGAGGACAGTGGGCCATGTATTGGAGCAGAGCAGGGCAAATGAGGCCCATCTGGAAACCATTGGCATAGGCTGAAGCCCTGCAGCTAAAAGAGCTTCTGCCCTCCTTATCCTCCTTTCACAGGGCAAAGCCTCTCTCTCTCGCTCCCTTTCTGTCTGCTTGTCTGTCCCTGTGTGTCTTTTTTCTGTCTCTCCATTTGTCTCTCTCTCTTTTAGAGGTGCATACAAACCTTCACACAAAGAAATGTAGGTCTAAGATACATAAACTTTCAGAGAGACACATGTAAGTATACATATACACAAGGTGACAGACATCACCAACACACACACACGCACACACACACTCTCACACACTAAAAACATCCCTGTTATTGGCAACATCTCGTCCATTCTGACCCCAGAGGGAAGTGGTGGGCTGCAGATCCCTATCATTGCGGCCCCAGAGACACTGAGCTGATTGTGTGTGTGTGTTTATGTGCATATGTGTGTCTATGTTTGTGTGTGTGTGTGTGTGTGTGTGTGTGCGTGTGCGTGTAAGTGGAAGTGTGTGTGTGTGTGTGTGTGTGTGTGTGTGTGTGTGTGGATATAGAGGAGCCCTGAGGCCACAGGAAATCCACAGAGACAGACAGACTGAGAGAGTGAAGCCTGTCAGAGAGAGCAGAGGACAGAGATGGGGAAAGGAAAAGAGATGTAGAGTAAGTTTGTCTGCTACTAATTTCATCTAATGTCCATCCTTCTGCATCAGTGTACAAAAAGTGAGAGTCAATATCTAGAATGAGGGTTCTGGTGTAGAGGCCAGTGGAGCTGTCAATCTTCTTCTATCATGTTATTATAAAAGGCTGTTGTTGATGTTCTTGGAGGCCAGATTTCTCAGCAAGCACAAAACCTCACAATGAAAATTCTAACCTCTTTTTGGCATCATGGCTTGAAACTGACCACCGTCTGTCATGCATGTCCCTCCTCTAAATAGTTCTTTGAGTCACTTTCCTGTTCCAGCGTTGCTCATGTGAACGTGGATACAGGAGGCCGCCGTCGGAGCAGCTAACAGCAGCAGCCTCTTATGACTCAAGGCCTTCTGCTTCACTCCACTCCAACCTGACTTTGGTTGCCCAACTATTTAAATCTATTGAATGTTTATTAGGCGAAACGGCCGACCCATGAATGTTTCCCCTTGTGAAAGAGTTGCTTTGTAGAGGGGAGCAGCCGGGCCCATCCACGGCCCCTCAGCATGTCTCGGCGGGACGCTGTTTTCCCCGCTCCGTGTAGTTTTTTTTTTCATCTCGGCGTATTGTGATTTCATTCAGGCTGCTCCTGCGGCCTTTAACAGTTCACTTCCACTCACAGTGGAGAACCTTCATGGCCGTGCGCTCTCGTTTCACAAGACCACCCACACATACACATTCATCTGCTGTCTCATTTGCTCCTTTCCTCTGTCTCTTTTATATGAACACAAACACACACACACATGCATGTATGCATTAGACAGTGCCCTATCCAAACAGAACAATCATCATTCTTGCAGTTATCCTCCATGATGGAAGAAAATCATATAGAGGGGGGGAGGAAAATCAGTGAAAAGAAAGTGGAAAGGCTGTCTAAAATACCTCCCTGTGTGCTTTTCCCTCCCAAATCTACCAGTAGATATGTGTCCTGTCTGTCTCTGTGTTTGATTTCTGTGACTGCACTCAGTCTGGGGACTCAGTCTCACTGGACTCCATTTGGTTCCTGATCTGTTTAAATGTCGCATTTACATCCCTCTCTGCCCCAGACCTGGACCAGCATCACCTGGGGGCCTGAATAGGGCAATGCAGTAATTATGATAGATATTGAGGAGAACCCCCCCAATTAATTAATATGCTCAAAATGTCCCCCAACCTAGTATATTATCGAAAAACATTAACAAAAATATACCTTTACAGGCAACAAGACATTACCATCCTAAATAATAATTCAAAAAAATAATCATAATAATAAATAAACTTAACAATTTGACATTGTTATCACTATGGGTTCTAGTATTATGGCGTACTGCATTTCCGTGTGTGGTTTGTCCAAATGATTTTGCCAAACCCAGCAGAAGCTGTTGCTCCACTGCTGTGGGTATCTGATATGAATGTCAAACATTGTCAAATACTGTCTCTATGTTGGACCCCAGACAGACCTCATAATGATTTTGTGTCCATCAGTGTTGACTTCATGGCTGTGGCCTTGGTACAGAGACAGGCATTAGCTATGTTAATCCAAATAAAGCAAACAAGAATAATTCAGCTCACCTCCAGTGGTCTCTGATTGCACAGATATGTTTTTTAAGTAGTTTCAGAAATGCATTTTCAAAATAAATAAAATCAATAAATAAAGTTGCTAATGGTGGCAGCTGATCAATAGTCATCAGTTGATATTTTAAAGGGCTTTGTGTACCTATTTACCTCCATAAAAATAGTTTTCAAGCCTTTTATACATATATAAAATATTTTATTTATTATTTGTTTATTTATTCTGGTTTTTTTTTGTATGACTATATCAGACACTAAACTAATCCCAAATTCAGAGACTGAATGCCTGGCTATATAAAGTTTTTATTGTGAATGGAGTAAAATAAAATAAATGAAAATGCCTCTCGAGGTTTTGTGCTCATGGTAAGAACTAAGTTTTAAGGATACTGGGCTAAAGGGATAAAGATCTGTACTTCCTTAATCAATAGCTTGCTCAGACACAGTAAGAGACTGACACACAAACACAAACGCAAACACACGTTCAGCCACCCACCGAGGGTTTTAGAGCCATGGTGGATATCAGATAGATGGCAGATCCTCTAAAGCTCTAAAACTGAGCTTGCAAATTACCATCACCTCCTCCAGCCTTTCACATGCCTCTCTCTCTCTCTCTGACATGCAGCTTCTCATGTTACTTTGTGTAGCTTTTGCATGGTTTACAAGACAGTTAAGTCTGGAGAAATCCCTGTAACTAAGACAGGAAGACCAGAGCTGTTCCTGAAAAGGCTTCTCAGTGACATTGTTTTTACTGGCAGTCCGAAGAAAATAAAAATTCTGCTCATATACTCCACATGGTGTGCTGCTGCTTGTGTACATCTCCCGTCTTTTTGATATTGTTGTATTTCAGCAAAAGTATATCAATTTCACATATATTTGCAAGACATCAAATTCATAATGCTTATATGCTACATATTCACATGCCCACAAATATCTGATGAACATACTGTTGTTTAATTGACTGTAAAGACTAAAACTGTATTGCCAGTCTTGACAACTTGTTACATTCATTGTAGTCTAGATTTTAATTAACAGGCATAATCTACATCAACTCAAAAAAAAATTCCAAAACAGAAATCAGAGCAAAATTTTAAAAACACTAAAATTGTTGTGGAAATTATTTAATTTTTTTGTAACCTTTGTCTCTACCCTTGACAGAATGGTGAACAAATCTTACCGTTAGACTGATAGTGTATGTTATTGTCACTACTATGAAGGGGTCTTATCACTTCACTACGAATAATGATTATTATAATAGTGTGTTTTGCCTTGTCTTTTACAGTAAATTACAATAGGGATTGATATTAACATTTTGTGCATGCTTATGTATACTTGAAATGTTGCATAGTAAGACTGAACTGGTATGATGTACAATTCAAAAATAGTTCTGGCCTCGCAATGACACCAGATCCTACTTTTGTAGAATGATGTTCAACTATTGGCTTCCTGTCTCACTTTCGGTAAACTCACTGACTCTGTGTGAGCACGACTGTGTGAGCGAGAGCTCTTGCAATTTTCTGCACACACTTGCATTCGTGTGCACTTATGAGTGTTTTCAGGTGTTTCTTCCTCTAATGTCTTTGTGCATGTGTGCGTGTATGTTAGCGAGTGTATGTTGCACGGACGGTGTATCTTTTCAATGTGTGTGTGCATACACTTGTGTGAGAAGACAGAGAGAGAGTACCTTGTTAGGTAAACTGTTTGACATTCACGTAGAAGATGTGATAAACAGGAAACAGTGAGACCCCCCGCAGTCTCCCACAGCCACACGCCAGGGTCATACCAAACATCCCCAATATAAACATGTCTGATACGTGGACATTTATAGTTATCAGCCCAGTCAAAACATCAAAGCGTAGCATGAACATTGTCTCTGTGCAAAACGGATTTTGTGATATGAGTCTTACTCACAAAGCGTGACAGCTGCGCTCTTAGCAGGTTAACGTAATGAGTTTTTTTTTTCTTAAGTCTAGACAGTCAGAGCAAAAAACAAAGAAAATGAATGTGACCAAATACTGTATGCGATTTAACTGATTAGCTCAGACTAAAATACATTTTAGTGAGAATAAGTTAAGTTAAGTATAGTAAGTAAGTAATAAGTTAATATAGTTTATGAGATGAGTTGTTTGAGGCTATATTCCAGACATCATTTAAAAAAAAACCAAAAAAACGTAATTTTGATTTAAAGGTTGTTATATTTTAATCTGTACATCCTCTAAAGTCGCTTACAGCTGTTTAGGCTCACCTCAACCCAATATGACTGTACAAAATTTGCTCTCTAAAGTGAAACCTGAGGGTAAAGTCACAGAGCAAGGCAATAACGACATGTGTCTGTGTGTAGTACATCACTCTGGCAGTCATGTGGTAAATATTGTGTTTCCTGTCTCCTCCTTAACTGTTTTGGTAATTGGCTTGTGTTAACCCTGTGACCCAGTGACTGCAGGCCCAGGTCTGGCCTGTGTGTGTCTGTGTTTGTGTGTGTGTGCGCGTGCGTGTGTGCATGACAGAGGGTTGAGTGAGTATGTTTTTCATACATGTTACAATTTGATTACTGTGATTAATAAAGGAGGTTTGCAGTAACTAACAACTATCACAAAAAAGAATAACAATTTCACTGACAAACACTCATCTAAAATTGATTAATTTTACACTCCTTTGTCGTTTCTAAAGTCCCCTTCAAGTTTTTTAATTTCATCCAACATCTAGTGCACTTTATTTTGATATGTGGCACATTTTTACTTTACTCTTTTTAATTTAATTTTTTTACATTTTACAATATTAAAAAAAATGAACAAATAACAAGAGCACATCTTTAAAGTTTGTTGAAGTCTTTTAGCGTTGTGAAGCATTTAAAATTTATGTGTATAAAATGTTCTCAGCAACACTACCCTGACACAAGTGCAGAACCAAAAGAAAATGAATAAAATCTGAATACTCTGAATACAGTTTAACTCCACTAAGATAAGGTGTTTACATGACAGTCACAATATCTGGAGTTTCCTTTTAATCTGGTGATGATAAAAACATTAAAGTGCCTGCAAAGACACTGATTCAGTAAATCAGAGAGCAAGATGAAAAAATTGAAGTGGTTTGGCGCAGACATTGACAGTGAGGTTGCATTAAGTAGTAGTTGTGTGACAGTTGTGTTTTCCTGCCCAGCTGCCTGGTGCACCAGTTCTTCCTGCTGAAGCTGCTGTCTGACTCTCCTGCCAAGTTCAACTCAAGCGACTTAAACCGAATATTAACTTTTACAGCTACTGACCCTGACAGTGGTCTTTGGGTTGGGGAGTTTGTCTTAACAAAAGCATCCTTCCTGCTCACTCTATAGGCTGCTCTGCATGACAGTGTCAGCTAAATGCACATTTGTAACTCTATAATAGCAAAATTTTACTTGGCTCCAAGGTCGTTGGTCTACAATGATTTATACTTTCCATGTCATGTACACGAGGAAATAAATTATTGTAACTAAATGCCATGATTACAAGTAAACATCTACTGTGTGGGCATGTGCGTGTGTGCATGCAGTTAGTGAGAGCACGGGAAAGCTCGGGGGCTGACACTGGGGCCAGTTAGCGCTGCTGAGTGGTTGGAGATACAGAACAAATGAGCAATTAGGGAGCTCCTCTGTACCCCTCTTTTGTCATGGGAGGCTGATTAGATTGGCTGTGACGTGCTAAAAGGCAGAGGGCTTTAAGAAAACCCTCTCATCTCTCTTCCTCTATCCCATCCACTCTTGCTGAAGTCCAGTCAAGTTACCAGGATTAAAAAGTGTCAAAAAAATGTATCATATGTGATTAAATAAATGTTAATTTTTGGAGTAAGGCAAAATTAAATCTACAACTAGGTAGTGCAATAACATGGGTAAGAGTTTGGCCCCTTGCCCCGACCACATAGCCCTAACCTTCAGTTTGGTGCATTTACACCTTAGGGTAGGGTGTCTGGTGTTGGGACAGAGGGTCGGGCGAAGCTTTAGGGCTTCAAACTGAGTGTTAAAAGAAATAATTCTTAAGATGAGCAAGCACAAGCAACAAAAGAAGCCCACAAATGCATTTCATTATTATTTTAGTGACACAATAACCATTCGTTTGTTTGATAGTTTAAGGCTGTTTTAATGTAATATGGTTTTTTTTCGAAAGGCAAAAAAGTCACAAGTATGCTGATATCTCGGTGACTTGGCACTCCTCCGATATCAGTGCACACTTGTAGGATAGGAGCACAGGTTGTCGCTGCTAGTTTCCTTGTTTATTTGATGACTTGTGATTAACTGATTGAAACTTAACGAATCTCTGCTTTTCTATCTCCATTGGATAAATGTCAAATGTCATTAAAATAATACTACTATTGCCATACCTGCGTCTGCTTACATAAATGCCACTGATGACTACTGATGACGTATCAGGGATTTCAACTACTACTCCTTGTAACTTTGTTCGGAGGGGAAAAGGAGCACTCAAAAATGGGGAGTAAGTCATGGGTTTGGGTCTTTGTATTTGTATTGAATTGTGCAGACATGTATGTGTGTAGGTGACATTCATTCAAATTCAAAGTCATATTTTGACTACTGATATGAAAGTGAAGGTTAGGTTACTATGCAGTTACTGAAATATTTTCTGATGACAGTTCATATTTTTAGAACAGATTCATCCATTCAAGTTTTGCTTAAAACTTTTTTAAAATGGACATTCTGGAAATTACATTCTGCAATAACACCAAATCAGCTATATGTAAATATGGAAATTGTGCACAAATACATTGTATGAAATGTCTTCTGTCTCATAGCAGATTGACAGCCATGTGCGATGAAGATAAAATCTAGCACCTGAGCTGCTGATTTATTTAATCAGATCCTCCTCTCTTTGTAAAAAAAAAATCAGCATTAGGGAAATCTGTTCTGGTAGTTTTTAGTTGGACTGAAAAATAGCAAAATCTCCCATGGTACTGAGAGGGAACATTGGTTGCATATGCATATTGCAGATGCTGGTGTTCAATGAAACAGCACTAGCTGAGCAAAAATTACATCACAAGGGGCCAGCAGTCCAAACATGTGACGTTTCAGTCAGTGTCCAATTAGGCTGCCTGCACTTCCACTCACCCATCCGGCCCTATCACGCTCCGACATAGAAGCCGGTCCAAACACAACATCTCTTTGTTTCCACTGGCACTGACCACTCAACAGCGCCGGCCCCTCATCAGCTCTGATCTGTAACACTGGCACGTTCTGTAAAACGGATCTAAGACTGAGCCATGTGTCTGGGTGTGTTGTGTGTTGTACAGGAGTGTTTGTATTTACAGACTGTAAAGCTTTATGTGGCACACACCACAAATTCCCCACACTGAGAGTGACAGGCACTTTTGCAATTGAGAGAAAATGATACCAACGTAAAAAGGAAAGTAGTGACTGTGAGCATTTCAACAACTCTGTGAAAAATCTAAACGAACCATCTGCTCAAGAAATCATCAATCTGCACAAGCATTTTCAATCTATCAATCATTTGACATGTCATGTACTCAAAAACACAGCAAACTTCATCAGAAAAAAAATCTCTTACCCACAGTCATGTGAGCAGTCACTCTTTTCGTGCCATGTATGGTGTTACAATGGCAGTGCAGAGGCTATTACGGTCCATCCCCGGGGAACAGGACACGACAGAGAGATATGAGCAGTATCTGCAGGACACAGAGTCCATGACCCCAGTGTGTAAACAGCAGGTTTGTGAGTCATGTTAAGACAGGGGAGGACAGTACAATCTTGTTGTTGGGTTGTTGGGATGCAATAGCATCCTGTCACACTGCTCACTATCGTCAATGAAAATCAATGGAAATCTTGACGATGAACAGACTCCGGAGAGACAAAGACGAAACATGTCTAGAATGGAAAGGCAGGCTGCGTTTCACTGTAGAGCTTTACTTCCGCAATGAATGCACCAATTATGCCAAATTAAGAGTGCAATTCTTACAGAAAGCCAGTATCATATGTCCAGAATCCCCCCATCAGACAAATGAGGGTGAACTTAACATTTTGGGGAGATCTCGTGCCTGCAGAATACACAAGGACACTGTTTTTTTTGTTTGTTTGTTTGTTTTACTGTTTTTTCTTAATCTATGTGTATAGGTTATTTATCCTCTGATGATATTTCATTAGCCTTTTCTTTTTTTAGCATGAACATTTATGCCAGAAAAACATATTTGATTTTAAAAACGAGAGAGGGAGGCCGATACCACTTTCCATAAATAAGAGAGTTGCAAAGAAACTTTGAGATTTAGAGACACAAATACTGAAAGACAGAGAAAGCAGCAGAAAGAGAGAGAGAAACCAGTACCACTCCGCCATTCTCCTGGGTGGTCCCAGTGAGGAGGAGTATAGAAGACAGGCAAACAGGCAGATGTAAACTGTAAACCAGTTCTACTCTACAATGGGGCGAAATGCCGCTGGCACTGGCCGCAGAAACAACATAAGACTTCTGCGCTGATATTTAGGGAAACACACACCGATGATGACGGAAAGAAAATAAAAACGCCAAGCAGAGAAACACTCAGAGCAACATGAATGTGATGAGTCACAAGAGTCCAGAAAAAGCGGGTGCGGAGCACAACTATAGTTTTTTGAAAAGTTAAATAGTTTCTCTTGTAGTAAACTTCAGATACACAGGTCATGTAATAGCCTGCAAAGCACTGGTTGACTAAGGAGATCAGACAGCCACACAGGCATACACGCACACATATATACTGAGAGCTACAACAAGTAGGAAATGACACAATTTGCTTGTGATTCAAACTGTCAAACATGAGGACGTTGACCCCAGCTGAAAGGGAGCAGTGTAATCTCATAGCAATCAACTGTATGCTCAAATGGAGCCGCAACCCGGCAGTTTACCTCCACAGCAGCACAGCCATGTGAAGGTAGGGGAGCTGGGCAAGTTGGGATCCCTGTGGGGGGAAAAGGGGGTGGGGGCACTTTGGTGACAAACTCTCTCCTGTGGATGACCCATTAGGAAACATGCGTGTCTGGCTTTCTCGCTGCCTTCTCTGGTACACTGGGAAGGAGGCATGTTGGACTGGCTAGGAGAGACAGGAGAGCAGAGCTGGCTGGCAGCAGGCAGGCACTCATCATCCCTCACCACAGGAAATTAAAGTAAACAATCAAGACCTCACATCCTGTTCATGAGACCACACTATGCTCTGATCAGAAAAGTTTGAGACTGTGCGTGTGAGTATGTGTGTGCATGTGCACCTATGAGAAGACTGGAGTTAACCAGTTCAAATGGGTGAGTGTGTTTTGTCTTCTGAGTCATTTGAGGATCTGTGCACTTTTGCGTATTGTCTTTCTCATGCATATTTTAGTATTCTCCGTGAATTGTCCATTTCACATACATAACTATAGAGAGGGATTATGTCATAGTATTACTTGAAATGTATTAAATTGATTATATCTTAAGTAATATATTAATAATTATTGTGCACAGCCACAAACATTATTTTCAAATGATTATTTCTCACTTGCAGATATTTTGCATTACATTAAAATCTAGCAGTAGTTCAATAGAATTGATTTCATTCTTGAATTTCACACAACCAAGTTAGGAGTTGGTTTTGTTATGACAGTTTGATAAAAAATTTAAAAAAAATATTTTGCCAAAGATTTTCATTTCTAAAATCAAAATAAGTCTGTGAACACTTTGTTTTCAAACCATTTCATGCAAAATGTGCATATGATAGCCAGTGTTTAGTAACAACGGGCCCCAGTGCAGGCTATTATGACAGAGCCATGCACACACAATTAAGCGTATTTAAATGTGTGCGTGCGTGTGTGTATACATATTACAGTGGCAATGTGTTACCTCGGCAGCTCTTGTAATTGCAGAGTATAGAGGTTAAAGAGAACGTGATCAGAGGCATGGATAGTGCTGTGACATTCAAAGTTCACAAACGTGACAACAAGCACCTGAGAGCAGAGGAGCTGTCCATTTAACTAAAATGACCATGGACTTTTTCAGGCATTTTTAGAACAATAACCTCACGAAAGCTGCATTCCTCAACATAAAGGCAAGAGACTATAGTATATAAGAGAAAAGAGAGCTGCAAAACCAACAAACAACACCATGAAAACTGGTGAGCTACAGCAGCATACACACAGTATACCCACAACAGTACAAACACACAATGAAACAGGTGCTCGGCAGCGACCTGACTCCGAAATAATAAAAACCTCTGTAACAGGGGCACAGCGGCCCAACACATACCCCAAATCTCCTTGAAAAGGCACTTGTACTCACCTACTGACTGGTTCTGTCACTGACCTGTTCAACCTGCAATGGAAAATATGTAAATATAACGGTTGTCTAATGCAAGGAATAGCTAGCATCTACTAGATTATTATTCAGATAACATATTATTTCATAGGTTGGCTATCAACCTAGTAGAGACCTAAATTTATTAGCAGCCTACAAATTAGTCTACACAATACATGTATACCTTGTCTTAAAATTGACATCTAACAGAACAGCCAAACGTTACGATTATTTAGACCAACGTTACCTAGCTTGCTGCTGACTTTAGCTTACCTGCTACATGTTTGTTGACTCACTGAGGGCAGCGGCGAGGGGCTTGTTTGTGAGCTGGCGACTGTCTGAAAAAAAAGAAAAAAGAAAAGAATCTAGTTTAGGGAGCTATACAACCTTCTCCTCCTCTTCTTTTCTCTCCTGTCTTTTCTTCTGCGTTAAAATGGCATGACTGCTTGCTGGGCTTGCCTCAGTGCGCTCAGCGTCAGTGTTGACAGATTTTGTGCTTCACCTAACCATACTCTCATCATCTTGTCACATGATCGAATAGAGGCCGCAGATTGGACAACAACATACAAACATTACCCAGCAGTCTTCATTGCATCCATGTACTATATAAATACCAAAGAAAATATTCATTTGATTTATTATTTTTTATTATTTGTTTATTATTTTGTTAATATTTGAGGGTATATATAACAAATGGAATCTAGACTATTGTCAATGCAATACAGTGGATGCTTTTTATCTAACATAACTTATTGTTACTATAATGATCCAGTTTTGCCAGGGGGGCATTTCTCCAACTGGTGTGGCTCGCCCACACCGCGGGCCCCTATACAGTATGGGCCCTAATGTGGCTGCACCACCTGCACTGTCTACACTTAAGCCCCTGATGATAGCTTGAAAGGGTAGGTTACTGATTCTTTCCTAAAGTTAGGGTCAAGACCAAAAAAATGGTCCCAGACCCATTTTTATCTGGTCCCCAATTGGCAGAGTAAATTGCATCACATTGCTGTGAAATATGAATTCATTTTGGTGGTTAAATTAGAGGACGAACTTTTTTTTTTGGCTACACTAGCTATTCAACAAGTCTGTCTCTCTTCTCATGAGCCCTGAGCTGATTCACTCACTCTCAATTGCATACATCCTGTAAAAATAAAAATACAATGTAGAGAGTAGAATTGGTGGCTTCAACAATGCCATTTGAAATACTGAGGAGAGACCTTAATTATACACTGTATGAAAGCAATAGATGTAGTCCCCCTGACGTTACCCATTGGTTTGTGGACTCAAATTCTGAAGCTTTGAGTTTGGCATTTTTGCCGATGGATATTAGATTTTTGGAGCCAATAGTGACCACATTTGGATAAAAGGGTGGTGCTGTGGAAGAGTGATCTAACTTAGCAAAGACCTTGGATCGGACTCAGGGATTTACTTGCTTTTGGAGCCAGCCTCAAGTGACCAGGGAGCTACAGTCCTTCGATTTGGCTTTATTTTTCAACCCAAGAGGTTGCTACTTGGCCTCAGTGTGTTTAAGTTTCCATGTTGAACAAATGAAACAAATTCTGTGTGGGTGTGAGACTAATATGGTGGTGACAAGTGAGAGTGGGAGAAACATAACATTACACTCAGCAAAGCTGATTATTGCTGTGATATTCGTTTATTCCAAAATGAATACATTTCATATCCATTTAAAATTCACAATTTGCTGTGTTCTTTCTTAGTAATTTTAGAAATGAAAATGTTATGGCCATTCATGATGTATTTTTGGTAAGTTTGGGTCTCTGGGGACACCAAATTTCTCTTTGGGATCTCAATCTAAAAAGGTTTAGGAAAAGTAAGAAAATATCTCATCATTTGGGTGAACACACACTGCAGAGGAGGCAGTGCATTTTGAATTATGCAAACAGAGAGGGGAAAATGACTATCGGCTACTCTGAATCCTTATTCGGCAGCACTGGAACACTTTCAGGTCTCAAAACAACTGCAGTAATAGTTAACCTTATTTTACAACTGCTGATGTTTGTCCAGCCTCACTGTCTTTATTTCTGTCCTCTCCCCATCTCTTCCTCCTCACCTTCACGTCCTGCCCTCTTAATCCGCCTATTTCCCCTGACTTCTTCTGTCCTCCCTCCTTCCTCCACTCTTCCTCCCCTGCCTCCCCCTCAGGGGTTCTCAGGTTACCACGCGTCACTGATCCAGACAAGCTGGGGATTCTTTCATCGAGCAAATTACAGGCAATTAGGAGCCCAAAGGATAACATTTAGTGTGCAGGGGAAGGCCGGAGCAAGAGGAGAGAGGGTTGTGCTGTGGAACACCCAGATCCTGGACAGAGGGGGGAGAGAGAGAGAAGTGTGTGTTTGCGTTGTATTAGGTGTATGTGTACATGTGTAGACTAAGTCCTGATAACTAACCCTCCAGTCCTGAAGACATGCTAATCCAACAACCGTGTTCCCTCGCTGGCACACGCATAGAGACAGAGAAAGAAGGTAAGTGAAAAGTACCAAAAGGGACAGATACAGTCACAATGGGAGTGCCACACACACAGGAGTGTTTAGAGTAGCAGCATGGTTAAGTGAACCACAGCCATATAAACTGCAGCATTCTTCAGGACCTCTGCAGCTTCAAGCCAATATGTCTCTCAGAGCTGCGTGTGTGTGTGTGTGTGTGTGTGTGTGTGTGTGTGTGTGTGTGTGTGTGTGTGTGTGTGTGTAAAAGAGGGAGAAGGAGAGAGTGAGTGTTAGTATGTGCTGTCATCATGCATTTACTATTCTGAACCAACTGTGAGAGAAGACTGAGGAGATTAGATCTGAATTGGATGAATAAAGGGGAATGGAAAAATGTATCTCAGCATCTCCGCACGATGGGGTTTGATTTCTCCGAGTATCTCAAATGAGTCCAATTTCTGCTGGGGGAGCTTTGTGCTAAATGCACATTTGGTTTGTGTTCTGTCTGAGCGGAGTTCAGAAGGTCAACTTCATCTCACTGATCACTGCTAATAAGATGAGGTTTCATCAAACAATGAGGAGAATATTAGAAAGCGACTCCAGATGGTTATTTTACCATTTATCACACAGTGAAAGGCTATATCTGTCTTTGAAATCCTCAACAAAGCCTCAGAGAAAGTCAATCTGGACATATTTCTACACAATTTGGGACAACGCCATGCCCTGCACTCTCTGGGCAATCACTTGACACATATGGACACCACTCATTTGGCAGCAGGGTCTGGTATGTGCTCAATGTGGAATTAGCAAACTATTACAGCAAATTACTCCTCGCTGTAATGAGGTGAGAAAGGAAGAGAGAGAGCAAGAGAGGATGAGTGCACAAAGGATGGTGCACTCTACAGCTGTGAACAAATCGGGGCCTGGAAGAGCTAACATCATAATTCCAGGCCTATCATTGTAATCACAGCTCCATCACAAAATGGATTTTGTCAGGGCACGCCAAGTCCACTAAGAGCTGCTCCAGTTAAACATTAAGCAGCTGCTCTCTCTCTCTCTCTCTCTCTCACACACACACACACACACACACACACACACACACACATTCAAAGACACACAAATACATTACATGGCTTTGTTGTGTTTTTGTGAAGGATAAGAAGCTTTTGCAGCAAAGTGTGAGTGTACCTGTGTGCATGCATGTGTGTGTGTGTGTGTGTCTCAAGTGAAGCCTGGAGCTGGTTTGGATTAGCTCTGTGTCTTGTTCAATCTGACAACAGTGACGTGTGCCCCGGTGGCCTGCACTATTGCATCAGTGTGAGTGTGCACATACACGGCTGCGTGTGTGTAGTGTGCTTGTGCTTGTGCATGAACCTGTGTTTGTGTGTGTACCAGTCGCATCACTGCTGGCTGGGAATGCAGGGAATGCTTCTGGCTCTGACCCCACCCCTTGTCCTGCTTGGCCGGCCCTCTCCAGAGGGACACTGATGGGGAGTGATGGGGGTGCTTGTAGTTGATGGGGCTTGGGGGCGGGGGGGTGTAGTGACAGTTCAGTAACACTCACCAGAGCCCGCCGTCCCATGTCGCAGAGTGGCATCGCCCACCCTCAGTGCCAGAAGGGAGAGTTTATTTTTTTAGCTCCTGCACTCCCTAGCACTGGCTACAGAGGACCACCGAGCGTGGGGTCTCTCTCTCCCTCTGCCCTAAGCCTCCTCTCCCCCGGCCGGAAAGAGATTTATTGGGGAGGGGGGAATGAAAGAAAAAATGCTTGTGACCTCCACTTAACTAGAAGTAAACACACGGCTGTGGTAGTTTAATCAAAAGTGCACGCTCTCTCTCAGTGTCAGAACAGCGGGGTTATGGGATTGCTGTACACAGGTTCCAGTGTTGGCTTTTTTAGAGCAAAGAATGGGAATGTGGGGATGTCGGGGCATGGGCCTTTACAATATCTTCAAAATGTGAGAGAACATGCCCAAATATAAGCAAAGGGGAAAAATGCTGAAATTCTGAAAATAAATTATTGGCTATAAAGCAACAGCCATACATATGGCATCTCTATTTCAAGACTGAATCAAAAGTTAAAGTTTAAGTAAGTCATATTAGTTTTTATTTCCGCACTGATTACAGCTGTGCATAAGAGCGCAACTCATCTTTGAGAATATCTCCATCTGAAATCAGACCCAAATCTTCCTGCCCAGCAATTAAAACACACACCACTAATAACCTACATCTGTTTGACATCATATTTATTTTACAAGGAGGAAGTCTCTACCACTTGTTTGGCTTCTTCAGCCCAGTGGTTTAAGAGCCACTCTGTGGGTAAAAGTTTCTACAGGCCTCCAGAGTTATGATCAATTTGCTGAGTTTATTAATTTACATTTATGCAGTTGGATTTACCTGGCTCAGCCAGGGTAAACCTGTACAGTACTTTTTTAAATATATCATATGTACATATTTAAAAATAAAAATTCCCAGTCAAAGTGACGCAAAATCTGTTCTAATTTTGCTACTTTTCCTGACAAGATATCATGGTTTGTCTCATTTTTTATTCAATGCTACTAATTTAACTGTAGATTTACGGGGGCACACATTTCTTTCAATTTTTAGAACATGTTTTTGTCTCCCCCAATAAAAACATGAAAGTAGCCAAGGACATTTACAGCATAACATGATGAAGAAAGGGCAAAAAAATGGTACACAAAAATCAACTAGAATGCAGGAAAGTGTTTGATGGTCAAAATTTTCTTGGATGTGTCATCCCCAATATTGAAACATAATCTATACCCTTGGCTGCTTATAAATGTTAAATGTGAAAACAAATTGTACCACTGCTTTTTACGTATTTAAAGAAAAAAGATACACTGTGCTATTTATTTAGTATGATAACACTTATCACTCATACAGTGTAATCATGTTGTTTCATGTTACAGTATGTTGACTTAATTGACAATTTCTGAAATGCTAATAAAGAAAAACAAGTAAAACCTGACTAATTACTCAGAATTGTTTGATTTTCCAGTAAAATGTCTAAAACACAGGTGCATGATTATGCTGATACAGAGCAGGAGTTAGACATCACTGTTAAATGCCAGTGATTACACCACTGTTCTTTGCACTGCCAACAGTTACACAATGTTTTTCACATATCAGTGAACAAGACAGTTTTTCCATTGGGGCTGCACTGCCAGCTCCTCTATCCTTTTTTTCACTCAAAAGCAGTCACTGATCCCTATCCCACCCCCCCTATCTCCATCCAGCCCCTTCCAGTTCACAAATGAACAACAACAATATCTTTCTCATCTTCACCTTTCTGCTGTGTTTTGTGTGCTGGCCTTCCACTGACCTCCTCCTGGCTCCCTGTTTCTTTTCACTTCCTGACATTTTCTTGGTTCTGAATCCAGTCAGTATAGGGCGCACTATGGACACAGAGACATGTCCTGTGCATCTGAAAACCACACTGAACATTTTAAAGAACAGTCTGTAGATACAATACACACAGCTCTGTATACTACCAGTCCTGAATAAACAGGCTCCTGCTCCTCAGGGGAGCTAATGAACGCAGAATCAGGCCTCTGACCAGCTCCCCTCACAGGGCAGCAGTTGTGTACGGCCTGAGCCTTGCCTTCCTGTCTAGACCAGTGGAGATGGGGTTAATGAAATGCTCAACGCTGTCTGAACGCTGTCTGAAAGCTGTCTGAAAATTGGCTGCGGCATCCATCTTCAACTCGTTCCCGCTGAAGCAGACCATCACACCTCAGCATCCTCCCCCCACTCCTCTGCCCCTCCACTGCCTGCGTCCTTTTCCTCCACCCTCCATCCTCAACCACTAACTTACACTCACTGTCACTGAGGAATTCTCGCCCTCCTCCCAACCTACGTCTCCTTTCCTCTCACGCATGCGCTCTGTCTGTTCATAGAAGAACCGTTTATGAGACAGTCCTAGAATAAATGGTGGTCAGCAGTTCAGCATGTTGGCTCGTCCAGCTCTGTAAATATGGATGACTGAACCCAGCCAGAGGGAAAATGTGTGAGTGTCTAAAACAGCGGCTGGACAGCTCCGCCAACGAGAGCACCTGGATGGTGTTAATCACAGCTCAACATAAACACCGCTTCAAAACGGCTGCACACAAACGGCCGAGCGCACGTGCACTCAAACTGTCTCCTCTATGTGTGGGGACACGTACATGCAAGCAGAGTGCCACACAGACACTTGCTGATGTAATACACATTTTCACCCACGCAAAAGCATCCATTATAGGATTTTCCTTAAGAGTGCCAAAAATGAATGCAGGACAACACGTCCCACTAGCTAGGCTGATATTTATAGAGGCCACTTTGCTACCACTTCATAATTCAGTTTGACTTTGCCTGCTAGTTCACCATTTTCAGTGAGAGGAGGATTTTAATTTGCACTCTGCAGTCCCTAGTGACTGATGTGTACACACCAACACTATGACATCATTTTATGATGACTGCTCAATTAGTCTAAGTTGAAGAGTACATATTATGCTCATTTTCAGCTTCACAGACCTACTTGTATTTGAGGTTTCCACTAGAACATGTTTACATGCTTTAATATGTTAAAAAAAACACTTTATTTACCTCAGACTGTCTGTGCACATCTGTGAACATCTGTATTCACCATAGATGTATAGTAATGACTAGATACCAGACTCCAAGATGGCACCTATTCAACCCAATTAGAACTGCTAGGCACATATGCCAAAAAAAAGTTTCCAGCTTCAAGGTTTACTTACGCAGTGTGCAGTCCACTGAATATGTGCAGTAGTGTTTCTCTCAGATTGGTCAGTGTTTAGGCATCCTCCATCTCTGAACCATTATTGCAGTCAAGGAAATGACTGTAACAGATAATAATTGCACTTTCTAATGTGGAAAAACCACCAGTAAAACCCTCTATTCACAAGCTGACATGTTTCAGCAGAAATAAGATCTAAAATCAGAGAGTAGTTTATAATGTTGGTAACCAATATTACATTTTTTCCTGACAATGTAGGTTCATGTGGCAGCAAAGGCATTGTCACATAAAAAAATTGCAACGTCCTTGGAGCAGATGACCATATGAAGGAATCAGGCACACTATTATGTCATACTGTAGCCTGAGTAGAAAAACTGCTGGAAACTGAGTGTTCAGATTGGTCGGTAACCAGGGATAACAGGGATTACTTCTACATACATTACCACATTATTTGAAAGTTTGGCCACATTTTAATTGAACATCCTTCATTGCAACACTATAAGGCACAAAACATGGAAAAGCATAATAGGTCCTCTTGAAGAAAGTTTACAGTGGCAGGTGGTCAATAGAAAGAATAAATATAATTGATATTTTTTGCTAAGACAGTTTGCTCTTGTGACAATACACAACAATGTGTTTTAATATAAGAATAAACAAGACTGAATAGATGAGTCTCTCAAGGCAAAAGACTTCCCTCAACCAAATTATCAGTTTCCCTTTACACCAAAGTCATAACATGGATACTAACAGTCCTGTGGGACCTCAGGATTCCTGAAAGTATACTGCTGTTCAGAATAACTCTATGAAATATATGTTACAAAATTTTGATCGTAAACAGTGCTCACATTAATGCACCTATTTATGAAACAGTATACTACTGTCACAAATTACTTAGAAGAAGAAAATGATACTAACAATTAAAATAAAAAAATTAAACATACATAAATTGTTAGGCAGCATCTCACTACAGATCATAGTTCAACATATTTTGTAATTTGTAATCGTATACATTTTTTTTCAACTCTACAGTACACACACACACACACACACACACACACACACACACACACACACACACACACACACACACACACACACACACAATATGCTCTTTTCATTTCTTTCATTTCAAACTGATTTGCACTAAAGCATTTAAAATCCGTCTCGTGGAACTTGGCCATCACAGTATTTATCTCTCTGGGACCTGGACTCAGCTATAATGGATCATCCTCACTGTCACATAAGATACAGTCATCCCTGTAATAAGTAAACACATGCTGTCACACATCAGCCCGTCAGCCAAAGCTCTCCAGGCCCTCCAGCGGAGGGGGCCCTTGGTCCAGCAACTTTACCCTGCCTGTGCTTGTGTTTGTCGGGGCAAACAGGAGTACACGGCTGGCCTGGGTGCTGAAAATGACCATGCTTTATTGCCCAGTGTCTGAGCTGAAATAAACACAGTTAGCATGCCATGAGAAGATTGTGTGTGTGTCTGTGTGAGTGTGTGTGTGTGTCTGTGCTCATCGGTCAAAAGAGAAAGACGGATTATCTGTTTAAACTCCCTCAGTGCAGCCAGGCCACACAGCAGGCCTGCTGCCTATTTCAGCTTACACAATCAGGCCTTCCTCTCATATCTACAATATTTAACATTTCTTAAAGATCTTGACTTTAAATTTCCATTCCTAGATCAAGTGTCCAAGCTTTAGTAATGTTACAGTGTTATTGGTGGAGACAAGTACAATCTCCAAGTTTAAATTTGCCAAAACGTATCAATCAGAATAGTTTTCAAGAGTTGTTCTGCAATATTTTAGACATGCTGATATTGATGGTAAAATGTGAGTTGAGGATCTAATAGTACTTTTTTAAGCCCCCATCTATTCCTCCTCTTGCTGCCTGTCAAGTTGATTTCTTGCTGCCATGCTGTATTTTTCCCATCAGACTTACCATATGACATTCTCTGAACTGTTTGCTTACCCTTCTGTGTAATAAGCCCACAATCAGGAAACCACAGTGTCCAAGCCTCAACCACAACAGACCAGGTCTTGGTTTTCAGGACAGGGTCTGGTTTTTACTGGGAAGAGGGCAGGATGATGGTAGCTGAAGTAAGACCAGTTTTGAAGATAGAGCTACTGTACATGCTGGCAGTGGAGGAAGAGGCATTCAGATCCTTCACTTTGGTAAAAGTAGCAACAGCACAATGTAAAAATACTCCCTCACTTGTAGGAGTTCTGCATTCAAAGTCAAAGTACATAAGTATTGTAATCAAAATATACTTTAAGTTTTAAAAGTAAATTGTAAATGGACCTGCTCGCGTATAGCACTTTTCTGTCAGTCTGCTGTGTCCTGATTATTTCAGACTTTTGGGAAGACTGGACTAAATGTCTGTTCAAGACTCATTTAAGTTCATCAGTTAGTATGTCTTTGTTTTCACTTGGTGGGTTTATTGTTGGGGAGATTGTGCTCTCTTGGTTTTTGGGTTTCAGTTTACTGTGTTTTTTCCATCCTGTGTTTCTGTGCTGCTTTTCCCTCATTTATCCAGCTACACACCTGTCCTGTATCATCCTTGTTAGTCCTTCCCTGCACCTCAGTTATTCCCTCCATGCTGCTCTTCTGCCTCATCGCCTTACGACCTTTTTCACAGCAGACATTTTGACTTGTCATAGTAGGAAAAGCACAGGTGAAACTGATAATATAAACAATGGCTCAGTTCCATTAAGTTTACCAGTAAGCTATTCCAGTGAGCCAACCAGGACAATACCACGGTCTCCCCCTGAGTGGAATGCAACCATCATTAATGTTATTGTATACACCTGTGTTTTTCCTAATATGACATGACAAAATGTCTGCTGTGAAAAAGCTCTTTTCTCCTCACCTGAGCTTCTCTGGCCTTTTTCTCCATCTGCACTTTATTCACCACTCAGTCGAGTTTGTTTCTAAGTCCTGGTTTAAAGTTCAGTCTTTGTTGGATCCTTGATTTGATGTCCAGTTGTTTTTTCCTTGAAATTAAAAGTGATCTTTTGAGTTCCTGTTGCCTGCTTTCTGGTTAAAAACAAACAAGACCATGACCTGGAAAAAGTGATTAAAGTTCATAATAATTCTGTGACATAATTTTAAATATGTAATTATAACTATATTTTTCCCTAGAAATTTTTCTCAAGCTTTTTAAAAATCATTTTCTAAATCTACAAATTGCTTGCAATCTGTGAAATATTTCTGCCAGGTTACTCATCCCCTCTTTCCCCGTGTTATTGAAAGACATCACACCCATTTGCTCAGGTTTTAGAGGTTTCATTCTCGTGAAAGGCATCTGAAAGTGGCACAAGATTAGCAATGTTGCTCCAGGTTTTAAAGGGTTAATGTTGCAGCAGGTTTATATAATGTTGGATGTTTAAATTTAAAACACTATGCACCATATTACCATATTTTATAAGATAATAATATGTTCTGTATCTTATTAAGCTTTAAATTAACTTCTAACTATAGCTGACTCATAGATATAGTACAAAATGGACACACTAAAGTAAAGTACAAGTACTTAAGAACTGAACTTAAGTACTGCACCTGAGTAAATGCCCTTACAGACAGGTGATTCTTTGCCTGTCTTTATCCCTGCAGTTTTACAAATGGAGATAATCTTTTATGTTTTGAAAGTATAAAAATGTTAATCTTTCAAGTTTTGTTTTTTTCCAAAATCTTTCTCAGATTAGATTTGCCAGTGATATAAAAGGTTTCTCAACACTGTCCCAGCACTGAGTATTCTGTAGGCTAATGTTTCTTTTTTATTACGTATGTTGTGGTTTTTCTTGCAGTGCAGCAACTATGTTTTATGTTCTTTTACAGAGAAACTCGGACTGAACCTGTGACCTTTACTTTATGGGAGGCACTGTAGTGGTCTCACTTCTCCCGTGGAGCCAGCTGGAGTCTCTTCACTCCCAGCCCATTAGCACTCCGTACATCCAGCTGTGTCTCTGTCAGACAACAAGCCTGATCCACAACACATTACCAGCTCCTCCTGCTTTGCTTCTCACATGAAGATCAAGCACACAGGAAAAGAGGCAGTAAACTAGGATCAGCGAGTTAGTTTCAGTGTGTACCCTGACTGTTTTACCCTTAAAAACACACACATGCACGTTTGGTGACCTGAGTGGCTGTGAGGCCCCGTCTACTCACACATTGATTAACCCTGAGAGTGTTTGGCCATTAGAGCCCGATCTGCAGGAATCAAACCAATATGTGAACTCTGTGATTAGTGTCAAAAGTGTTACAACGCCTTTCACTCAGAAACCAGAGCTCAGTGCATTCCAGTCCTGCTCCCCATATCTCTGGTATGAAATACAAATAGTCTATGATGAGGGAGAGACGCACAGGAGAGATGCAGCGTGGGGGTTATCGAGCAGCTACATTTTTTCCATGTCAATTCAGAGAACATGTCACCCTGGTGCTCCCCCTCTCCCACCTTCTCGCTCTCACAGATACACACACACAATCAGTTATGAAAATATTTCTCCAACGTCAAATGTCGAGGGGCTACTGAGGCAACACAATTCTCCCCAGTGGGAGGCAGATCAGAGGAGAAGTCTGCACTCTACCTGCTTTTCTGACAGACCTCCCTGAAATCCACTGCCTGCCTTTCACCTGTAAAGGCAGCCGCACTGCACGGATCCAATCCAATAACCCCAAAGGGTGAAGGGCAGTAATACAACAGAGGCTTTCTCCCCGTGCAGACAGAGCCCCCAACCCCGAACACCAGCCAAAGACATAAATGCCTCCTACGCCATCCAAAACCCCAAAGCCAAGGACAGGAAAGAAGGAGAGACAGTAGGGTTACAGTACAATGGCAGGGGTGATGGAAGGATGGGGAGGTAACAGGAAGGACTCTTACCACACTGCGTGGGTGATGAGGACACAGGCGGTACAATGGTGTAGCAGGGAGGTGTATTTACTCTAAGGGTGATTTCTCTGCCCCATCCCCACCTCTGACTCAGTGGCAATGTGCTGACTGGACACTGCAACTTTCCATTTCATCTGGACCAGACATCTTTTTAATACACATCAATTTAGAAGAGTCACTGACCTCCAGTTGAATATTTGACATCGAGCGGCCTTCCCTGGAGACAGGGCTTTCGTGTTTAGCATAATAATCTAAATTGCACAGTCATAATTGAGATATGATATCATGTATCTCTCTTAGGGCTGGCTGGCATGAAGGCAGAGGCCGAGCAGGAAGTTAGCGATAGGAACAAATTGTTAAGAGGAAGGAAATGTTTAAGTCCACAGGGATGATAGCTGCTGATTCTGCCATAACACACCTCTCAGGACAATTAAGGATGCTATCAAAGTTATGCAAATTGCACTACCATTCTGATTTTTTCAAATCTTGGTGGGGAAAATATTAACTGACAAATCTGTAACGCTTTCAGCTTTTATTAATCCTGCACTGCTTTCAACGTTCATTAAGCAACTAGAGGCATTTTGATCAGAGCTCCATTCATTCATTTATTCATTTTTGCTGTCAGGTTAGGATTTCCTCAGGACCTTGAAAAAAGTGGTTTTAAAAAAAAATGGAATGATGGTATTTGCAATTATGGAACAATACAATGAATACCAGAAAATGAAAGTTAAACTTATGTAGGTTTTACTTATCTGACACTGTCTGACAGCTACAACTGTTAATAACAGATGCCTGTGTCTGAATGACAAATGGCCATTCACTTAACAGATGGATGAAGCCATCAACATTACATATTCCATGTTTAAAAGGTGCTTACTTGAGTTATTCTGTTAAATTCTTCTTGCTCCACCAATACAAGAAGCTTCTCTTCTTGTATTTCAAGATCATTTAAACAAATCTTATGTGAGCACTAGCACTTGTTGATGCAGGCTTAAGACACAAGATCATGGGTCTAACACAGAGGAAAAGAATTTTCTAAAGAAAACTTGTGTGCATTTACATACGTCAAACCATCAACTTCAGTCACTTGAAGAACAAACAAAACAACAAAAGGGCAGAGGTTCAAAAGGGGGGACTGGGACACTGTCACAAAAGAATAAAACATAAAATGCAAGTCGCACAATACTGTATATTGCAATGGTTAAGAGATCAAACTGCAGAATTTTAGATGCACTGAAATACATCAGTAAGGGTCTTAACTTATACAACATCCCGCATGTGGACAAAATTAATGAGTAAATGGAAATGCTCACCCTAATTTCAACCTTCAACTCTTGTGAGCTCTGTAACTTTCTTCAAAGTACAGACAGTCATAATCTATTTTTAAAGAGACAAAAGTACATGGGAGGGACTGTTTTATATCATGAGTTTTGTGTTTTTGTTAAAATAACTTCATTTTTTTACCAATATGTCTTTATTAATTTAGAGTTAATAGGTAGCCTTATTTTAATACAAGAAATAACCAGAGATTTATCTGAGCATGAATGCTAGATGTAATGTCAGCAAATTTGGGGGAACAAACCTGGGCTAGCATGAATGCACATTTTAAATTAAAAAATATTAGTATACAGTTGTAGCTGAGAAATTAAATTATATGTTCAATTTTAATCTAGAAACTGTTTCATCAAGTGTCCAGCACATGCTTCCTGTACAACACTACTGCATATACACACTGCTGAACTGTTTCCAGGAACACAAAGTTACAAGTCCACTTTACTCAAGTTAACAGCACATTACTTAAAATACATCAGTCAAATCAACACAATATTGTGTACCACACACATGAAGATGCAATTTATTTTTCTGATCCATATATAAGGGCCTCACTGCACAAGAGGCAGCATTAATCATAGTCTACCAGCCTGTTGGGTCCTGACTTCTCCCTGTCAAATTTGATGCAACATACCAGCCTTATTGACAAGTTTTTGTTGTAAATGGAGTGTGTTGCCACCCAGGCTGGAAGGTGCACATGTGGGCCGCAGCCCCGCAGCGGAGGGCTGAGCCTATGGAGGTCTGGAGCTCTTCTCTCCACAGGTTTAGTCTAGTCTAGAGGACTAGGCCCCACATCTGGACATGACCACCATCAATGCCATCAGCACTAACACAGTGCACAGGCACGTGCAATCCTGTGCCCACCCGCTGTTGCAGGTCCAAGTGGATGGAAAGAGGGCGCAATACTTTTCACTGATAAGATACACAACAATCACGTCTAACATTAGTATTATGTAACATATTTTTGAAAAGGGTGTGCTGTATTCTGCATGTAGAGCATCACATGCAGGCGTTTTCCCTGAGTTATGAGAAAACCAACATAGACAGAGCTCTGCATAACTCAATTACTGCATATGGCTTCATCTTTCATAGTTCAGAAATGAGTGAAAATGTGTATGTATACATTTATGTGTTTTTTCTGTGAGCAGCTACGACGAGAGGAGACTCACTGAGGTGTTAGGGGGTTGTAAACAGATATGGAGCAGAGCGGATTCTCATGGTCTACCTACCAGCAGGCCACTCACAGTTCACTACACACTGCACACTGGAGTGTTTTCTCTTTTTATTACTTTCTGTCTTTCTGACTGCCTCTGTCTACTCAGCTTCAGAGCTGGTTATCATAGGTGAGATGCACCAAAATGTGCACACAACGTTTCATAGGAAAACTTCATCACAAAAAACAGATTGTTTTCCGCTATCTTTATTTTCTTTTTCATTCCCTCTGTCCTTTTGTGACACATGTGGGAGAGCAGGAGCATCCAAAGTCGCATGTGATGGTAAAATTCCAGCAGCCTCACTCGGATGTCCCCTCTTCCTGCTATTCTATATATGTCACCAGGCCTTTTGGAGGGGGGCTCTTATGGGAGCCTTGCTGGCGAGAGATTTGTCTTTGCACACTCACGCACACTTGGCATGCACATATACGTGCATATACACAGATGCCTGACACAGACATACACAACCAAAGAGGGATAAATGTGAGGGATCAGTTGCAAGGGTCTGGGTATGACCATGAGGAATGCCAGCCGAGGGCTGTGGTCTGACACCTCTCGCTGTCTGTGACGCTGTCAGCCATGGGAAACATTGCTGCCCAGGAGAGCTACGGCCAGAGGGTGACGTGATGGGGCAGGATGTGTTTCCAGTGGTGAGGTTTAACCGTGCATGTGGACATGCTCAGAGACCTGTGGAGGAAATTCTCAGCACCCCTTGGCCTCTTTGTCTCGTGGGTGTCAAGAGCGGTGTGTCCCAGCTGGCCACACACAAACACACACACAAACACAAACACACACACATTGTACCCAATTATCAGCTCCTTTACCATAAAACCTGGTATTTCATCTTCAGTGTCACCTGTTAACATTGGATATTTACCAGGAATCTTCAAAGCATTTTGGCATTTACTCTACTTTTTCAGGCTAAATACTTTGACAATCCAGAGGAGCTTTAAAAGGCCCCTAGGTGACCATGTGATGGTTAATAACACTAGCTGGAGTGATTCACCCGACTCTGCAGTGGAAGTTATGACTGCTCCCTGATGCTCTCTATAAATCCAAGCCTGTGATAAAAGCATCAGTCATTTACATCCAAAAGCAAGCTGGTATATGAATTTTTCCCGTTGCGCTGCACGTTGATTTCCTCTGACAAGAGTAGAAATAGTTTCTGGTCTTAATGGAGCATGACAATCCTTCAGAGTCCAACAACACAACCACGCGTTTTCAATCACAAATTGTACCCATCCATCCATTCTCTTCTTTCTCTCTGCCTCTCTCACAGTGTTTATTTCTCTCACCCCCTCTCTGTAACCTATCCTCGCTCCCTTCCCTGCCCTTAAAACCCTCTTTCTTACCCTGTGATAGAATTAGGGAGTCCTTGAACCATGGTGATCACACTTCCTGAAGCAATTACTATTAAGCAGCGGTGGCCAGAGAGCGTAGCACAGAGTGCGCTACAGAGGCGGGAGGCTGTTTACATGGAGCCCAGTGGTGAGATGGTGACACCCACACCAGAAGCAGCCAGAGGTGCTCTCAGAAGGCTGGCAGAATGAGGGAGGGGGTTGTGGAGGCAGCAGAGGGCTTAGGGGGCACAGATCTGTTTTTACAGGATCCAAGCTGTCAAGATTTTACCCACATGGTATGAAATGTTAGGAAACGTTACATTACAGACAGATGTACCTCAGCTTCACATGGAAAATCAGAGGTCCGGTTACACACGCTGTATACAGAAAGACAAGAAATGAGGGCGAGATGAAAAGAGGCGAGTTGAGAAATGGTTCCTCTCATTCACAGCAGTTTGGAAGTTGCTTATGAAATGGAGATGTTCTCTTTTTCCATCCCATGGCATTGGTAAGCATGTTTAAAAAAGAACAAATTGGTGCAGGCAGAAGTACAGATTCTGATAAACATCAGATGCTTTTTGCTTATTTCTAAATTTTGACAGCACCTTTCCATGTGTCAAAGGCCCACAGTCCAGAAACAATTGATTTTATATGAGCCTTTTCGAGCTCAGATGGTTTGTTGCACTCTTGTGTTATTTCACTTTTTTTTGAGACTTAAATAATGTCAGCATATTCATAAAAAACAGATAGAACAGAAGGTCTGAATCTTGTTTAAACAAAATTCAAACCCAGGCCATTATTCCTTCTCCTCTCTCCTGTCAGTAAAGCCGACTCCTCGACCCCTTCAGCACATCATTTTATTCAACATCATGGTCTTCAGGACAAATTCAAGCGTAAACCAGCTGTTTATTTTTGGAATGGTCTGCGTTAAATCTAATTTGTGCAGGATGGGTGCTGGGAGACTCAGGAATCCCCTGCAGCCTTGGCAGAGGAAGAAGAGGAATGTGACCCCCAGAGGTCAGCGGTCCCCTCTCCTGGGTTACAGGGGCTCCTGCACAAGGGCTGGGCCAGGGTCACAGGTCAGTGGGCTCGCTCATTCGGCTCTGCCCTGGCGCCTGCCGGCACAGCCCTCAATTTGTAAAGCGGTAGAGGGTGACCCCAGAGGGCCTCTCCTGGCTTCCCTGGCCAAACACAGGTCTTAAACACTACCAGCCTCCCCCAGATTCCCTTGTCTCCCCTTGACTCCCCCATCCCAAGCCAGGACCTATAGTCTAACACACACACACACACACTCAACACCAATCCATCCTTAATAAGAGGAATTACCCCAGGCAGGGGCAGAAGAGAGGGAAGGGGGGAAGCAGGTATGCCGCCATCTCCGCCTCATTACTTAGTGGATTTATGTAGGATCATATGCCCTGTGTGTAGTGGTGCACTTGGGCGCTTAACTTCTTGACCTGCACTGTAAATAAGTAAATTAATAAATACAAAGCAAAGCTGTCTGGAGATATAGGTGGATAGGAGAAACTGCAAAAGGTTAATACAGCAGACATAACGAAGAACTTTAACACCAAATCTCAGTACGTTTCTAACCATTTAGATGTTTCAATGAATAAAAAGGGAAATTCGTACTAATATAGAAGAGCTTTAAGAAAAACTGCTACCCTCAAGGATGCCAACTTCTGCAGCTCATGCTTCGGAAAAAGCAAAGGTAACATCCAATGTCTGACTGTCTGCTTCTGAGTGAGCTGCCAGTCTGTCTGTTTCCACTGATGAGAGAGACTGAGCTGTTTCTGATACTGACTGTTACAGAGAGACCAATTATCCTGGCCAATGAGGACAGGCCTCTGACAGCATAATTACAGGCAGCCTTGCCTTGCAGCAACCATATGCCTGGGTATGGCTACCAGTCACCCAGCAGTTGGGAAAAAGAGACGAGAGAAACGCAGTTGGGACATGGGGGTGGGTCTGAAGGTGTCCTAATCCACCAGGACCCAATGTCCTGTCTTGTCCCAGACTCTGGGGCCTCTCCATGGGCTGCTGAGAGTCAGAGCTGGGGCCTGATTTGGCCCAGCTGGAGGAAGCGGGCGATCAGAGTTCAGTTGGTGCAGACAGAAGTAAAGTAAACAGCCGTGGTCACTGGGCAGGCCGTTAGCAGGCCTCGGACAGATGAGCAGGGGGCCGGGAAGACCACACACATACACATACAGCCAGACCACACAGGGGCCGGGGCTCAGGGGCCTACGCACGCAAGCACACGCCCCATCGGCAGGGTTCCCCTGTGGGCAAAAGCATGCTGCAGGTCAGGGCGGAGAAACATGGAATATAGAGGAACAACAGACTGGCACAGAGCAGAGACCCTCTGAGAGCCAGGATGAACCTTTACATAGCCTCAGAACGAGAGAGAAACTGGCAGGACTGGTCCCAGTGACTGGAGACATAATCCTCTTATACAGCAGAGCTGTAAGAGAGTAAACACAAACAGGAAGAGATTCATAAGTACGCTGCTGTTCCACTGCCAAATCTTAAAGTGCAGTTTGGAGTGTGTTCGCCTCCACATTGATGGCACGCACTCTCGTCTCGGGAAAACCACACGTACATTAGCTGGGAAATCACATCATGTTGATAAACCAAAAGTCAAATAAGCAATTGTCAACAAGATTTATTTTTTGTTTAAGTTATTTGCTTTATAAAATGTCCCAATGGGGAAAACAACTACAAGGACAGAGTTTCCTATTTCATCGATTATTGATCTTTACGTTCAAAAGTTATTACATTGCTTACATATCGATAATTTTGGACAAGTAACTGGATTTGGATGCATATTTTCTGATGTTGCACGGATGTGTTGCAATATCAGTTTGTGTTTAGTATTTGGTGTATTTGAAATCTGTGTAAATCCTACTGTGTAAATCCATATTTTATTCACTGTAATGATATTCTAAGAAAGAAAGTGTGTGGGGATAAAACTGAGCGATTATCACTGTGTGTCTCTTTAAAACAACACACCAACAAAAATTCATAACCTACCTGTAACATAAAATATGATGTTGTTTTAAGTTTTCTTTCTTACTCAAACTTGTATACTATTAAAATTAAAAACAGAGAAAAAGTTATCATTGTCCAGAAACATCTCTTTCTCTCTCTTTCTTGCTTACACACACACATCCACACGGTTACAACTTTGGCAAACACATTAGCACACAAAGGCTAAACAAAAATAAATATGACACACAAACACACACACGCACGCACACACAAACACACACACACACACTCTCCCCTTTTCTCTCCACATAACCATCAGTCTCTTTCTTTATCTGGACAGTGTCAGAATGACCCATGGGAGAGCCTGTGTGTGTGTGTGTGTGTGTGTGTGTGTGTGTGTGTGTGTGTGTGTGTGTGTGTGTGTGTGTGTGTATCACCCTGACATAGGGTGGAGTGAAG
Organism: Plectropomus leopardus; assembly: GCF_026936395.1. Classification (NCBI taxonomy): domain Eukaryota; kingdom Metazoa; phylum Chordata; class Actinopteri; order Perciformes; family Serranidae; genus Plectropomus; species Plectropomus leopardus. Next base: position 24,592,392 of record NC_142176.1, on the reverse strand, counting down.
AGTAATGCTCTCAATCACAATTACTCCCCGCTGCCACCAGTCATGCCGCCTGCCTCGCATCACCTTACCACTCACGCACATACGTGCATGCACACTTACACACTCTCACTCTCTCACACACACACACACACAAACACACACTGAAACACAAGGTCAGCATTTCCACTGGAAAGACACGATGTACTCTTCGGCAGCGGGTCCAAGCTCACCTCCACCGAGGATCTAGTGCAGCTGTCAGAGGGATCAGGCAGAGCAGGGCCGGGCTGCACCATCTGCTTACAACACACACCCTCCTGTGTATCAGTAATCCTCAGCACCCTGCCTCCCTCTTCTTTCATCGCTTATCTCCACATTTAATACCGCATTTATGATAACGAATGACAGGTAGCTTGGGCTGTGATCCCTCCTCATCTGGCCTTTATCTCATAATGGTACGAGCTGCATTCTTCCTTCTAGCACAGCACCCTGTGCGCCTTGACAAATCCTGATCACAGGGTGGGCAAAACACTTGCTAAAAGTCTTTCTGGCTGTAAAAGAGGGCAGTTGAGAAATAAGTATTTGCTGCTAATAAAATATACAGGCCACGTGTTTGTCAGTGTGTGTGCGTTGTGCATGAGAATGAGCGGTGGCGGGATGTGTTGTTGAGCTGACCGACAGATTCAAGGTCTTTGAGTAAAAGGAAAAAATCCTTGACAAAGTGTCACTGAACTCTGATATTGATGCTGATGTTTGCTATTTGGTGTTTTTGAGCAAGGCCTAAGTTGACAGTTTGTGTCTAGGGGTCAAGCTTGACAAGGAAGTAGGTATGGTTCAGTGTCTGGACAGGAGGCTGGGGTCACTGGGGTAAGAAGTGGCTGATTTGAGGTCATGGATGCATGTTTGAGGAAAAGGTTTGACTGCGGTCTGTAAATGTAAAAAACGCCGTAATGAGGCATACAGATGATTGAACGTTGTGATCGTAGGATCAGGTCAGGGTTGTGAGGAGTCTGGGGGGTCCGTGGTACTGAGGAGTGTAGACAGAGGGTTTAGGGGGAGCTGGACACTTGTCTGCTGGATAGGGAGCTGGTGAAGGTCAGGGAGCAGTGAAATATTGCTGTCAGGTAGAGGGAAGAATAACACAGACTCTGTCCTTCCTGCCGTACCACAAAAGCGTCTGGGTCCCCACCGGGTGACACTTTGGGGTCATGCCCTGTGCGCAGGCTGAGACAAGGTTCTCACACACTCAAGTGCATCCAAATAGGATGGCCATTCACTGACAAAACACTGATCCGAGTGGACAAAAAAAAGTATCTGAAGTGTCTCTGCAAACAATAAAATAAGTTTTTTAAAAAATGATTAACGCTATTGTTACACAGATAAAGTAATCAATATCATTTGATTGCATTTTAAGAAACAATAAAAAAAAACAGAGCTTGAAATAACTTTCTAATTGGATAGCTACACTTTTTTCAGTTACCAAATAAACTAAGGATATCAATGAAAATATTGTAAAAACAAGTAATGCTATATAATGATGTAAATATTAATTCTTTATTTATTTTATTTTTTAGCGGCAGCATATTATAGATATTATTGTACTATTATAGGCCTATAGTAAATGAATAATATTTAACAGATCTTATATTTTCCATTAGGACAATTTTGAATTAGCAAAAATGTATTTTTTAAATCTATGTGGATTTTATAGACTTAATTCTTATATTTCGTGTATGCATTACATTTATCATAGTAATTTAGACTTGCAGAAGCCTAGATCCAAACGCTTCAAATAACAAAAGTATTAATATGCCCGGTTTTCAGACACAAGTCTGCGGTGAGACTGATTGAAAGTTGAAAGACTTTGGCTCTGATTCCTCCATTGTTTGATCAGACAGGAGAAATCCTCAGCTCTCTAAATTGGTCCTTAATGAGACTCGCACGTAGGCCACTTCCCTTTGACCTCCGACATCCTCACGCTTGTCCCGCGATTCCTCTTCGGAAAAGGAGGACCGACTGGCGAGGAAACCTCGCTAAGGGAGGAGAGCTACAGCACAGGAAGGCACGAGAGAGAGAGAGAGAGAGAAAGGTGACTCATTTAATTTTCAGACACGGGCATCTGGTCTTAAAATCCAACAACACTTCCCGTCTTGGATGCTGCCAGTTGCTGTATAATTTGCGCAGACCGTGCGTCTCAAGTGATAAACATTGTGTCTGCTGATGAGTCCCAATAAATTGTGATTCATTTTCATATGTTTTAAAAGTTAACAGTGATATACGTTGTAGATGACAAAATTGTTACACCCCCCAAAACCTTATGCAAAACATATACAAAGACAGACACTAAAATTATTAATATCAATATAGATACAACAACAATATGATACTTTTTGCGTTCGTAATGTCTTGTTTATTATTCTCAGCGGAAAAATCTGTATTTGGAGTCAAGTTTGAGGTTTGTCACATTAAGTTGGACGGATGGACTCGAAGTGCACTCTGTCTGACTTTGAGATGTCCAACGTCCAACTTTCACTGCTTTCCAGATGATGGCTTTTTTTTCTGTTATGATTGCTGTCTAACATGAGACCGACGACGCGTTGCACGGGTTATATAATCAACGCAGCATGCATGAAACATTAAAAGTCTTAAAACTCAAAATAGCTTACTTAGCTAACTTAAAATAGCACCTGCGCTGGAGCTGAAAAATAGCAGGCTGTCTGTTCAAAGCCCTGTTGAACAGATTAATGCACTGCCAGACCCTCTGAACCTAAATGTATATATTTCTAATGGTATTACTATTATTTTTATTATTATTACTATTATTACTATTATTACTATTATTATTATTATTATTATTATTATTATTATTATTAGTCGATAAAATAGAAATAAATGTGTAACCCCAAGCAATCAGAGATGTCAGGGAGCAGTCAGGAGTGGCACTGGTAAAACTATAATCCTGTATCAAATTATTCATCACAGTTATGTGATGCCATGTGTAGTATCAGTCATCTCATCAGTGAGTCTTTCACATGTTAGTCTGCACATTTTAACACCAGGCGAATTATTTCAGTTCCTGGAAATTTATTTTTTCACATTTGGAATGTCTCATTATTAAATGAAACACAAACATCTGTGATTATAGTTTGTGTGTTTACTCTGCCACTCAAATTTTGATTTAAACCTACAGTTAATTTTGCACACAGAAAAATGGCTCATAAACATCAAAGGAGAAAAAGTTGTTCCAATTTGCACTCCACAAAAATTAATGTTTTAAGTTTTCTTTCAATTAAATAAATTAAAACATGTTTTCTGCTTTGGAAACTGATCACATATTTACAGCTATTATCTCACCTTACATTTTTATTTTAACTAGCCCAAGAAATATTCATATATAGTCCAGTTTAATTTATTAGTCTGTCTCTATACATTACCTCACATCCATCTGTCAGATTCTTTTGTCTAATGCAAAGTGCAAAATTTTAATTGACAGACAATGTTGGACAAATAAAGGCTTTCACAACATTGACAACCTTTTTTACTGTTCACTGATTCATATAACATATACACAGGTGATGACAGAGAGTGTGCAACAGAGTGGCCAATGTGAGTGAGTGTACGGTGTACTAATAGATCCCTCTAGATGGCGTTAACATGCTTTGAGGGTCTGTGGATTATAGGGTGAAAACAGACAAATCCCTGAAAAAAAAAATACTGCTCTGTTATTTTGTACTCTTTGTAGTAATAATAAATAAATAAATAAATAAATAAATAAATAAAAGACTTATCTTTATTTCATTCTTTTCTGTCAGTTATTTGCACAGAATGTGTTTCGGTTTGGCACAGGCTGCAGCTGATAAGTTGCTTGATGACAAAAGTTATTTTGGGCGCACAAGTGGAGCATAGCATAAAAATATGATTTCTTGGAAAGCAATACTTAGAATGCAAAATGTGAGTTACATAGAAATAAATAAAGATGAAAATCTATTAAAATCTATGACGACTGGTTGTAAATTCTTTACAAATTTGAGAATCTAGAGCATTTCACTCCCTGACACACACACACACACACACACACACACACACACACACACACACACACACACACACAAACACACACACACACACACACACACACACACACACACACACACACACACACACACACACACTGACCGGATCATCGCTCAGTGACACTTTGGTGTGCCTGTTGCCCTTTCACATATTTTCACATATATGCTGCACTAAATGCTCATAATTGATGCATCTGTCGGTCAGCAGGCAGCACATGATTGGGCTATAACAGTCCTGTGAAGAGAGAAGGCGGGTGGAGTGGGGGCGCATGAAGTAGAGTCTCACAGACCCCTTATATCTAATGATTTGGGGTCCCAGGGTCCCAGGCTCCATGGCTGTGTGGTCCTGAGCAGACACAGCAGGCTCAGTGAAAGGCAGCCCTCTCCTCTGGGACAGAAACAACATTCATTCTCTGGATCAAATAGCAGCAAAACTCTCTAGTCGACATCAGATCTCATTACGGCACAAAAGCACTGTTGTGTCACTCAATATCAAACAGAGACAAGCATTTAGACAACCTACAAGGTCGGTGTCACCACAGTGTGAAAACACGTTCACCTTGTGAAAGGCTTTCACCCAGTAGATATCATTGCCAGTTTTTGATTCTCAATTTAATTTTTAGGGGGAAAAAAATAATACATTGACACTCTTTATGTACATTTTTTTCAATACTTGATTTTTTAACTTTTTTTTATAAAGGAATTCCTTAATTGCTGGTGTTTCTCATGTGTCCCATTTTTTCCCCCTTATCTATTTATAGAAACAGCAATGGAATACAATCCTGCGGCATCCAGAGATGGAATAAAAGCCAAGGGGATCTGAGTGATTGCTACTATAAAACGTCTCCCAGGCCTTGTAGAGCTGTAAAGGACAAAGAGAGATAGTCGGACAGGCCTGTTCTCAGGCTGCAAACAGGCGTCTGGCTGCCTTCAAGACAGCTCTGTGTCTCTCCCTCTCTTTCTCTCTGGTCTCTTTTTTTTCTCACTTTCTCTTTGTTTGTCTTTCTGTTCTTTTTTTCTTTTTGCTGTCTTTTTACCCTAAACTCGTATTCTGAGTTGCTTCTCTGTGTCTCTTTTGGTTTGTGTGTCTCTTATTGTAGAAAGCATCCAGCACTGGTCTGACAGGGCTATTTAAGGGTGTGTGTGTGTGTGTGTGTGTGTGTGTGTGTGTGTGTGTGTGTGTGTGTGTGTGTGTGTGTGTGTGTGTGTGTGTGTGTGTGTGTGTGTATTGGGGGGTGGGTTAAGGCAGAAGTCTGGGGAAACAGTAACCAGAGATTGTCCCTGATGTGTCGGATGGGGTCACAGCGAATCGCGGGTCTTCTGTGACCCATCACAGAGCAGAGCAGTCGACAGGGAATTCTTATCACACCGCACTGTCATTCACAAATCAACTTCTGAGCACACACATGCATGCATGCATGCACGCAGGCAATGACAGACTTTTCTACTGAGTTTCTATACAAACAGGGGGTTGCACCATATATCACGTGCTAAAAATTAACTATGCAAACCAATAGTTGTTATTCATTCAGTTTCCCTTTGGAGGAGACAAGCACAAACACACGCACAGGCAAACACACAGGAGTAGGCTGACAAACAAAACCAAAGATTGACGTCATGATCAGAAATTAGGGGGTGTTAACATGTAATTAAAAGTTAAATGTAAATCCAAGGACGAAATGTGTGGACTTCACTTTAATATCAAGGTAAACAGATACAATTTCAGTTTCCAAATCCAAGTTTTTCCTCACATGCAAAAGCTCTTAAGAAAAAGATAAATTATGAATAAAATCCATTAAATATAAATTTACCCACATTCTTGTGCACTCATTATGGGCAGAGAGTGGATTAATGCTTATGTGGGTGAGTGTTCAAGCACTTTAATTCTAGTCTTTTGTTTGTGTTGTGTGTGCCTCTACGGTGTGTCTGCGTAAGCGGTTGGGGGAGCAGCACACTATGAGGAGAATTCATGTTAGTCAGCTCTCAGAGAGGTCTCAAATGTCTGTTTTCCTGACGTGTGATCCATAAATATTTGAAGTGGAAAGGGCTGCGCTGCGTTGTAGGACAAATCTAATTAACCCAGAACTTCCTAAGGGTTCCTCCGTCTGCGAGGCTGCGTGGGTGTCTCTTACATCGCCAATTCACCTCCCTAAAAGGGTCTGACTCCTCGTTTAAGCCACTCAAACCTTGATACATCAATCAGTCACTTAAATTAAAGACCTGGTTTTGGTAAAGGAGTTGAAGAAGAATTATTTAGAGGAAGAATTGCTGATTTCTTCTTTCCACGTTGAAGCTTTTAACTTTGTTTTTACTATTAAATGTTCATCATACTTTCTGAAATTGGCTCGAAAAGCATTGTGGGTTCACACTTCAACTCAGGAATTTGCTTGGACTAACACAGAGTGTTAATATAAACATGAAATTATTAAAACATAGTGGAGAGAGAGCAACATGTTGCATTTTGACACAGCTGCCTGAAAGATGATAGCCTGTATTTAAAGAGTGTTGCCTGTGTGGTGAGACAGAAAAGGAAGACAGAGACAACCATATGACCAGAGACAACCCTTTTTCTCTGTCATTCTGTCTTGTTTCTCATCATACGATCCATAAAAAGTTCAAATTACGACACTTAGCGTTGTTATTTACTCGTCTATGTGTTGAGTACACAACTAAAGTAGCCTATGATTCAGTGCAGTATGCATCTCTTCCCTCTCTGTTCTCAATCTGACCCGGGCAGGAAACACTGTGCTTCTGAAATACTAAAGTGCTGCTGATTCCAAGATAGTCTGCCATCCTTTTATCCAGACGAGACATGAGGCCTCTTCTCCTTAAAACCAGCGCTGGAACGCCCAATTGAAAAGACGGCTTTGGGTGAGGATGTAGGGAATGAAAAGCCGTGCATGGATCTCATTCCTGAGGCCTGGGGTTGCTGATTTCATTAGAGCACACCACACCATTAGAGCCGCCTCAGTTTGCTTTGCACTCTCTCCGAGCCTCACATTTCCATAATGCAGCAGCGGATTCAGTTTCACACGAGAGGGCCACGCTCAAACCATTTCCGCCGTAAACCGCTCGCTTACGTTATTATACATTTTCACAATAAATACAAAGGGAAATGCGGCCAGTGACTCGTTAGAGGAGGTTAGCTGTAAAGCCACGTCAACCCACGTGGTGTTCACTCTGTCCTTCTTTAACACATGTTCCACAACTTTTTTTAAACAGATTTTTATCCACAGCACTGGCAGCCAGCTGAAGAGTGACTGGTCTTTGGCAGGTGCACGAGTTGAAATAAGGTGAACGAAGGTGCTGCGTACTGTAACAGGTATGTCTTCACCTCCATGAAAAATCGCCTGGAAGAGAATGGCCTCACAGGCAACCAATGAGATCTGTTCAGGTCTGCGCTCTCAGAGCTGCCAGCAGTTATTAGACACACAGACGGAGGGCTAACGCCTGCTCCAGATGTTCCAGCACAAGCAGCAACAGGGAATTGGATGAGACCTTGAATTAAAAAGCATCACACACTGAGCATATAGTGCACTTCCCCTGTGCCCCTTAGAAGTGCTATTCCATTTCAATGCATACCACCAACAGTGGACCACTGAGGCAGGATAATGAGAAGGGCCAATTAGGAGCTGAAGTTTCCGAACAATACTGCCTTTATTATGATTTCTCAGTAGCATGAGTACAGCCAGTGTGTGAGCTGCCTTTGGAATATAGTAACAAATGAAATCTGTCTGATTTTTGTATAAAAATAGGGGGGGGGGGCAGATTTTATATCTGAGGCAGTCCAATTTTATCTTTATTTATTTTTTGTATGCATGTCTAGCCTTGTTAATGGAGTTGTACGTGTTTTCTCTAGTGGTGGAAAGTACCTCAATAGATTTACCAGAGGTGTGAGCTTACTTACTACTACTACTACTACTTGGACTTGAGTCAAACTTACAAATTTGATTACTTTAGGCTCAACTTGACAAGATCAAAAAAGACTGGCTACTCGACCTGGACTTTAACACCAGTAAGTCTAGACTTCACTCTGAGCCCTTTCACTTTAAATACTTAATACCTTACCCCAAGCCCAAATATTAGAACGTGTTATTTAGAAGGTTTATTTCCTGAATCAACTAACCTGAACATTCCCAGCAAGTCAACACTTCCACTTTGAACCAATCAAGTTGCAGGAGAGAACCATGAAGAACTAGCTTTACGTTATTGAGAACCATTTGGAAAAAATGATGCTGAAGATAATTTGTTTATAACTGCAGTATGCAAAACATGCAGCTTCAACAAACGTGTCAAGAAAAAAATACACATTTTATAAAGCTTTCATTATTTTTGTGAATTGTATATATTATTACTCTTTTGTTAAAATACATAACATTTGGTGAAGAGTAATTACAACTTGTTTAGGACTCAAAACTCAATTTTTAGGACTTAAGACTTGACTTGGGATTTGAGTGCAAGGACTTGTGGATTGCAAAACAATGACTTGCCCCTATTTATTCAAGTACTTTCAACTACAGTTTGGATGTATATGTAATAGCTTATCATTGAGTATTTCCATACTGCACCGCATTTCAGAAGAAAACTGTACTTTTCACTGGACAACATTTATTTAACAGTTATCTTTGCAAAAACTTGGCATAAAAAACATACGTTCAGTCTATCAGATATGGACGACTGTGCTGGATTTCTATATATGAAACTACCAGGCAGTATATCAACAATAAGTTTTACTCAGATAGAACATTAAACTGCTGCGAATAAAGTAATGGACATTCTTTATGTATTCTACATAAAGAAAACATTTTACTTTAATATCTAGGATAAATTTTGCTGACAGTTATTTTGTACTTTTAGTTATGTAATATTATAAAGGTGGGACTTTTTATTGATTATGATTTTAGTTCAGTGTTAGCACATGACTTGCTTACATGTCTACATGTTGTTGTCACATCTATTTGTAGGTCTATTATAAGCCCAAAGAAAACACCCGAGTTTGGGCATTTTATTCTGCACACAACAAACCTTTTATGTATGATATGACCAAGACAGAAGTGCAAGACCATTTATGCTTTTCTGAGCTGCGATGCTAATGAAAGGCTACTTCACATAACAAATGAGACATTACAAAGAGTTGTTTAGTCTCAGTGGTTGTTTAGTGCAGACCACCTCAGGCCCTGAATGACAGACAGAGAGAGATTTGGTTTGGGTGAGTGTTTTCTTTTGCCTGTACGGTCCCTTGTGACAGCAATCAAGCTTGTCATATAAAGTGGTTTGTGTCAGTATTTGTTATTAATCTCACATGTGTGTTACAGTAAGAAAAGTTAACAGCATTTACTCCCCACATTGCAGTCTAGTAGCCAAAAATGAGACATCAATATTAGTGCTGATTACAAAGTGGCAATTTGGAGGTGACATGAGTCAGTGCAGCTCATGAGATTCTGCAACTTCAGGCTTTACAGACAGATACCAAACGAGCTGTGATTTAAGTGTTTGGATTTTGTCGCTGTCGCCAAACCATCATGACACTAGTAACATTTGTGGGAAGGTGGAATAATCAGTGGAGGGGGGACAAATTGAGTTTCCCAGCTCAGACAGAAAGCCACAGCCACTGATTCATCAGCACCCCAATTAATACAAACTCAAAGGGAAAAACTACTCCATCTTAAGTGGTGCTGTACTTAAGTTCATTTGTTAGATAAAATAAGATGAAAAACACCACGTATGAACCGGATGAGCTGACAAGCATCAAAGAATGTCTTTGTAGATAGTGTAATTATTTAACTAGTTGTTGAAAACTATACCCAAATGGATAAAAACAACTGACTTGTGGAGTTTTAAGCCTCAAAATAATAGCTCCCCTCTTCCCCCTTCTCCCTCATTTGGTCTTATCTAGGTTGTAGTGCTTGATGGTGAGACAGTGTTAGATCATGGAGGGAAATAGAGAACATGCATGCCATGTCGTCAAGTCAGATAAGAGACTACTCAGAGTGTGTCTATGTTTAAGTGCAAGTTTACTTGTGTGTGTGCGTGTGTGTGCATGCGTGTGTGTGTGTGTGTGTGTGTGTGTGTGTGTGTGTGTATGGCGTAGAAGAGTCTGGGTCTCTGATTGCCTTTGCTAGGCTTCCCACATTAAAGTGGCCTCTGCCTCAGGGAAGAGATTCCTGGCTGCATGGCAAAATGGAGAGGGGTGGGGAATACAGCGAGGAATAGATATGGGAGAGGGGAGTAAAGTGGGAGGGTAGGGGCATTTAGGTGAAAAGGAGCTGCCAAAACAACTCCCAGGCTTCATCTGGCCTGCATCCAACTGTCCGACACACACTTGTTCACTCTCTCTCTCTTTCTCTCTTACAAACACACAAATACACACAGCTTCGCCCCCACCACATGTTCCTAAGTGCGGACCGCCCATGGGGTAGCCCCCTAACCTCCCTGCCCCCATATCCCGTTCCTCTCTTCCCCCTCTCAGCTTTAATTGAGAAGACAAATGGATCTTTCAGAGCCCACTACCACGCCACCATACATCAGTCATGACAATGTTAGCTTTATAACGGCGGGCTTGCCGTGAGCCGAACCATATGTTCGGCCCGCGCCACACGCACGAGCAAACACCTCAGTACCATGCTAATGGCACCCCAGTAATTGCCTGTTGTTTTATTATTAAAGGTAATTTAGGCCCTAATGGAATTCATTCAACATTGTGCGTCGGCCCTACCCAGACGGCACTGTTGAGAGACCACTCTTCCTGTGTCGGACATCAAGAATCCCTTTTATCTTTCCTGAAGTAAAATATTATTGTACATGATGACATATGCAACAGAGAGACAGATACCATCCTCTCTTTCATGCTAGCCTTTAACTAGTCTCTGTAAGACACTGTATTTTCCCACGGACAGTTTAATCAATCAAACTCTCTGGTTTTGTGTTCATATTCTCAGATGAGTGGGTGCCTTCTCAACTACTCAAGAAACAACCCAGCTTTCTCTTTTAAATGGAAAAAGTCTATTGTGTAAGCATGTATCAACCACAGCTCAGGTCAGATTTAATAGGAATGTCTATGAAACACATGTTTGGTGTAGGCCTATTTATTCAAGTACTACAACAAAATGTCAAAATGTTGCTCAATTTTATTCTGAAGCACAATGGATCAAATATAAACAGGCGACACCACTATATTCTCTTACTGAAAAATGAAAGCTAGCATGACACTGGTACTGACAGCAGAGATAAAGAAGTACATCAGTGTGCCATAGTGATGTGTACTGCATCTACCCAGTGTTACCAGACTTTATGCGGGTTAATGCCTTTTCTTCAGGGAGTTAGTTAGTTGAGGGTTAATTGAGGGTGTCAGAGTAAGGGCTAAAATTTCCATACATGTTAGAAGTTGCCTCTGGGGCGCCCAGTAGCTCAGTTGGTTGAGTGGACGCCCCGTGTACAGAGGCCCTTTGCTGTACGTCACCCCCCCCTCTCTCTCCACTTTTCACGCTATGATTGTCCTATCCATTAAAAGCACCAAAACACCCTAAAAATATCTTTAAAAAAAAGAAAAAGTTTCCTCTGTGTATGTTTAAGCAGCAAGAAAGACAAAGCAATATGAACACAATACAAGGTCTAATATGAATGGTCATGGTTTCATTGTGAGAAGTTTGGTTAGGTTTCAGGAAAGATCCTGGTTCTGCTTAAAATAACTATGTACGGGACATAAGTGAAACTTATGTACTTTATGTGGAGTACTTACAAAAAGTACTTGGTGTATTCACTTAAAGTCTGTCATGTAACTATGCTGACTTTCGGTTTCACACAGGACACTAGAGGTCTCTTGGTTTAAAGTCCATGCTTGTTTGACCCATCCACCAACCCTCCCCTTATAATTACATTGTGTATCCACAACAACAAAAAATCCGATTTGCATTGGCATTGTTCATGTTTCTATGTGAACAGGCTGCAATGCGAGCATCACTGGATGCTGGGCTAACACCAAGCAACATCAACCAGTTCATGTGGCTGATGCTTAACTGTATTCAATGAATATGATCTTAACTTTGTGTAGGTCTTTAAATGCTGCACTGATATTCAGATGGGTTTCAAGAAACCAATGCAATGGCAGAGCACAATGGGGGCAGTTCAGCAGCCTGGAAATATCTGTTTAGAAAGCTAGAAACACATGAGTAACTGGCATCAATTTTGGGGTAAGTAGGAGCCAGTAACACTGACTATAACAAAGCCTGAGAATAAAGTATTTCGACCTTATTCATTGAGTTCTAACAAGGGGGGTTTGGCCACTTACATCAACAAACTAGACACAAAACAGCATGACAGGCCACCATAGAATTAATAGATGCACAGTCACATAATAATCAGCTGGGCTGACAGTTTGTCTGTGCATGACAAGCTAGTTTTGATTACACAGGCAGTGTCCAGAATTTGCTCCAGATTAATGTGTGTGCAGAAAGAGGCCACTGCAGCCTAATGTATGAAAGGGTAGATAGAGAGTTATGTGATAACTCTGAATTATAGTACAACTGTAGAGGAATATGATTGATTGCATAAAAGAAGTCTATCTTAATAAGGAAAAGCAGATACTGCTCATAGATATGAGAAAATGTCACATGGATATGCAGAAACCGAGAATCTGCCATAAGATTTATTAATGAGCTGTGACATACTGGTGACTTTTTTGACCTCTGTCAGTGAAAGGTCACTTATAACTGTTAGGTTTTTACCATCTCCCTCCTCACATCCTTGTGTGTCAGAAGTTTTCGGTCTCTCCCTGTCTGTAAGTCTGTGTTTTCCTCAGGGTGGGACAGTTGGCTCTCCACTGGTTTCGTTTCCGCCTCACCTGCACAGCTGCCACCTATCATCTTTTCAGCTACGCCAATCAGACCTCACTTGCCTGCGGCTTCAAAGACCCGACCAGATCACCCGACCCATTCTCATTCTGAACTTGTCAAATAGCACCACTCTGTCAGTGCTTTCAGTGTACGAGTGTGACATCAGATGATAACATGGTCGGACTGACCTGGTGGTGTTATCATATGCTGGCAGAGAGCCGAAAGACAGCAGGTGCGTGCAACGCGCACAGGCAGCGTCACTTGACAACGCAGCCTGATAAAAATGGTCGTGTGCGCCTGAAACGCTGAAGGACAGCATCAGGTAACAACACTGCCTGTAACCATGTCATATAAGGAGAGCAAGTGCTCTAATAGGACGGCAGGTGGGCAGAGGGATAGGTTCCACAAACAACTGACTTTCATTCGGAGTTCGCTTCCCTTGTGGATATGTCTTTTTTTTCTACACCTCACCATGTGCCTCTTTTGCCTAAACCTAACCATCTGTGACTTTGGTGCCTAATCCTAACAACTGTGACAGTCCGCGCCGCTGTGTAAATATAAGTACCCCGCTGCTTCATCCCACCACACATGCACTTGTTGACATCACAGTAACAGGCAGCGTCATCCCACCACGTGCATTTGTTGACATCACTGTACCGATATCCTGGAGCGTCAACAGCTGACGCACAAGCAAACTCAAAACATCACAGGTTGACGCAAAAGGTCCCGAAAGAGCAGTACAATGTGACGAGTTAGGAATGAGAATGTGTTGAGAATCACCAGCATTTGCCAAACCATCTGTTCCTCCTTGTGGTAACTAGCTTTACTCAGATCTCTGGAGATATTCACCTTGCTTGTATGCCTGCTCATCTCTGTTTCCATCTGTCACAGAACCCACTGCCTGCTGTTAGTCACCTGCCTCACCCTGAGAGAGTGTTTGTGTCACATTCGTCTGCTTAACTCACTGCTCCGATTCCCATCAATCTTCTCGTCCTCTGTGGACTAAGAAGAGACCTGTTTGCTGCCTGTCAAGTACTTTAAACTCTCTGTTAGTCAAATCTGCATGCCCGGCTCTGAGCCCTGTAACTTGTGATTCGTCTGAAGACAAAGATCATTAAATTCACTGTTTTATCAATAATTATCATGCTTCTGTCTCCAAGTCTCAGCACTTGGGTCCCATCTGTCCTAGTAAATTACAACAATAACACACAAACCTCTGCATGCCCTACCAGGTGCTTATCATGTTACATACAGTGTCTTTCCGCTTTCGTCTTACTTATAGGGCTCTCTAGAGTGCTCTCTGTTCTTTTAACTTGATATATTCTTCATCTCAGTACCCTTTACTGTACCTTTTTCTGTCACTTCTTACCCATTTCTAATCTTAGTTTCTTTATTTCCCAACACAGGAAGCCAGTGTGGTACCCTGGGATCATCTGAGGCTGTGTGATCATCATGCTCTTCTTCCTGCATGTTGCTCCCATGGTTTTTCATGCCTGGTGTCCAGCATGCCTATCCTCTGACTGGACTTACTCTCATCTGGGGCCAAAAACACCAAAATAACAATCTTCCCGCCCCTCATCTGCTCACTCTTATAGTCTGGTCTCTTTTCCAATGTCCTCCAACGACCCACATGTGACACTGGATTTTATCACATCATTGTGAATATGTCAAGAGGTGTAACCCAAAGTGTGCTAGATTCTTTCTTTCTGTTGCTATGACATTTGTCTTCTCTTGCTACTTTTCTCGCACTCCCTTCTCTGTTTCTACTCTCTCTCTCTTTCTCTCTCTCTCTCTCTCTCTGTCTCTCTCTCTCTCTCGTTCCCAGCAGCATGTGAACATTAGCCTGGGTTTTTATCAGAGGGCTTCCAGCAGAGCTCCAGCAGGCCTTCCCAGGAGAGAAGGCTACAGGAAGTCGTAGGATGATAAAAACTGGGCCATTACTGGGCCAGCACAGGACCCCAGGGTTCATTACCCCCCCCCCGCCTTCTCTTGATTTCACTCTGCGACTACAGCACAATACACACACATAATCCTGAACACACCTCAAACTCATTACATTAATCAAACTGTGCTGGCTTATCATTCACATGTGAATTTTGGCTCAGATCATGCTGAAATTGTGCATGTGATACTGAAGAAAAATTAGCCTGACAGTCTGACTGAATTTGCCATTTTGTTAAACTCTATACACTATATGACTCACTTAAAGTTTGCGTTGTGAGAAGAGATGTCTGGAGCTATGCAAGATAAAAATAGTTAAACGATGGCACTTTTGCACAAATATATATGAGAGATGAAAAGCCTCCAATGTGAGATTTGTAAAACTCAAAGAATTTTAGGGGAGGATAGCAGGAAGTAGAACATGTCGTCAGATAATTTCCTTTACAACAAGTAAAGAGAACATTAAAATTCCCTCAGCACTGAGCTATTACTCAGCACTCTGCCAGGCCCTGAGAGTGGGTGCGAGGAGGACATAAGAATAAAAACAGCTGCCTCTGAGATGACGTCACAGCTTTGAACACTGCTGATGTAGCTCCCAAGAATAGTACACCAAACCATGGAGCTGCAGCTCTTGAATAGTAGCGTGGGGATGCAGAGAATTAATTGGCAGTATTGGTCTTGTGGAAGTGATGACAGCTGATAGAGAGAGCAGCTGGAAATGACAGTAACACCAGGGCTGGTAGCACTCTACAGCAACGCGGACAGAGAGCAGCACAGAAACCAACAATGAAGGAAACACAGAAGAAGCTTTTTTTTTTTTTTTTTTTGTGTTATGTGTTATATTAGTGTTTTCGTCTTTTGCACAGACACGCCTGGATTTATTTACTAGTGTTTTGTTTCAAGGAGTGGTTGGGAAATACACTTTTCAATTTTCTTTCATTCCCCCTTATATCTGTACAATAAGTATAAGCTACGTGCTACTTGTTAGCTTAGCGTAGGCCTTAACGGCTGTAGATGTGTTCTGATCTGTTGTACCTTTCCTCTGTCGATCTGCCCAGGAGTGCTGCATTACCTAACAACGTGCATTGCACGTTGCTGTCTCTCTGCCTGGGAAGATTTTTATTTTTTCCCTTGGATTCAATTAAGTTGTCTTAGGTGGTTATTTTGGGTCACTGATGAAGTGTTGTTCGTCCCATAGGGCCACTCACCTGGCTCTGTCCATGGGTGACCAAGTATGCCCACACCTCACTTAACTTTAACAGTTAACATTTCATTTATTTTTTGTTTAACACATTCAAAAATAAGTTTAGGCACATTCTATTAATTTTGGACAGAGCTAGGCTATGGTTCCTCCTGTTTCCAGTCTTTATGTTAAGCTAAACTAAATGTCTGCTAGCTGTATCTTAATATTTAACATACAACAGGACTCCAGGAAGCAAATTTGTGAATCCTAGGAGTGAAGAAATGTCCCGCCTTAAGGCCGTTGGACAATTTTGTCATGAATTGTTGCACATTAAAAAATCAATACGACCTCACGTTATCTCAATCATTTTTGCACACTGACTCCAAAACTTCGGTCCGTCATCAAAGTTTTCAGAAAAGGTTCGATATTCTGCGTTTTTTGCATCCATCCAAGGAGAGAGTCCCTTGACCAATAAACAGTAAAGAAAATGTGGCAGCAGAACACATCCATGACAAGAGAGAAGCAGGGTGCTCTCTTCATAACTCAGGTGGCTCATTTTTAACAGGTCAGATAATGATATTCACGTGGATGAATATGACTCTGTGGTCATGCCATCTACACTTCAGAGAGACAAGGAGGAAGATGACGACGGCACACAGACTGAGAAAGTGAAAATGAGGAGACAGAAAGGAGGACAGTACAGTCCCTTCATGCAGCTGCAGTAACAAATGCAAAACGCAGGGAGAGAGCGGCGAATGCCTCTACCTCCAGTAGAGAGAAGCAAGGATGCAAAAGTGTCTTGTATTGTGAATTTTTACAATTAATAGAACAACAAAACGCAGTGTACAAGGTTTCTATGCCTAACTCTTTCTCTTTTTTGCAAGTGACGACTTAAAAAAAACACAGAAACAAAAACAGACTCAGTTTACAAATGCCTCTAGGCTGCCTCTTGTTGGCTCACCCTGACATTCTTACCCTAACCCTAACCAGCCCACTCCTCTTGCCTAAACCTAACCAAGCAAACCAACGAAAGCAACTCATAAGGAGAGTATAGCGGGTCATTCCTTCGCTGTCCTAAGATTCATAAATTTGCCCACAAGAGTGCTGCTCAGCCTTGCTTAATTTTTTTTCCAGTTGCCACCAAAAAGCATTTTCCCCATAGACCACCACTGCAAACGATGCTTCTGTAAAACTGTTGACAGGACACCTCGAACTGCAAACAAGGTCAGTTATGATTCATTGCATCATTTTGATCAATGACAGGTTTATATTCAGAATATTTTCTTTAAGCAGAGAAAACCTATATAAAAATTGCTATTACAATTTAAAGTCTATAAGCTGACTGGAAACTTGCGGACAGAACTAGCAGGAGAAACACTACTGCGCATATTCAGTAAGCGGCATAGGCTACCCGGGAAGTAACCCAGAAACTTTTTTTTTTGGCATATGTGTCAGGTGGGCAATTCTATTGAACTGAATAGGCACCATCATGGCGTCCTTTATCAAGTTATTATTATACATCTGTGGTGTACAAACACAAAATCAGTATCATCTACTTATTGAACTCTCTGCAAGGTAGCAAATAAGCACAAACATGTTAAACTAATTATGACACCATTTAGACACAGTACAGAATTTTTGTTACAGTTTACCAGAATCACCCTTCTTTATAGAAAGTAGGTCTATGAAATGTTTTTTTGTTGCTTCTGACATTCCTCTGCCAATCCAGAGAGAACAGCCAAATGACCCTGATGCTCCTGGGACGCCTTGTTCCCCTCCCCGCTCATACCAACAGATCAGCCCAGCTAGTTTCCTTATCTGTTCCTTACTCAATTACCCCGTACTGCAGAGGGCATTTGAAGCCTCAGACAAGCGGCCTGGAGGTTACAGTGGGCTGAACTGAAGGGAGGCTCAGGCTGCTGATGGCCTTTTGACCCTCCTTTTACAGAGATAATGAATAGCAGGATGGGATGTAGCGGCTCAAAGGTTCAGAGAGTTAACTCCACTGGTAATTATGTAGAAAAATTTGTTTGTTTATTATGCATAGTCTAGATCGAAAAGTTATTTGCTGGTCTGAAAGGTCTGCATTTAACTGTAATCAATTGTTTGTATATTTCATGCTGTTTTGTCTTGAGGCATTTGAGCACCAAGATCAGGTTGAAGTATTGAGTGAATTCTGTCTTACATATCGCACTGACTCTTCCCTCAGTTTGTGACATGCCGTTGAGATACAGTTTCCAATGAAGGCTGACATCAAGTTAAATGAAGAGTCTATTTTCAACTGTCTTACTAACATTTCTATACTAGGTGATATATATATATATGACATTTACATTAAAGGGATTGCCTTAACCTGAAGTATATCTCTGTTTTTGTCAATGAGTCAAACAGCAGCAAACAATAATGCCTGATTATAAGATGAAATATTTCATGTTTTCTAATTTATATAAATGTATATACTCCTTTGTGATGGTGGTGTTTAGCTCCTGGTCACCAGGTTGCACCTGTCTATTTGTCAATGCCAATATAATTATATTATATAATGAACACTGCACTCCATTGGATGGCTGGATATTATCTTTAATAAGGGATATGCTCTACCATTTCTATAGAATTTTGATATTTATTTCTGATATTTTATCTATAACATTTTTTAAGTATCAGAATGTTCACAGCACAAAGAATTATTTTGTGCGGCCTCATTAAGAGGTGCACATGAGTTTTCCTTCCAAACAGAGATGGAGAAAGTCAGAACTTGGTTCCGTCCAAATGTAATGCAAATTTTAACCGGATTTTCAGAAAATCCGAAAAAAGAAAGAAAAAAATGGATGCACCTTTCCAACCGCTACTGTTATACGAATACTGAGAGTTGGTTCAATGGCTATAACGGAGAAATAACAGGACAATGGAAATAGAGAGTTTTGAACAACTAATATTACAGCTATGTGCTTTTTGTTGAGTTCTGGTAACAGAACTCTGTACATACATAAGCATGTAAAAAGCCATCCAGAGATGATGAAGAGAGCTGGCAGTGGCTAATGCAATGACGGTGACATTAATACGTGTCTAAACTGAATATGACAAACATTCATGCCAAAAAGCTGATTTGAATATGCACACCGACTTTCCATCTCCGCAAACACAAAAAATAATTTTGCCATATTTCAAGATTTTTTTTTTTAATTTCTGGCATTTTAACTATTTATTTATGCAAAAATTAAATATGTGCATAGAGACAGGTGGATGGAAAAGCATCTAAAGATGTACAGAGATGGACACTAAGGCTGGGCTGAGAGAATGTGAATGTGGTGAACAGAGAGGAGAGAACTGTACAGAGAGCTACCATCTCTTGTCACGTATGTGTCTCTATGTCTGCAGGATGTTTCCCTCCTTTTAAGGCAGCAGATGATGTTCTGCTTTCTTCAGCAGTGCAGCTACAGCGTGTGATGTAGCAAGAGATTCAAGGAGCAACATCTCATTCATCCATCACTTAAATGTCCTTCCACAAATACCAACAAACCCTTGCCGTGACGGTCTTTCCTGCCATTGATTGCTGTTCTTTCTGTTTTTATCAGTGAGTAACTTTGATTTCTGGATTTTCTTTTTCATAGCAATGAAGATCCAAAAGCACTTAAATCTAGACTTCCATTTCTCTATATCCCAAATACCAGTTGAGCCTGTTTATAATTTCATTTTCTTTTAACTTCTGTAAGTCCACTGCCATTTAATCCAAATTTCCATCCTCATAGTCAAATAAACCTCCTCATCTCTTCACCTTTTCATCTCACTCTTTCTCAGTGCCATTAACATGGGACATCAGGTCTGATTGCACTATTCTGTCATCTTATCTATCATCCACAGATAGAGACTTATCTCTCTGTCAGCACCCGGCTGCTTCACATTAGCTATCACACTCTCAGTGACAGGGTCTCCTCACCTGTCCATTCATCACAGCCAAGACACTCAGTGGCATCACTGCGTGTTTTTATGTTTATCAGTAATTGCAAGGGAGGTGTTGAGACTGAAACCAGCTGCGTCTGACTCAAGCTCAGCATTCAGTCAGCTGACAGGAGCTTGAGAGGGAGTCGACGACAACAAGTGAGTTAAACCTCTTCAGCGTGTCTGCAGGTCACACTATCCTGCGTAATTTCACATGAGCACTGCTATGCTTGTATTATATTCCGCCTCTTGAAGTAATAATCATTGGAGCTGAAGTGATATGCACACATGGGAAGTTTTTTATATGAAGCACATGGTCAGCTGGAGCTGGAGGGATCTGATACTGAGCTCAAGGACGCTACAGCAGAGCAGATTGTTAGTGACATGAGGGTTTGCTCCAGAAGCCCTTTGGCTGAAGGGTGGTCTCTCCACTCACTGCAGCACTCTGCCAGCCCAAATGCCATCAACACAGAAAGATTTAAGAAAGACTTTGTTGTGTTTATGTGCATGCCTGCATGTGGGTCTCATGTGCATGTGTGCAGAAATCCAACAGCGATGTTCTCCCCTCTCTCTTTTTCCTTCATGTGTGTTCCACGTGTTCCAGCCACATTTCTGCAAATATTTATACCGGGTGTAAAACGCTCTTGATCTCTCTCCCCTGTTTACTCTCCTGTTCTTTCTCTCGACCGACTCTCACACTGACCTTTTTTCATTCTGACTGAGAGTGACAGGAGGGAGGGGACAAAGCGTCAGGGGGCAGAAAAAGAGCAAGTGAGTACAGAGTGAGGTCAGGGGAAGAGAGAGGGAAGCAGAGAAGTGAGCAGGGGAGCAGGGAGAGAGCGTTCAGCGTGATGGATGACTTGTCATCTTATAAAAATCAAAAGCCCAATCTACCAAAGCCCACTTTTACCAAAAGCACACAATGCAGTCGTGCAAGGAGGCCCATTGGACTAATTGTGGAGTAATTTGACATCTGTTGACGTCTGAAAATGTGTTAGCTACCATCGAGAGAGAGAGAGAGAGAGAGAGAGAGAGAGAGGGTGGTGTTGTAATGATCCCTGCTTGATTTCTAAATGAGGCACATGCTGCTGACCAAGCTGGGTGCACACGCCTCTGAAATGAGAACAAAAACACAGATCTAGTTACAGGACAAAGTATCACATTTGTGGTCGTTGTCATCAGCTTAGCTGCGCTCACAGCGCCTTGATCATTGGGGTTTGTGTAATGATATTTAGCCTGAAACATGAAGTGATGTGTTGCCGAAACTAATGAGCTTTGTCTCTGGGTGGCCACACACACACACACACACACACACATACAGACATACACACATACACATACACATACACACACACACACACACAGACACAGATACACACACACACACATACAGACATACACACATACACATACACACACACACAGACACAGATACACACACACACACACAGACACACACACACGTACACTTAGAAACATACACAATATGCTTGTTGCTCATCTTCCCAGCATCCATGTGTGTTTTTACTCACCAAATATGGTCTGTAAAGTGGTGTTAAATATTAATCCTGATCTAATGCTGCATTCACATGTGCCTCAGATGGTCACATTTCTTGAGTTGAGAAGTTGTCTTCAGGCTTCAGTGTGGTCATGAGCTTTTAAGTCCTAATGTGGAAACAATGTGGGCGCTACAAAGAAGATATGATTTACTTTAATCCTAAGAGTGTTTAAAAATATATTGATAACAGTCTGAGGCTTTACATTATTGTTTTGTGCCAGACTTGTTTTTGCACCAGTACATTTCCCTTAAACCACTAAAATATTGCTTCAACTGACTTGTTATCAGTGTTAACGCTGGTAAATAACTTTTCTCACTAGTCCACATCACTTTACAAGGACAGCAACTAATGGTTAAAACCAATTATCATATTACAAATTACATGTGAGCAAAAAATTAACATGCAAGATTTGAATTAATAAAACCTTTATTACTGTAACTGTACTTTGTGGTTTGGTAGGATTCTCCAGTCTGTCTTGTGGGTAATAGGTGGGTGACAATTTTTCTTGTGCATTCTTTAATTAACACCAAAGTACGGCAAGACGCAAGTACAGCAAGTAACTCCATTGTAACACATGTTAGCCAGAGTCTGTCACACTAACGCCTGTCCCCCATAAAACAACATCAGGAAGGAACTACAGTTAGCCCTTACTCTGACTTGAGGCAAAGGGTACATGAAATAGCAACTTAAATGTACAAATAACAATATTTAAATTTAATATTAGGTAAAGTGCCATGAATGATGATGGAATAATTATTTAATTTAGTAATACTAATTAGTTGATTCTGTAAATCGAAAATAACAATGCATAATAATTCCTGCCACAATATACGTCTGTTTCTGCATAGAGTATATGAAATCAACTTTTGTACAAACATTTTTGCCGACTTGTTCCAACTTGAGGGGGCATTCACATAATTTTCCCCACATCAAATTCATCACATGAATGCAGGATAAAATCCAAATCTATGGAAGAAATGTCCTTATTTAGGATCAGTAACGGATGTTATTTTAAAACTATCAACAGCTGTATGCCCTAAAAGGCAATCCATTAGTCATATAATTCATATATTTTGGAGATACCTGTCATCAGATATACGGGGCATTTTATTAAACTAACTGTTAAATCATTAACATCTCAGTAACAGAGAAAACATGTCTGCTGTCAGGACGGCATTAGAAAAGCTCATTTGTGGATTATTTTTAAACAATTGATGTTTCAAAGCTGCTTACAGGGTGCTAACATGTCTCCAGCTGTGACGAGTCCTTCAACTCTACCTCCAAATTCCTTCCAGTGTAAAAAGGCTGCTGTTCTCTGCCCGTGGAGGGGAAACAGAGCTGGTAGCTGGATTCCTCCACAGCGTGTTGGCAAAAGCTGTGGAAGAGGCCTTAGGATCATTAGTGAGGCTGGCATGAGAGGTTGAAGGGGATCTGCTAACACTCTGCCATTATTCAGCAAGAATGAAGGCAGCTTTTGCCTGACTCTAATCACAGCGGCAGTTTTATTCTCTTTTAAATGGCAGCTGTCAAAACAGGTCTTTTAACACAAAATAGTCAGACGCGTTCCAAGCTATGCCCGTGAATAAAAATGCTGACCGTGGCGTGCTGTAGCCTTCTGTGCCCTCCATTACACCCTGCGCATGACCTTGCAACAGATCTGCCAGACTGGCCTCCTCTGTGTAAAATCTTGTTGAACACCTTACTTAAGAGCATAGGAGCGTGAGAGACAACGTGAGCAAAAAGGACGCCGAAGGCATGCGAGGTGGAAATTGTTGGATATAAATGAAGAATCTGAGGTATGGCTATGGATTAGAGAAGGAAAAAAAAACAGGAAAGCTGTCCTCTCTACGCACCAGTGCATGACATCACAGCACTCCCAGCTTCCATTAAGGCCTAATAAATGAAGGGCTAACGAGGCAGAGTGGGTGGGAAATATGGGAGGAGGGGATGTAGTGGGTGGACGGTGGGGGGTGTCCTGCCACTCCAAGCCTCTGTCAACTCCATCAGGAACACTTGAAGGAGGGGTGGGAGTGGAGAGAGGTTTGTAGCAAAGCAAGGGTGGATGGAGGCTAAAAAAACCTCTCGGCCCATTAGAGAAATCAGGCCGGGACTCTAAAAACACCCTGAGAGCAGAGAGGCCGAGTGGCCCTGGTGTAAACATACGGTGGGTGGCAGCCCCCGAGCTCTCTGACAGCCAACGGCGGCCATGATGGATCTGTGGAGTTATCTCATTTTCCACTGTTTTAATTAGAGGCCAGGCTGTGAGCCTCGGCAGCTGGCTCCGCTGTACTGACTCCTGCGGCCTGACAGAGAAAAATGTCCAGCGATACTGCTGCCAAGTTCAGCCTGACCAGAGAAAGAGGGGAAAAAATTATACTTCTGGGATCCATAATCCTGTTTACTAAGCAGGTTGCACTTTGATCGATATACTCTGATCATTTGAGCTGATTTCTCTTCATATTTATGTGCCTTTCACAATATGTTTTGGTTCTCACATCAAATGAGAGAGAGGCATGTGGATAATTTAGAGGAGAAAAAAATCACCTATATTTACAGCTAATTAGAGCCATGCATCTTAGATGACAATGATAGGATGAGTTAAGGTATCAGGTATCTGTCCACAAAATGAGTCTGCAGTAGAAATCATGGTGCACCCTGTTATTAGGTGGCACTCACAAGCCTGTAATCCAGCAGAGCACCACAGTGATGGGGTAAGAGACGACGAGCGACAATAGACTCAAGCTACCTCACACAGTTACAGCGGGGCACATTTGAACTTTATATCTGCAGTTAGAGATGTCAAGTATGCATAAAGCTTGTTTGTTCAATTTTTAAAAATCTTTACAGTGAAATTCTTTTATTAGAAATATCAAAAGTTAAAATTCCCTAAATTTCAGAAGTAATGTAAGAGAACCAGAAATGTTTTCCATAGCTGTTCTGTAATTCCAATGGATTTAGTTGCTGTAGTAATCTAGAAAAATCCCCCTTTTTTACCGTCGTTCTGTAATTTTGACAGATTTAATTTAAGGTTTGCAGGAATACAGAGAATTAAAGGCTGTGTGAGGAGAGAGCTCAGCAGTGGTCATTTTGGCCAAAGCTATTTTTCTCTAATCTAAACATCAATAAAGGCCTCTTCAAAGACCTTAAAAAATGAACCCAGATAGATGATGATTTCATTACATTTTAAAATGTCTTTTTTTATTCAAAGAAATTTATAATTTTCTACTCTGTTGTGTGGCTATGGCTGTTAAAGCGTAATAAACCACACAATGTTTTTTTGAAGATGATAAACATCATTTTGACTGGGCTCAGAAAAAAAAATCTGACTGACAATTATTGCATTAGTTCAGATGTTTTATATATATTAAGCCAATTAATTTGTGAGATTTGGTTGTAAAAGGAGTGCATTTAAAGTTTAAAAGTAAAGCTGTTAATATTCCTCTGAAAAAGAAAAAGTTGTTGATATCTGAATTAATTTCTGTTATCTCTTATTAAAGCACAAGCCGCAGATTTATACAAGGACATTCCCCGGTGAATTGAGGATAACAAGCCTTTTTATTACCTTCTCCTCATACTTGTTGAAAAGATGAGAAATGGAAAGAAAGTGCAAGCGTGAAAGCTGTTTCCCTGAGCACTGGTAGAGAGGAAAATAAAATCATGTCATTGTTGTTTACACTGGACCCCCCAACTGAAGGCCTGTGTGTGCGAGTCTGTGTGTGTTCCACCGTTTTCACTGTTTAGGCTGCGTGTTATTGTGAGTCGGCCTCAAAGGAAATTTTGAAATTCACCACCGGAGACCAATTTAGAGTTACTTTGCTACGTACTTTTTCGCTCTGCGTTCACACGCAAATTTGTTTTTGTATGTTAAAACACAGGATTCTCAAACAAATGAATATATCCATCTTTTACATGAATACACTGCATTAAAAACTATGAAAACTACCAACTAATGTGCAAAATGTGAGACAGTTAACCAAAACATTTTACAGATGATTTGGCCTGTTCAAACATTTATTCAATTACATCTATATGTCATTTTACACTTTTTTTCTGAGAACAATCATCATTGTACACTGATCATTATTTGATTACAAACACACGCACACACACACACACACACACACACACACTGTAAACACAGACATGGATGCAAACAGGTACACACATGCATCCTGATGCTTTATGACCTCAGCAAGTGTACTGACGATTTTCTCAGCCTCTGTCATATGTTGAACTTCCTGTTGGTAACCTGCCTCACACTCACAATAGAATAATCAGCCTGGTTTTTACACACAGGTCAGAATCTCACCACTACCTAATCTCCACTACTTCCTGTTCACTCTCGTATTGTGTCTCTCACTACGCTGCTTCGTCTCGCCTTGTTTCTCCACCATTTCTGTCTCCCTCTCTCTCTCTCTCTCTTCTCGCTGCCTGTTTAGAATGAACAGCGGCCTCCATTGTAGAATGGCAGGGTGTTATGACAGCAGGCTACTGTTAACTGTGTTTGGTTTGGGAGGACAGGGGAACACACACATGCAGACGCCCAGCAATGCACACACATACACAAGGACATTGACATCTTCATCTTCAGTGCTGCCATTGTACATGCTCTCGCTCTCTCTCACACAGACACACACACACACACTCAAGCATATCTGGCATCAGTCTCTCCAGATGGAGCTCATCCCCTGCCTGCCTGCAGCCATATTTTGACTGTTTACTCAGAATTTCTCTATATCTGGCCATTGTTAAGCCTGCTTGGCTCTGTGAATACATTCAGAAACATGTTTGAAGTGGGTGTGTAGTATGCGTGTCATGTGCCAGTGGAGAAGCAATGCAGTTTGTGTGTGTGCGTGTGTGTGTGTGTGTGTGTGTGTGTGTGTGTGTGTGTTTGTGTGTGCGTGCTTTGGGTAAAAGCGAAAGGGTTTTAAATAAGTGCTAGGTCACAAATGTGCAAGTGTTCGGTGTCCAAACATATCTGTGAGGCCACTAACTTGTGAACTGTTTGACCTGCGCAGGTGGGTGTTATTCCTCGAAGCGCGTCCTGCCTCCTCAAGACATTTGTTTGTACACATGATGAGTTAGTGTAAGCTGCAACAGGATGTTTGGGACCTGAACATGTGTGAGAGTGGACATCAGTGTGTGGGTGGGTGGACGGTCGGTGTGCATACGTGTTTGCACCCAGACGCTACCAAGAGCATTTGCTATGCCCTTAAAAGTCGTGTTATTTCTCTGAATTAAAGACTTTCATCGCGAAGCTCGAAATCTGTCATTGTGTTCAATTACATGCCTCCTATAGTTGTGTAATATAGTTTAACGTAGCTGCTGCAGAGAGGGAAAAAAAATCACTTTTAAATCGTATAAAATAGTGGAAAAATGAAACGGTCGACAGAGCGGAGCCTCATTGCGCTATTGTCTTCCTCTTCTCAACATTCACTTTTTCCACATTTAGCATTGGCTGCTTTGATGCATGCTGAAGGAATGCAGGGTGAGTAATCACAGGGGGGAGAGGGGAGAGGGAGGAGAGAGGTGGATTACACTGATGAACTGGAGAGGTGATGGAGACAATTAAAGAGGCCACAGGGTGAGAAAAGATGGACATTTAAGAAGAAAGAAAGGGGGACGGAGAGGGAGAGCAGGAAAGAGAATAGAAGGAGAGTAAGAGGGGCCTCCCTGGTCGTCGTTACGCCTTGTGCGATCATTTGGGTTGATTTGGATTAATGCTTTAATTGGGAAACACACACAGACCGTTAACATCTGTATCCCATAGTAGTGGAGTGGCCGCCAAGACAAACCAGTGCTGCGTCACACTGACATATTCCCCCCAGTAACAAGAGCACTCAACTAAAGTCTCTGTGTGAGAGACACAGGGGTTTAATGGCAAAATAGCCCAGGCTTAAGACTGGGGAGCTCCAGGTCTTTAAACTGGCACTGCCAACCCAGAGTTACATCACACACACATACACACACACACACACATACCCACACACGCAAACAATGAGCATCTGTAGAAGAACTGAGAGCTGGAGAATTACAGAATTACATCTGGTTTTACAGTATTTCCACTCTGCCCATCGTGCCCTATGCATACAAAATAAAGACAATTCCCTGAAATATTGTTAGCTAGTTAAACTAGCTACACGACATTATTTTTAGCAGGTCTGAAAATTCAGACCAGCTGCCACAATATAATGATAATGCGATGCTGCGAAATGATACGCTTTTTTAAATGGCATTCTTCAATGCGCCTACAAAAAAAACTTTCATTTTGTGTTGATTTTGGCATCCCCTGTGGACAAAAGCTGGAGCTTTTCTGAGAATAAGGACTGCATTTCCCATGAGCATCCCTGCCTCATGTTGTAAAGTTTTTATTCTTGCCATGTAAACTGGAAGGGCAAAGCCTGGTCACAATAGGTTTACTCATTTGAGTGGTCTATCATCTCAGCTTTATGCTAGTTACACACAGAGTGTTGCAGGAATGAGCCCTAAAACCAGGAAACGAGTTAGCATTTAGTACTCATGGGTCTCTTTTCTTAAAGTTAATGGGTTTTTGGTTTTATGCCTGAAATTAGGTCTGTGGTTAACAAAAGCTTAAGAGATTTAAATGTTTTGTTCTACGACATAAAAATACATCAGTAAATCCACAAATTATATTAACAAAAATAAAATTCTCTAAAGAATAACCACCTCCTGCTTCCCATTAAACAACATATGACACAGGTTCTTCTAGTCTATGCGCTGTAGATGATTTCATCTGATTTTGCAGGGAAGCACACCTGAGGACAGGCATTAAGAATTACTGTATAGAAATACCCAAGCTTCTCATGCCATTATGCACATGGTTAGTCTTCCTCCCACTGAAGAAAAAACAGTGGTGGTGTGACAGTTCACTTACACACTTTAGTTATACAGAGGATACAGTAAAACCAGTTTCGGGCCGGTTCCAAAGTGCATCCGTCTGAACTGTAGTTCCACAATTCATCAAGCCCAAAATAAAAAAGAGCATTTTTTAAATCATTACAGCATACAATTTGCAGAAAAAGAATAAAACTGTTAACATATGTGAAGAATAAAATAGTTGTTCTTCATTGTCTTTTACTGTAAGTTAATTACATTACCTGTACTTGTGTTAAATTAACCATACAGTAAATCTTTTGTGAGTCCAAGGCTATGTGCAATGTCAGAGGGGTAACATACATGTGCATAAAACTCATGAGCACACACATTCTTACAGACAATTGTGAGAAAGTGTTTTCATCGTGACACATCGTCATTCATACGGCCGGGCCGCCTCAGAACAATGTAAGGCTACACACCCTGTCTGTGTGACTCTGTGACCTCTGGGACCCCTGTGCCCCTGACTGCCCCTCCTACCCATACTGGATCCCTACTACACCACTCTGAATTTGACCCCCATTCATTTGGACCGACCCTTCTTATCAGGTCTGCCAGTTTTGGCTGTCACACACAGATCAACTTAACCAGCCCCTCCGCTTCACTCTCCCTCAACCATATACATGTCAAATCTCTCCAGTTTCCTTCTCATGCATTCACACACATCTAAAACCGCATGCTGTGGGAAGCCATGCTGACTTGATGTTCATGGGCAGCGCAAAGAGCAGAGTCGGGTGTCGAGGCCTCAGATTCGGTGTGCAAGGGCCAAGAAATCAGACCTTGCGGAGGGTGATTAATACAGCAGAAAGCCCAGGCTTAGTGAAAGGCCACAGCATCCAGAGAGCATTCCAGCCAGGCTCGGAGCAATGGTGCTCATACACACACATACTCACACACACACACACACACACACACACACACACACACACACACACACACACACACACACACACACACACACACACACACACACACACACACACACACACACACACAAACACTGACTGCCAAGACGGCTTTCGTGACTGCTTCCTCTGGTCCCTGTATGGTTTCACATTCGCTGCGTTTGATCATGCAAGCCTGCGACTCACATCACTATACCTAATTAACAACGAATGGTGAGGGGAGACACTTACATGCAAACACACAATGGCGAGTACAGTCCACACACCCCTGGCACAAAACACACACACACATTTGAGCAACATGACCCCTTACTCATGTATGGATTAACAGTGCTGCCTGTCAGTTACACACAGTTGCTCTTTGGCCGGGTACCACACACAGTGACCATTGGCTCACTTACACTCAAGAGAGCAAAGCACAGTCGGAATTATTAGAGAAAGGGAGTTATAAATGAAAATAAAAAGGAAAACAAACACATGACATAAGGTAACTCCTTTATTCTCTGTATGGGAGTACTGACAGAGCAGCAGAGGAAGATGTTTATGACACAGATGCTCTGAAGCTCAGATTTCATTTCGGGAAACTTGTTGCGCCTAATGATCGGTTTCTATCAAAACAGCAATCTGACTTGGGGAAGAGGAAAATCTACGGAGTGAGAAGGAGAGAGGGAGAGCTCTGGCATCTCCCTGACACTTTAATGAGCGGCTGTCTTCACTGCAGCATGCCGACAAGTTTCACCTCAACCTCGCTCTGTCTCTGGGCCTCGGGGCTTTGGGGTTTTGGCCAACCGCACCTCATAAGTGTGAAAATATAACATGCCATCACAAGCCAGCCCTGGGCTAATGAGGCAGAGCACAACCAGAAAATAGACAGACTTGGCATCATTAGTACCGCTGTCCTGAAAGACACTGTCAGAAACTAAAATCATTCACACCAACTTTGTATAGCTGTATTGCTCCGAGCCAAGCGCATGCCTACTGTTCCACATGCCGCAGCTGGTACTGTCTGATTAGCTCCAAGTTAACTATCCCTGCCTTGCTATGATGGATTAACATGAAAGGAATGGGGAAAATATACTGTTGATGTTGGCGGATATCTCTGTTTGTGAGCCTCTTTGAGTCTGTTCAGTTAAAAGTGACCCTCTCATCATTCACCAGCAGGAAAACAAAAAGATCAGGCAGGCCCTGGGGAGTATAAACAAGGGGTGGGACAAATTATGGGTGCTAAAATGTGGCAGAGAAAGGTGGTTTCTTTGTGCCTATTCACCATCTAAAAATACAGCAATGCCAACACAAAAGGACTGTATGCCCGCAGAGGTAACGGTGCCAGCACCTTTTATATAAAGCATCCTCTTTTGACTTGCGAAGCGTAATGAGCATGCTGAAACATTCAATTACAGATTTTCTACTAACGAGGTAAACAAAGCATCAAACGCAGCTCAAAACAAAGATCTTGATGAGGAGTTTGTATTCAGGTAATACTGGATGCCTCTGAAGTTACGGGGGTGGAAGGTGTTGACAGTGTTAGTGTTTTCCCTGAGAGAGCAGTGCTGGTGTTTTCCCATATTTACGTCAGTATTTACGCATGTGTGTACAGGTCCTTTGAGAGGTTTACATATTGAGGGGTAATAGGATAACTCTGGCCTCTACCAGCAGAGAAACAGGTGCTTATCTTGTCAAAGCTGTTGTGCTAAGCCGACCTTTGACCCCTGGTGAAGAGCCAATTGAGAAATTAAAACAAGAAATTTGCACGCCTCCGCCCCCCCTTCCCCGCTCTTCGCTCCTCTCTGTTACATATGCACTCTCAGGCACAAAAACGCATGCATGCGGGAAAGGTCAGCCAGATGATGAATCATTTTACAGCTATTTCCCAATATCCTTCACTGGTGTTCTGCAACGCAGCTTGCTGAAGAGAGCGGTAAATGAGAAGAGACAAAAAACAGGAATGAGGAGAGGGATATGGAGCACATTTTACCCAACAGTGAACACAGAGCTGAGTTTGGGGTTTCTGGCGTAAAGTGGAGGAAGGGAAGATTGAGGGGTGTGAGGGGGAACGCTCACCGCTGTGTGGGGTCTGTCTCGCGTGCGTTCACCACCGGGGTCTGGGTTATTGATTTTCAGGCATGAAGCAGGAATATTGTCCAGGGTTTTACTTTGCTCTGCAGAGCTTGCCAAGCTCTTTCTAGTAAGCCTCCTCCAATTACACACGTCTCTCTCTGACAGATAGACTGACACTGTCTCCTCATAAATATAACTGCAAACTCTAATACAACCATAGCAACTATGTTATTAACAACAGTGAGTCAATTCATTCCACTTTCACAATAATAAAAAAAAAAAAAAATCAAATCAGTTTTTCATTCCAGGTCACTCGAAAGCTAATACAACCTAAAGTTAGACTTGGGATTTTACAGTAAGGGTGTCCAAATACATTTTTGTTTTCTGTCTACATATATCTAGTTGTACAACAGCTTGCAAAATCTTCGTAATGATTGTAAACTGTATTCACTTTAATTTTTATTTCCATGTTAAACACCGAACAACAACATGAGCAATAAATGTCAATAAATAAATGTGGCGGTGCTCACTACCACAAAACTTTTTAGACTACATTTCAAAACTCCATCCAAGCCACAAATGAAATGTGTCAACAGTAAACTTAGGTTGTATGAATGCTTGACTAATTTAACCACAATCTACATTTATCAGATTTTTTTCTAACAAACAAATATAACAACAAATATCGTAACATCATGAATTTTACAGCGGGAGGGGGGCGGGGGTGTTTCTGGATGTATTTATGGTGTAAGTCTAAATAAAGTAAAAGTCCTAGGGGTTAGGGTTAGGGTTTTCATGTTTTTATTGAGGGGGACAAATGCACATAATATTGAGGAGTGCATTTCCACTGCATCCCTCCCGAAATCTACAATACAGCAACATTTTACAGTTTCACAAATATGACTTTTCATTACATTTTATTACTGTTGTGGTGAGATCTAATGTAAGAAGATTATAGTCAGAGTCATAAATGTCAGTCAGGTTTAAAAGGTGACTGTTATAAGAGCACAACTTTATTAGCTTCTGTAATGTCCATCATCATTCTCCTCACACCGCACATAGAGCGCAGACACAAATGCATGCTGACATGAACACGCCTTCACATATGCATAAACACATATGCATAAACAAGCAGCTGAATGGCTGAGGGAAGCATTCAGGCAGACCAAAACAGACACGCAGCACTTGGAGAGAACAAAATTATACGAGCCTTGGATATCAGTTACT
This sequence comes from Plectropomus leopardus, assembly GCF_026936395.1. NCBI lineage: Eukaryota > Metazoa > Chordata > Actinopteri > Perciformes > Serranidae > Plectropomus > Plectropomus leopardus. The sequence goes on along the minus strand of NC_142176.1, from coordinate 24,559,806 downwards.
TTTAAAAACAAAGTGAAACTCAAGCACAAAGCACCATTTCATTCAGGATGCAACTTCCATACAATTCAAAGAAGCACAATTTATTTTATTTGTGAGAGTGCTTTATAATGATTCTTTGGTTAATGTTCAAGACATCAATCATGTGCCACTGATGGGATGGCGGTTAACTTAATAAAAACCCTCTCACAGTGACATGAAAGTTAAACAAGTGAAAATGGTCCAGTGTTTTGCCACTCAAAGAACATGATGAAAAATACGTGGCTATGCAACAGATATGGAGGGCCAGGAATAATAGCATGAGGTTAAAAGAAAAAGCTTTCATATTCATTCATAACAGCCTCAGCTACTGACTGTCTCCTTTTTTAAAAAAGCACATTTTTGGAGAGCAACAGCGGGAGAGCCGACAAACTGACAGCTTCAGCAGCCCCGTTGGTCAGGCATCACTCCAGAGCTGTGGCTCTGAACATGACTCAACCTTTCACAATTAAAACATAAATGATGGCTGAATTGATTTAATGATTTGTTCATGTCTTGCCCAGGGGTCTGAGTTGTGAAATACATAATGTCTGGCATCATGATGAAAATCGATGGACAGTGTTTACCACAGAAACAAACAGATGTGAGGTACAAAGAAACTATCTAAAATCCTGAGCACTCTCTGTTACTTCATGTTACAGAAGTCAACAAGTTTAAAGCCGAATTAAAATATCAATCAGATTATGATTTAAAATGTGTTGATTTTATTTGATTTTATAAATTATTGCTATGCCAATCATACCAAAATAACTCTTCTTCCTTTGCAGTTGAGTACTACAAAATGTTTAACCCTGCCTCCAACTGAAAGATGCTGTCAAGTGTTTAGGGTTAGACAAACTGAGCCTGTGTGTCTCCCCAGTAATCTTCAGGCTGCAGAGAGCAATGGAAGGTGAAGAGGAGCCTGTCCTGCCGCAGCCCGAGGGCTCAGAGCAGATCTGGGATTGAGGTTGATAATGAGCAGGGGGATAAAGTAGAGTTATGGAGGTCTTATCACCCCGAGCCCCCGGGTCACACGGCACTGCTGGTGGTCAAAGACCACTTAATCGTTACGAAAACTCACAGCTCTGCTCAGCAAACAGTTATTAGTTGTGTATGAAGGATTGAGTGTGCTGGAGAACGTGTTTCCCTCCTTGAGAATGGTGAAAAAATAAGATGAAGATTTTACTTTATTTTCAGAAACTTTGTCCTGCGTACCACTGGGTATGAAAAAGAAGATAAGCATTCTGTGAGTCCATAAAAATCAGTCTCCCACTGATTGTCTATGGAATAGCTCCAGATTTTACTTGATGACAAGACATGCTTAAGACTTTCTCCTCTAAATTTCTGGGTTTGAGCGAGAGCACCTCATGTTCACAAATATTGATTGAACTTTAAGGCTGCTGAAATAACAGATTAGTATTCTTAAATTTAGGTAGTGTCCCCTTTAATGTAGTTGCAGGGAGTGTTTATGACAGGGACTCGTGGTCAGTTGAGCTTTAAAAATGGCCCCTGGGTGATATCTGTGTTGCCCAGTCAGAGTGATCTAGGGGTCAGAGTGGGAGACAGTTGAGTGTGATGTGTGGGGTTTGCCAGACCTCAGGCTGTGATTTGTTGAAGTGCATCAGACGGGAGTCAACCAGAATCTGAATAAATCACCTCAGTGGCACCAGTGACAAAACCTTGATAATACCTCTATTTTAAGTGAATCCCTGCATCTAAACAGGCATTAATTAGTGTGAGCCTATAAGAGAGACAAGAGCGAAAAAAGTAACTTTTCATTGTAAAGATCCCCTCTGGACACATTTAAAGACGGATTATTATTCTGAATGTTTTTGCCACAAAAATGAAAAAACTAACACAAAAACTAACTTATACAATGCGTCTCTCATTTAATTTGTGAATATTTAAACAGTGTTCCTTTGCAAAGTTTAATTGCTGGCCCAAAGACGTCTTCTTCACTGAAAAGTCTATTTTTGGTGAATGTGCACTGGAGGCTTCAACTTTTTACATCACATTTGTGTAATTTGCACATTTGACCACAACAGAGTTGTGATGTCAGCAAATCATGTACTACCTGCACATCTTAAACTGACATTCATGGTGAGTACAGAGACACTTTCCCCCTTCAGCAAATGAATTTTAAAACTGTATTCTAGTGGCAAACTCTGTATAGTGAAACTCGATAGCCTGAAGTGACTTAACAATAAGCACAACACATTTTTGACTGGAGTTGAACTTTAAAAGGTAACTTAGGTATTTTTCAACATGGACTTTATTTTCACATATTGAGCAAGACTGCAAAACCAGCTGTAATGTAACCCTAAGGCCATTTGTGCACCGTCAATTTAAGTCTACTTAGAGCGCTTTTTTTTGCCACTGACAGGCTCTGTCTGACAACAATATGGAACGGATCCTAAAGAGACAGACCTTTTGTTAAAGAGTAAGATCTTTTTTTGTTTAATCAGAAACAGCCAAGCAAATTGCTATCATAAAACCCGCCTGACTCCAGGGTCGGAGTGAGAACAAAATTCAGCCCTGGCATTTTCCCTGTGGACCGCATCTAAACAGGATTTGAATGACTCAAAGCCTACAGCACAGTATATTTCAACTGTACCTCATCAACACAGTTTTTTACAACACAGGACCCAGGTACACTGAATTAACACCATCACTGCACAGAAAATATTCACCTGCAAGCCAACAGCACAATAAGCAGACAAAAATCACCTGTATCTCATCAACACAGGGTTTACAACACAGGATCCAGGTACATTAAATTAACACCAACACAGCACAGACAATATTCACCTGCATCTCAACAGGATTTACAGTACAGGAACACTCAAAGCTCATGGCACAATAACCAAAGAGTAATGTATTGCGAAATAAACCTAGAAAGGATGAATGGCAGAGAGGCCCTGCATCTCCCCGAGGTTAACACTGATTTAAGAATGATTTATAGCTCGCGGTGAACTTCTGTGATCAGAACTGAATCCACAGCAGCGGCCTGCTGTTCGCAAATAACAGATCGGGGAATTCATTTAAAACAGAATTAACAGTGCAGACACACTTTAAAAGGGATAAGTTAAAGCCAGCTCGGTGTACAGTATTGGTAATGGCAGCACTGCGGCTAACTGGCTTTCTTTTAACCGTCACTGCACGAGCTTGCTTAGCACGCACCTGTTGAGAGGTTGTCATGTTGCTCGTTGTCCTCCTCTTGTCCCCGTCCGTTAACGTTACTCCGCTGGTATCAGCTTTGTCCTGTCCATTCTGTCCACACTTTGTCCATGTTATTGTTTGACGGTACCTTTGTCAGCTAAGTTCGCACTGTCACATCGTGTATCACCTGCTGGAAAAGTCCTTGGCATCAAAATCCGTCCTCTCTGTCCTCCTCCGGTGCTGGTTGCTGTCATTACCGCTGCTAACGAAGATTTAACCCTAACGTTATTTTTAAATAAATTTGAACTTTTGAAACACCCCGCAGCAGCGAGTAGCCTGTTTTTGTCTTGTTTTCTCGAACCTTCTGTGCTCCACCTTTTGGTTTTGAGCTCCTTTTTTCATCGCATTTGTGTTTTTATTCCACTTACGCCATTATATCTGCCTAGATATTATTTACTTCCTGATTGACCTCTGACATTACATGATGGACCGATCCACTTTAAGCTGTGGGGGGAGGTGACAGCGGCCTGTACCACTGCACCTGCCTTACACAGGTAGACTATTTACATTTCTGGGGCCCTGTGGCCCCCTAATTAGACAGGCTGTCCTAGCACCAAGTGGGCCTGCTGCAAGCAGATCTTTCTTTCTGTTTTTTTTCCCTCCCTAAAATTAAAGTCATTTTGGTGTGTATAGTGCCAGCATATTCCCCGTTAACTGAGTGAATTCATCGTTTATTTAAACCAAACCAAAGTTGGTAACTGTTAAAACAAAGGAAAGACTCACCAGGACATTTCTTGTTAGTTTTATTTTGTTTCTGTCAGCTCTGAATGAAGTGTGTTTTACCATGATAAAATTATTGTTTATTTCAATAGTTTAACTATAATGATTTTGGAGCAGTTTCAAGTTGAACAAAAAGAGTCTTACAAAAAGGTCTATCTCCGTAGGGATCTTTATTGTTTTCAGACCCTCAACAATAATACCAATCTGAGCCTGTCAGTGGCAAAGTGGAAGTGAATTGTGTACAATTACTCATTAACATTATATCACAGCCTGTTTTGCAGCTGCAGGCTGCAGTGGTGTCACTCATTACTGGAGTAATTTCAATAACTGTTGATCACATTAGTCACTTAGACACAAAAACATGGGAATATAGCATCCAGGTCCACCCTTTAAGCCAGCTTTGTCAACAACAAGAAGCAAAGACAATTGGAAGAGCTTCCCAGCAAACTTGCAATGTTGCACAATACGAAGTTTAAATTGCGCTGGCAGAGCGGGGAATTGGAGGTCAGTGTAACTTGTGGGAGTATCATGCAAGTTCTCAGCCAGGATGAGACAAGCCAGTATTGTCTTACCATTACTATTCTTACTCCAGGCCGACCGCAGACACAGCAGCTGATGAAAAGATTGATTGGGGGAGGTTAAAAAGCCATTTGATACTGCTGAGTTTGATTTAATGATCTGTTTTAGGATTAAAACAGTATCAGCAGCAGAGGGCGAGCAGGCAGAGAGGTTGACAAGGAACAGAGCTGCTTTCTGCTAATTACTACTATTCCACTTGTGAGGCAAATTTCTGTTGCCCTTTGAAATTAAATTTAAAAATCAGAATATTTTTCACAACAAATGTCAGCTGAGATATTCGGGACTAGCCAAAGTAGTTCATCAGTGTTTCCGTGGCAACAGTGGTGAAAACAGGAGCAGGCCTCCACTTCTTCCCTCATGTCAGTATGTATCCCATTATGGTTGTACTGTGTGGACAGAAGAGCTCTGCCTGCTCGCCACAGCTTTATTTATTTTACTGTCTTTCATGTGCAAACCACTACCAATCTGCATCAGAGGGAAATCCACTTTGTGTATCCCATAGGTGTCATTTAGGATTGATTCCCTGGAATTAGCAGACGTCAAAGTGGAACCATGTGGCTGTCTGTCTGTCCATCTGTCTGTCCTTACCAACACCTGTGATAAGGCTGTTTGGGCACGGAGAAATGATATGATGTGAATCACTGGCTTTGGTTATCCGTGCATTAATTATGGCCTCTGGGGATCCACTGAAAGTTTACCTCCTGAGTGTCTGTCACTGTTAAATATTAAGAGGTGATAATAGGCAAGAAGCAAAATTCACAATCCAAATCTGAGATAAGTGCTCCAGAGGCTCCTGCGTTGACACTAGATTTATTTTCCCCTCCTTAAAACATTCCCGTTCTTAAAACAGTTTCTAAATTAAGCTTATCCACTTACCAAAAAGACAAAATGTTTGAGATCAGTGCTGCAGTGACTTGATTCAGTTTTAATTTTATTTCCGTCACTGTGGTACAAAACCAATAAAATGTCCAAATCCTGCCATAAGTGTAAACACGCTGATCAGCTTGACTTTTATCTAGATGAGGAAATTCAGATGGAGATTTTTTTTAAAGCATACGTGAGCTTCTCTGGTTCACATGACCTCTTCAGAAAAACTAATTAACTGACATGAAACCACTTTTAACTGAGCAGAAATCCAAGGTCAAACTGAGAGAACAAAGCTCCAGACATTAAGACCACCATAGATCAGACAGAGGTCATTATTAATTATCATTTTTGAGCAGTAGTGGCTACTTATTTAGCTATGTAGACGGTAAGAAAAGTGATCCATAACCCTTTGGCTGTTGGAGAAAACTTATGACATGGAAGTAAACAACAGGACCACCAACAGCTTCAATATTGCTGAATGTATCCTCGCTGTGTTTATCATACGTGTCTCCACACCACCACAGAAAAACAGGGAATTCATCAGAAGGTCCTTAAGTGGTTCTTGGCTTGAATTGGGCAAACAGCGAAACTTTTGAGGTTATATTTAACTCAACAAAATGCCTTCACACATGAAAGAATTTGAATGCAGAACGTTAATTGTATTAAAATAGACATTTTAATTCAGTCTGCCTGGCTTCTCTCACACTTAACCATGTAGTTTTAGTCTGCTCATTTAGCATCATCTCCGCTTTTAACCAAAGAAACTTTATTCAAAATAAGTCTAATTTAATGGCAGAGTTTATGTGTATTCAAATATTGATTTTTGACTTTTAGATTACTGTATATGAGACCTTAACAAAAACTGGGTGTGTGGGAAAACTGGACACGCAAAACAAGTAGTATACATCACAGAAAAACCTGCAAGACCTGAAGAAATATCAATTTACCTTGTTTTACTGTAATGAAAACTGAAAACAAAAACAAAGTCCAATGTTAACAGTATCCACAACGCTGTTGCAAGAGAACATGTTTGCAATAAAACAATGTGAAAAACATGATGAATAAGGTTTCAAGGTCAACCTATTTTTGCATTTCAAAATTTAAAGAAAGATCTTTATATGGAGTATGCCACATACTGTATATGACAGAGAATTGATTAATAGGATTAGGTGTTACAAGCCCTGATGTTACAGCACAGCACTATTTCAGGTGGGGTTTCTGCTTGACAAAGGTGACCACTAAATGTTGTTACCAGACTAACACATCCTCAGTTGAATACCTCGACTTAATCAGGTGTTTTGGCCAGAGGAGAATACAGTAGGATAGCAAAGGCAATATGGATGAGAAAAAGTACTGCAAAAAAAATCCCACCTTCATGATCATACATCTAAAACTCTTTAGAGACATACAAATATTTGTTCCAACATATTTGTAATATATTTTCAAATATGTGTATAAATAGTCATTTAAAATGACTATTTTAAATTTGGTTATATAACAAATGCTTTATTTAAATTCTCAGTGGTTCCCGTGTCGTTCTATGAAGCCTATGTTGGCCTGTGTCTCAGACAAATATCTGCCTTACCTCCTTTATTGGGATCAATAAAGTTGTTTGAACTGCACTTATATAGTTGTATGTGATATGAAAAATGTGCACTCTACACAGTATGTATTTCAGAATGTGGGTAGAGTCCTTAATCTGGATGGAT